>NC_132911.1:41701564-42032814 GCF_047675955.1 Chlorocebus sabaeus | reverse complement strand
TATTTTTCCGTTTTTGAAGGGGAGGGGTTCCAACACAGAAAAGTTGAAAGAATGGTACTATGAAAATCTATACACCTTCCACCCAGATTAAACAATTGCTGACATATTATCATATTTGTGCATTCTTTCTCTCTCAACCTGTCCCTTAGGTAGACAGATGAGAGACAGATAGATAGCTAAATAGAAAATGTTTGTTTAGATTTTGCTATACCATTTGAAAATAAGCTGTAGAAATTATTATGAATGACAGGTCATCCCTAAATATTACAGTGTGAATATTCTTTTTTTTTTTCGAGATGGAGTCTCACTCTGTGACCCAGGCTAGAGTGTAGTGGCATGATTTCGGCTCACTGCAACCTCCCCCTCTTGGGTTCAAGCAATGCTCCTGCCTCAGCTTCCGAAAAACCTGGCACTACAGGCACCACCGCCTCACCCGGCTTTTTTTTTTTTTTTTTTTGAGACAGAGTTTCGTTCTCATCACCCAGGCTAGACTGCAGTGGCACAGTCTCGGCTCGCTGCAACCTCCACCTCCCAAGTTCAAGCGATTCTTCTGTCTCAGCCTCCCAAGTAGCTGGGATTACAGGCACCAGCCACCACCCCCAGCTAATTTTTGTATTTTTAGTAGAGATGGGGTTTTACCGTGTTGGCCAGGCTGTTCTCAAACTCCTGACCTTGGGTGATCTGCCCACCTTGGCTTCTCAAAGTGATGGGATTACAGGTGTGGGCCACTGCTCCCAGCCTCCAGTGTTAATCTTCTAAGAATAATCTCCTATGTAAGCACAGTACTATTATCAGACCTATAAAAACAAATCATATTTCCATAAGATCATCTACATGCAAACCGTATTCCAATTTCTGAAATGATCCCAGGAATGTCTTTTGTAGCTTTCATTGTTTGCAAGCGCTAGTTGTGTGTTCTTCCATCATCCCTTTCAGCCTAGCCCTGAAACACCCAGCCCTTTTTTTCCCGCTCCATAACTTTAATTTTTTTTTCTTCTTTTTTAGAGACAGGATCTTGCTGTGCCACCCAAGCTAGAGTACAGTGGTGCGATCGCAGCTCACTGCACTTTGAATTCCCAGGCTCAAGCGATCCTCCCACTTCAGCCTCCTGAGTAGCTGGGACCACAGGCACATGCCACCGTGCCCTATCCGTTTAATTTTTAAACATTTTTTTGTAGAGACAGGGTCTCACTATGTTGCCCAGGCTGGTTTTGAACTCCCGGCTTCAAGTGGCCCTCCTGCCTTGGCCTCCCAAAGTACTAGGGTTACAGGTGTGTGCCACTGCATCTGGCTGACCTTGAATTTGTGGTAAGTCTGGGACAGTTGTCTTGTGGAATGTTACACAGGTTGAAGTTGCCTAGATTTGTGTAATTGATCTCTTGATGGCTTTTTAAAGTTTTTCTCTATCCCCTCTGCTTCCAGGGACCTGGAAGTTACGTTTACCACCTTGAATAGACTCAGATTAAACATTGTGGACAAGAAAGAGTTCATGAATGATAGGGTGTACTTTTTGCATCACATAAGGAGGCACATTGGGTGAGGTTGTTCCACTATCTGTGAGGCTAATTTTGATTGCCTTATTAAAGTGGTGACTGCCAGATCTCTCCATCATAAAACTACATTTTCTCTTTGCAACTCGCAATGAATCTGTGCATAATTATTTAGTGCCATGAAAATATTCTGTTTACCATAACCTTTCACCTGATGGTTTTAGTATCTGTTGATAATTCTTGACTAAATAAATTATTACATTTAGGTTTGTAAGTAGGTGATATTACAAACATGATTTTAATATTAGAGAATACATAAGTCGAGACCCTGACGAGAAGTAGGTATCTCACCATGCTTTGTCCTAAATACAGACAAAGAATTTTTTTACCAGAGAACTGCAAGTAATGGCTTAACATTAAATGTGTGGTGCTAATATCTCTCTGAGAACCTCTTCTAGAAATGATATTCTCCTATAACCTCAGCTTATTTGCCCACCATATCAGCAAAGTCTTGGTTGAATAGAAGAGTCAGTACAAGTGTAGTTATAAAACTGTTAGGAAGGCCGGGTGCAGTGGCTCACACCTGTAATCTCAGCACTTTGAGAGGCCAAAGTGGGCGGATCATGAGGTCAGGAGTTTGAGACCAGCCTGACCAGCATGGTGAAACCCCGTCTCTAGTAAAAATACAAAAGTTAGCCCGGCATGGTGGCGTGTACCTGTAATCCCAGCTACTTGGAAGGCTGAGGCAGGTTAATTGCTTGAACCCGGGAGGCGGAAGTTGCAGCGAGCACAGATCGCACCACTGCACTCCAGCCTGAGTGACAGAGTGAGACTCCATCTCACAAAAGAAAAAAATAAAAAACTGTTAGGAAAAGCGCAGACTTTAAATTTAAATCAACAGGCTACATTCACTTGCTTAGACTACAATGTTAATGAAGGTCTCCATGGTTAAACAGTCCAAAGGAGAATTTGACAATTAATAAAACAGTCCATAAAGTGCTCATACACCACCCCTCTCTCTCCTCAATGAAAAATCTGTAATTCATAATATGATGCATTTTATTGGAACTTCTAAAGGACATGAGTCAGAACATGGTAAGAATGCTAAAAGGTTTCGATGATCAAATTATAGCTCAGTCCAAGAAACTAATTTACTAGGGGTAGTTTTGGGGACATCTGATTACTCTGAATTCACCCTAGTCCTTTCCCAAGTCTAATTAAATTGTGTTTAACATTTCCCAAAATATTCATATTCAGTCATTGACATGAACAACACTGGGAATCTAGAAGAAGTGCTACGTAATCCTTTCGTAGCTCATAAGCAGATGGTTGAGTTTTCACGCTCATGGGTGGATGTGCCTCCCTCAAAACTTATCAAGATGTCGGCACACTACCTGTGTGATGTAAATTTTTAAAAAGAAAAAAAAGAAACAGTGCTGTATGAAAATAACAAAGTAGGCTGGGTGCGGTGACTCACACCTGTAATCTCAACACTTTAGGAGGCCGAGGTGGGTGGAACACCTGAGGTCAGGAGTTCGGGACCAGCCTGACCAATATGGTGAAACCCCATCTCTACTAAGAATACAAAAGTTAGCCGGGCATGGTGGCATGAGCCTGTAATCCCAGCTACTCGAGAGGCTGAGGCAGGAGAATCGCTTGAACCTGGGAGGCGGAGGTTGCAGTGAGCTGAGATTGCACCACTGTACTCCGACCTGAGTGACAGAGTGAGACTCCATCTCAAGAAAACAAAAACAAAACAAAACAAAACAAAAAAAACAACAACAAAAGAAAATAACAAAGTAATAATAAAAGTGAGCAAAGACAAAAAGTTACATAATTAGCATAAAAAATTAACTGGAACTACACACCCAACTCTTATCAGTTTAAAATCCCATAACTGACATTAACAGTTAACAGAATGAAGTCATCTATGTTGCAAAATAGTGAGAAGATTTATTAATAGTGGAAGAGGCCAACTTCACTTTGACATAGTTGTTTAAATGGAACTTGGGTTAAACTTTAAATACGCTTTTACCAATAATAACCTTAGGATTATTTTAATAGAAAAAGGAGGTACAGCTATTTGGAAATAAGGAATATTATTTGTCCGTGAAGAAAAACACCAAAATTCCCTAGCAGGCATAAGAGAAGTCATCAATTAAGTGGCTTAAGTCCTATAATCAACCAGCACTTTTTTTTTTTTTTTTTTTTGAGACGGAGTTTCACTCTGTTGCCCAGGCTGAAGTGCAGTGACGTGATCTCTGCTCACTGCAACCTCCACCTCCTGAGTTCATGCGATTCTCTTGCCTCAGCCTCCCCAGTAGCTGGGACTACAGACATGTGCCACCATGCCCAGCTAATTTCTGTATTTTTGGTAGAGATGGGGTTTCACCATCTTGACCAGGCTGGTCTTGAACTCCTGACTTCAAGCGATCCGCCCACCTCAGCCTCCCAAAGGATTACAGGTGTGAGCTACTGAGCCTAGTCTCAACCAGCACTCTTAATAGTCCGTTGAAGAATTCTCCAACCTTTTTGGCACCAGGGACTGGTTTTGTAGAAGACAATTTTTCTATGAACCAGGGTTGTGGGGCATGGTTTCAGGAAGATATAAGAGGATTACATTTATTATGCACTTTATTTCTATTGTTATTACATTGTAATATATAATGAAATAATGGTACGACTCAGCATAATGTGTAGAATCAGTGGGAGCCCTGCACTTGTTTTCCTGTAACTAGACAGTTCCGTCTAGGGGTGATGGGAGACAGTGACAGATCATCAGGCATTAGATTCTGATAAGGAGCACACACACAACCTAGATCCCTCGCATGCGCAGTTCACAATAGGGCTCACACTCCTGTGGGAATCTAATGCTGCTGCTGATCCGACAGGAAGCAGAGCTCAGGTGGTAATGCTAGCTGGCCTGCCACTCACCTCCTGCTATGTGGCCCGGTTCCTAACAGGCCATGGACTGGTTAGCACACCTTCATTTAAAGGAGAAGTAGGATAGAAGTGGGCTGGAAGTGTGAGATGGGGACCAGATTGGGGAGGCCTTGAGTTCTAGAGTCTGCACATTTTCCCACAGGTAGCAGAGTGTCAGTGAAAGTTGTGGAACGAGATGGCAATGTGTACAACACGTGGTTGGGAGATGACTAGGGGCACCTCTCTGAGAAATAACATCTAATACAAGCTGAACACTGCAGGCCCAGCTGACATGTTTTCTTCAGTCGTCAGAGCTATTCTGCAAAGTGAATATTGTCCCTGTCAGAACAGGCTCAGAGAGCATGGGTCTCGCTGAAGGCCACGCTACTGGTAAATTGTGGAACTAAGATTTAAAACAGGTGTCTGATGTGGGAGCTGGCATTCTTCCTTCCACCACAGGCAGTGGCCATGAAGAAGCAGTTGCTGCAGCCAGAAATGTAGAAACCCTGCCTGCCATGGCAAGGGAGGGCACTGGCCTGGCACATGGGTTTCTCCTGTCTTTCCGGGGACATTGGCACAACCAGGGCATCCTCTGGGCTTACGTGTCCCTCTCCCCTCCCCATCCCTGCTGCTATGTGCGTGACCTTGGAAAAACCACCTTATCTTCTCTTTAGATGGCTAAAGACTTGGCAAAGGAATGAATTAACAGGGCACAGGATGTACACACCCTACGCAGAGTGGCAATTTCAGAGACGAGGTGTTCGGCTGTCACCCTCAAATGTGTCATTTCAACATTTTTCTACTCACTTCCTTCTTACCTACTTAAAACCATTATTGTTGCCAAAAGCAGGGATGGGACAGGTACACTCAAGGGGAAGAATTTGGAAGAGGAAATTTGAAGGGGCTCATGATGTTTTCTGAACTCAGAATGTAACTTGATTCTGAATATACAAAGAATATCACTTTAGAAGTTATCAAAGGAATGGAATTGGGGTTAGTGATTGTTTCAGGGTACAAGTGCAAAGTCACGTCTCCATTGTTTCTCAGATCTTAACGTGCACATGAAACACTGGAGGATCTTTTTGTAATAAAGCTTCTAGTTCAGCAGGTCTGGGGTGGAGCCCGGGAATCTGCATTTCTCACAAGCTCCCAGTTGCTGCTGGTCCCAAATCCACACTTTGAGTTGCAAGGAGCCAGATTTCTTTGCTGTTTTTTAAATTTTATATATATATATATATATATATATATATATATATATATATATAGAGAGAGAGAGAGAGAGAGAGAGAGAGAGAGAGAGAGTCTCAGTCTGTCACCCAGGCTGGAGTGCAGTGGTGCTATCTCAGCTCACTGCAACATCCACCTTCTGGGCTCAAGCGATTCTCCTGCCTCAGCCTCCCGAGTAGCTGGGATTACAGGCACCTGCCACCATGCCTGGCTAATTTTGTATTTTTAGTAAAGACAGGGTTTCGCCATATTGGCCAGGCTGGTCTCACACTCATGACGTCAGGTGATCCACCCACTTCGGCCTCCCGAAGTGCCTGGATTACAGGTATGAGCCACCGCACTTGGCTGAGCCAGACTTCTTTAAGGACAAATCTCTATAAAATGGTGGCAGAAGGTCTTGCTTGGTGTGGAGTAAATGTGAAGGAGTAAATAAAAGGCATTTGTACAAATGATGCACTTCAGTATTAATTGTTTAGCTCAACAGATATTCGGTGAGGATTCCCCAAATGCTTGGTGCATATGACAGAGGAAAAGGGACCTGTTCTTGCAAATGGCTCCAACTTTCAGAGAGTGGAATGAAAAGAACCAAAATGTTCTGCAACTAAGCAACCGAGTAAACTGGGTGCAGAGAGGAGATAAGCTGGGGCTGACGCCTCAGCAGGAATCTCTGGAATTCCTCTCGCCTGGTGACCTCAGTCACAGGGCTGCGGAGCCACGACCCCTTGGGTGGGCTCCGGGTGGGTCTCAGCCAGGATGAAGGGAGCAGAGCAGACAAACACTCCACTCCCTTCTCCCCAAGGGAGCCAGGCTTTTGCATCCCCAGGCAGCTTCCCAGGGTGAGTGGCCAACGCCTTGAGGTCCCCACCCTGTACCACCCCAGGTTCCAGGGTCCAACTCTGGGAAATCGTGGCATTCTCTGAACCCTTCCTGCTGGTGGGGTGAGGAGGGGGGTGGTTCCTGGCAATAGGATGAGGGAGGAAAAGCGTCCTGGGTCTCAGGCTCCGTTGGAGGCTGCACTGTGGAGAGAGCAGGGGTCCAGCTCCTGGAGGATCTGGGTTGGACCGGACTCTGCCACTTAGGGAAAGCAGTGAACGTTGAGCTAGTGTTGCTGTTGCAAAATGGGATGTGTAACACCCACCTCATCAAATTTCGTGAGAATGAATGAGATCATTAATCGTTTATGTAAACTATCTGGAACAGCGATGAAACCCAGAGGCTCCGTTAGTTCCTATTCTCCCTGCCCTGAGGATAAGGACCAAAGCCCTTGGCGTGGCTCACAGTGCCTCTCAGAGCTGGCCCCGCCTCCCTGTCTAGCCTAATCTCTGGCTTTCACCTCCCCCGACTCCTGCCACACTGATGGGCTGAGACTGCCATGGCCGCCACGATGCCATGCTGCAGGGCTTGGGTTCCCACCTATGCCCCCCTTTCCAGCAGTGCCCCTCGCCCCAGCCTGCTTGGCAAATACCTACTTCCCTTATTCAGGTCTGCACAGCAATGCCTGTCCTACAAAGCCTGTCCCATTCTAACCCCCTGCTCAATAAAAGTGACCAGTCCCTCCTTTGAGCTGCTTCTGTCCTGTGTGTCTCCTCTCTAGTGTAAGGTGGCAAACAACAGCCTACGGACTAAATCCAAATCACCACCCGATTTTGTAAATAACCTCTCACTCTGTCACCCAGGCTGGAATGCAGTGGCACGATCTCAGCTAACTGTAACCTCCGCCTCCCGGGTTTAAGTGATTCTCCTCCCTCAGCCTCCTGCATAGCTGGGATTACAGGCACGCGACAGCACTCCTGGCTAATTTTTGCATTTTTAGTAGAGATGGGGTTTCACCATGTTGGCCAGGCTGGTCTCCAACTTCTGACCTCAAGTGATCCACCTGCTTCAGCCTCCCAAAATGCTGGGATTACAGGCATGAGCCACTGTGTCTGGCCTAGAAATAACATTTTATTAGAACACAGCCACACTTATTGCATAGGGTCCCTGGCTGTTTTCACACTGCAAGGGCACAATTGTGTAGTTACGACAGAGACCATGCGGCCTGTAAAGCCTACACTATTCACCACCCGGCCCTTCCCAGAAAAGTGTTTTTACCCGCCAGCTTTAGTACTTCCCTGTCTCCTTTCCCTGGACTTCTGAGACATTTGTTCTGAGGGCCAAGAACAAATGTCACTAGCTTCTGCAGCACGCTACCTGGCCTAGCAGAACCCAGCACTGAGGAGGAGAAGGCTGAGCACATAATCAAATGCGTGTTTTCATCTTTGTCCTTCTCATTCCTAGGGGAGTGAGGGCCCCTCCTGTGCCTTGAATTAGAGGCATAGGTTCTGTTTGATGGAAGTGAGGCTTCCTGGGTCCTAATAAGTAGACCAGAGTGAAACTGTGATGTGAAGCAGCCTCTCTGGATCAGGAAAAGCTCCTTCAGGAGAGATTCCCCTCCTGGCACAGTGCTCCTGAGGACAGCTTCCAGGACGTCCCAGAACCAGAGAGAAGACTCTGGGGATAGGAGAACAGCAGGGAAACCTGGCAGAAGTTCTGTCCGAGGAAGTGTTATACAGTCAGATTTTATAAATGTCAGATCTTGACAAACGATCAAATCAGTTTCTTAGGAAGTGATGATGACATTAAACTGGCTGAGACTTTTTTTTTTTTTTTTTTTTTGTAGGGACGGGATCACCCTATGTTGCCCAGGCTGGCCTCAAACTCCTGAGCTCAAGCAATTCTCCTGCCTCACTCTCTCAAAGTGCTGGGATTACAGGAGTGAGCCACTGCGCCTCTCCCTACCCTTTTTCTTCAAGAGACATGGTCTTGTTCTGTCGCCCAGGCTGGAGTGCAGTGGAGCAATCATAGCTCAATGCGGCCTCAATCTTCCAGGCTCAAGCAATCCTACCTCAGCTTCCTGAGTAGCTGAGACTACAGGTGTATGCCACCATGCCTGGCTAATTTTTAAATTTTTTTTTTTTTTTAGAGATGGGGTCTTGCTATGTTGCCCAAGCTGGTCTGAAACTCCTAGCTTCAAGCAATCCTCCCACCTTGGCCTCCCAAAGCTCTGGGATTGTAGCCGGGAGTCACCACACCTGGCCTGTTTTTAAAATTATAGTCAGGTCAAGGGAACCCGTGGTGGTGAAATGTTTGAAACTTTGACAACAGGAGTGCCAGTGGTCACTGCTGGTTACAGCAAGAGGCAAGACCCCAGAGGCCTCCCCTGCATGCTGGATAATCTTGTTGGGGGCACAAGAGAGCCACACAGAATCACAGAGACATGCGTTTGCTAATGGCAGTCACTCTCAGGAACACAGCCTCTCCCAGGGACCTGAAACCACCAGGAAATAAGAATGCAGGTTCCTGGGTTCCCAAAATGTTCTCTGCAGTGGGCGTGCCAGCACACACCAACAGGGGAGCCATAGTCCTTTGATGTCTTCTGTCACAACTGAGGAAGTTTGGACCATCCACTGAAACACATTCTCCTTTCAGCTTGAGAGGGTAGGTGACTTAATATATCAATAAGCACTTGAGTTTGACTTTTTGTCCAACTCCTGGCTGCTGGATAGGAGCACTTCAGATGTATTTTTGTTTATTCCTTTACCTTGAATGGTTTATAGGAATTTGGCATTCGGGCACCGATTCCTTTTTAGGGGAGGCAGGAGTGCTTCAGGGAAATGGTGCCGTTCAGCCATTGGGTGCTTTGCTCCCTGCACTGTTGACCCCCTAAGCCCCCAGTGCTTCCACTAGCACAGCTGGAGGACCCCAGGGCGGCCTGAACAACATCCCATGCAGCTGGGCTCCCAGGCAGAGCTGCAGAGGTAGCTGCATTCCTTCCCACCTTCTCTGCTCCCGATCCTCCTTTCTGGTCTGTGCAGTTTACAAAGTTACTTATTAGGGAATAATAATTTAATGTATGCTTGATTATAGAAATGTTGCACAAAATCTCCTTTGATCCTCTAAACCCCCTTTAGGGTAGATAGTGTCAGGTGCATTCCCATTTTATTTAATTTTGTTTTATTTATTTATTTAAGAGACAGGGTCTTGCTCTGTCACCCAGCCTGGAGTGCAGTCACATGCACATGGCTTACTGCAGCCTCGACCTCCTGGACTCAAGCAAACAATCCTCCCACCTCACCCTCAGCCTCTCGAGTCACTGTTAGCACAGGCAGACACCAAGCCAGGCTAATTTTCTAAAATGTTTTGTAGAAATGAGATCTCACTGTGTTGCTCAGGCTGGTCTCAAACTCCTGAGCTCAAGTGATCCCTCTGCTTCAGCCTCTCAAAGTGCTGGGGTCATAGGCAGGAGCCACTGTGCCCCGCTCACATTCCCATTTTACAGATGAGGAAACTCGGTCCAAGATGCGGAGTGGCTTGCTCAGTGGCTCACGGCAGATGGTCTCGGGTGTGGTTTGACCTCTGGATCATGTTGATGTTAATGCGGAATGCCAGGGCCTTTGGGTAGATGTGTTCCACGTGTGGGCCTGTTCCCCCACTGGCCTCCTCCAGCCTCGTTCAGCTGGAAAATGGCTTCCCCTCCTGGCCCTGTGGCACAGCCAGGACAGCTCTGCCCTTCCGGTGCACAACCTCCTGCTGCTCCGACATCCTAGTGGCTGAGCGCAGGCCAGGAGGCCGCCAACATCTGCAGGGACAACTTAAAGACTCTGGCCAGGCAATGCCTTTGGCATCTGTGGGGATGGAAAATGGGCCACCTGTCCTGGACCCACAAGGTGGAGGCTGCTGTGAGGGCAAAGTGCCACCGCAGCTGCAGCTTCCCGGATTGGCACCTGCCCTCTGGCCAGGAGGCTGCAGCCACTGAGACCAATGGTTCCTGTGCTCAGCTGGGGGCTCCTAACTGGGAGATGGGCACAGAAGGCCCCAGAGGAGACGTGGGGCAGTTGTGGGACTCAGGAAGGGGTCTCTGTTCCCATAATGAGTGAGCAAGCAGGAGGAAATATCATGCAAAGTCTCAGGAATGTTCTGCGGAGACAGGAGCCCCACTTGCCCCCTCTGCCTTGGGGACCAGCCGCAGCATCTGCAGGGGTGGCCTGAGCTCCAGGAAGCCACAGGACATGCAACTGCCACCGCAATCCCTCCTGGCCAGCACGCTGTCATCGGTGTTTCTCCTCTGGTGTGGGCTCTGCGTGCAGCGCAGCAGACAAAACATCAACAAACTCCGTCCTCACTTGAGCTGCCTTCTGGGAGGCTGACAGGTGGCCCAAAGGCATGGAGTGTCTCTGCGCATGGCGCCCTGGCTGGAACCCAGATTCCACTGTGGTTGGCCTTGTTGGTTTCCCTTATGTACCGATGAGCAAACCTGTGGCCATAGGCAAGTCACCTGACCTCTCTGGGCTTTGGTTTCCTGTTCTGTGCATTGGGTATGACACCATCTCTGTCTGTTTCTCAGGATATGACGCTTGTGAAGAGCAGATGTGGTGGTGTGCATGAAGGAGTTTTGTGAAAGGCGATGCACTTACAAAGTTGGTCCTTAGGCCCACCTGGGGTCTGCAAGGCAGGCTCTTGGGGAATTCTCTTGCTTCTCCTTGTTCGATTCTCCTTCCTCTCTCCCTCTTCTCTCCAAATCCTTACCATCCCTGAGGTATCGTGGTGGTGGTATGATGACTTGGAGGGCCACGCCATGCAGAATCAGGAATCACTGTCACCTTCCTTGATGACTCAGAATACTTTCATTTCCCCACCGCTGCTTCCTTCTCTGCTCCATGTTAGAGTGACCCCCCTGGCTTATCTGTGGTTTCACTTTCCACAGGGTAACTACCCGTGGTATAGCACTCACTGCAGCCTTGACCTCCTGGGCTGCAGAGATCGTCTTACCTCAGCCTCCCAAGTAGCTGGACCACAGGCGCAAACCATCATGCCTGGCTAATTTTCTGTATTTTTTTGTAAAGATGAGGTCGGTCTCACTATGTTGCCCAGGCTGATCTTGAACTCCTGGCTTCAAGCGATCCCTCACCTTGACCTCCCAGAGTGCTGGGATTACAGGTGTGAGCCACACCGTGCCCAGTTCAGAAGTATAATAAGTTGAGAAAGAGGTATATATAGAGAGACCACAGTCACATAACTTTTATTATAGTACCTTGATATGATTGTTCTATTTTACTATTGGTTGTTGTTGTTAATCTGTTGCCGTGCCTAATTTATACATTAACCATGTTTTTTTTTTGTTTTTGTTTTTTGTTTTTTTTTGAGACACGGTCTCGGTCTGTCGCCCAGGCTGGAGTGCAATGGCACGATCTCGGCTCACTTCAGTCTTCGCCTCTTGGATTCAAGTTATTCTCATGCCTCAGTCTTCTGAGTAGCTGGGACTACAGGCACACGCCACCACACCCGGCTAAGTTTTTTATTTTTAGTAGAGACAGGGTTTCACCATGTTGCCCAGGCTGATCTCGAACTCCTGACCTCAAGTGATCCACTTGCCTTGGCCTCCAAAAGTGCTGGGATTACAGGCATGAGCCACCGCGCCCAGCCACATTAACCTTGATCCTAAGTATGGATGTATAGGGAAGAGCATTGTATATATAGTGCTTGGTACTACTCATGGATTCAGGCATCCACTGGGATCTTGGAACACATCCTTGTGGTTAAGGGGGACAGCTGTGTGTGATGGCCCTCCCAGCTCCCTGCCTCCTGCTCCTGGAGTCTCCACAGCTCCTCAGCGCCACTCCTCCCTATCTTTCAGCCCTTTGCCCTCTGTCAGCCTAGACTCGATGACCCATCGTGAACCATTACCACCGTGCCCATTGACATGCTGGAAACTCTTTCCTTCTTATTCTAAACCCAAATCCCTGTCAACACTCTCTACTGGGGAAGCACACCTACTGCTTTGGTTTCTAATATGATTTCAGAGCAATTGCCTTGCAAACCTTCAGCAACAACCTCTCCTGTGCTGTTAACCCTTTGAGGGAGTGTGCATTTTTAAAAAGTTGGCATTGGGCACAGTGGCTCAAGCCTGTATCCCAGCACTTTGGGAGGTCAAGGCGGGTGGATCACCTAAGGTCAGGAGTTCAAGACCAGCATGGCCAATATGGTGAAACCCCATATCTACTAAAAACACAAAAATTAGCTGGGCATGGTAGTGGGCACCTGTAATCCCAGCTACTCAGGAGGGTGAGGCAGGAGAATCGTTTGAACTCGGGAGGCGGAGGTTGCAGTGAGCCGAGATCACATCGTTGCACTCCAGCCAGGGTGACAGAGCAAGACTCTGTCTCAAAAAAAAAAAAAAAGTTGGCATCAATGTGTTTTTCCATCTGATTTATGTCTTCACATTATAGCATACTTTCTGCATGAACCCACACATATCAGATGGTAACTTTGGAATGGGTGGGTCTGTGCCATTGTCCCGGCACAGCTGTGAGAGTGGTGACAGGCAGGTCAGCAGGTGCGTACAGAGAGGCTTTCTTCTACATTGGAGTTCAGGTCGGATGATTCGGGTCCATAGTGTTCATTCAGGGCTCTGTGTTCTGGTGGCTTCCGTTGATTTCTAATAAAAGCTGCAGACTGAGCCAGTCCTGCACACACAGGGAGATAGGACAACGGACATTTGGAATGTGATTAAGCCCATCAATCCAATCGGTGACTAAAATCAGACAGGAAGCCGTGTGCCCCTAGATAAAGACAGGCTGGGGGGAAAATGATCTCAAGTTCATTTCGATTGGCGCAAACTCCTCACAGAGGAAAAAATGTACAGTTAGAATGAAGCAAAAGAACAGCTCTATAAAATATGTGTCACTTCCCCTGGCGAGGAGGAGAGAGGAGCTACGGAAAGCTGCACCAAAGCTGTATTCACTGGACAAAAATGCTTGACTCAGGAAGGAGGCCGGGGCGGCGAGTCCTGTGATGCCATGGCGGGAGGTGGGTCCCACGTAAACAGTGGTGTTCCTGTCACCCCGAGCACATGCAGTCTCCCGTGGGTGACCAGAACTGATGCAAGAGCCTCTGCTGCGGAAGTCACCATGCTCTCCTGGTACGCGCCTGCCCCCAGGTCTGAGTGATCTCATTACTGAGCTGAGTAGGGCTTTGGCCACTCTCCCAAAGGAGCCCACCCCAGACGCAGCCATGGCCTGGGACTCTGGAGTCACCCTGGGGTCAGAAGGAATTGAGTTATCCATATTCACTTGGTTTTGGTTATTTTCCATGTTATTTGTTTGTTTATTTATTTATTTTTTAGTTTTAGAGACAGGCTTTCACTCTGTCTCCCAGGCTGGAGTGCAGTGATGCGATCACAGCTCACTGCAACCTCAACTTTTCAGGCTCAAGGGATCCTTCCACCTCGGCCTCCTAAGTAGCTGGAACTACAGGCATGTGCCACCACACCTAATTTTTGAATTATTTGTAGAGGTGGGGTCTCGCCATGTTGCCCAAGCTGGTCTCAAACTTCGAGGCTCAAGGAATCCTCCCACCTTGGCCTCCCAAAGTGCTGGGATTACAGGAGTGAGCCACCTCGCCTGACCTGGTGTTGTTATTCTAAAACAAGAAAAGAAATGACCAGAAAGGCTGAAAGGAAACAAGCACCATCCTCCATAGGAGGCTGCAAAGGTTGGTGGCACCAGGTCCAGAAGAAGAAGGACCCATAGAGCAGAAACCAGAACTCCAGCACCAGCCAGGTGGCATTTGGAAGTGCCTCAGCACAGCCACTTTGCAGAGTTTGCACATTTAAAATAGGGAGTAGGCTGGGCACAGTTGCTCATGCCTGTAATCTCAGCACTTTAGGAGGCTGAGGCAGGCAGATAACTTGAGTTCAGGAGTTCGAGACCAGCCTGGCCGACATGGTGAAACCCTGTCTCTATCCAAAAAAAAAAAAAAAAAATTAGCCAGGCATGGCTAAGTAGTGCCTGTAGTCCCAGCTACTCAGGAGGATGAGGTGAGAGAATCACTTGAACCGGGGAGGTGGAGGTTGCAGTGAGCCAAGATCATGCCACTGCACTTCAGCCTGGGCAACAGAGTGAGACCCTGTCTCAAAAAAATTAATTAATTAAGTTAAATAAAGAGTAGCTCAATTTTACCAAACAGATTGACCATAGACACCCTTAAAATTATAAGACTGTGATAAAATTCCTATATTCGTTAGTTATGATATACTTGGATATGTAAATAAGCAGATGGCAGTGAATGTTCTCACAGACCAAATATTTCTGCAAATAAAATTAAATTCTTATGTATAATATGCATACATAAATATAGATATGATTTTATAATATCAGAAATGATAATATTTTTCATTTGCAAGTACTTTCTTTTTTTTATTTTTAGAGTTTGGGGTCTTGCTCTGTTGCCCAGGCTGTACTGCAGTGGCATGATCATAGCTCACTGCAGCCCTGGGATCCTGGGCTAAAGTGGTCTGCCTGCCTCAGCCTCCTAAATGGCTTCTTCTTTTTTTTTTTTTTTGAGACGGAGTTTCGCTCTTGTTGCCCAGCCTGGAGTGCAATGGCATGATCTCAGCTCACAGTAACCTCCACCTCCCAGATTCAAGCCCTGAATGACTTTTAAAAAATATTTTCTCAGAGTCAGGGTCTTGCTCTGTTGCCCAGACTGGTCTCAAACTTCTGGACTCAAGCGAACCCTCCTGTCTTGGCCTCCCAAAGTGCTTGGATTATAGATGTTAACCACTGCATCTTGTCAATATTTTTTAAATTAATAGACATTCCTTAGAGCAGTTTCAGGTTTACAGAAAAATAGAACAGGAAGCACAGAGTTCCCATATTATTATCCCTTCTCTTCCCTCCGCAGTTTCCCCTGTTATTATCTTGTACTTAGTGCAGTGATATTGTTTTTTGTTTAAACTACTATTGTTTTTCAGTTTTTAGACAGTCAAAACAAAGTTGTAGACCTATCATTATCTTGTATGGGAATTTTAAAAATGTATTTTACTCGGCTAATGTATTAGTCCTTTCTCATGCTGCTGTAAAGAAATACCCGAGACTGGGTAATTTATAAAGAAAAGAGGTTTAATGGACTCAGTTCCCCATGGCTGGCAGACCATCAGGAAACGTACAATCATGGAGGAAGGCACCTCTTCACAGGGCGGCAGAAGAGAGAATGAGCACAAGCAGGGGAAATGCCAGACAATAATAAAACCACTAGAACTCGTGAGACTCACTCATTATCACTAGAACAGCTTGGGGAAAACCGCCCCCATGATCCAATTACCTCCACCTGGTCCTGCCCTTGACACGTAGGGATTATGGGGATTACAGTTAAAGGTGAGATTTGGGTGGGGACACAGAGCCAAACCATATCAGCTAAATAGTAAAAAAAGAATTACTGCTCTGAGAGAATTCTCCAATTCTTAACTTTGTAGCCTTGGTTCTTTTTCGTGCGTGTGACCTATGTTGCTTAGGAGACAGTTGGAGAAAATTTCAGTCAGGGGCTCTTTAAAGTTCCTTTCTTCATCTTTGAGAAAAGAGTATGAGGCTTTCCCTTGCAAAGTTCTTTCCTTCTGAGGATGGATATAGCTAAAGAACAAAGCTACAAAAAATGTTTATAAAACAGTTTACTAAGTCACCAATAGCATGTCCCAAAGCGTTTTCCTTCCCATGGTATCCTGTTTGAGTCAAATAATAATCCTGTGAGTTTACTTCTCTTATCTGAAACGCAAGGAACCTATAGCTTAGCAAAGGCAAATGGACTTGCCCAGAGTCGCACAACTGACCTCAGAGGAGAGAAAGGAAACTTTTTGACTTCCAGGCGCAGACTCATTCCAGTAGCCTGCATAGTCACCAGCTCGGGGTAGGGTTTGGGGAGGGGGGGTTGTTTATTTGAAAATTGATAGCTGGGATGTGGGATGTGTTAGGAGGCTCAAAAGTGGTAGATTTAGGAGCAGAGAAAGTTCTGTGTTGAAGAATCAGCAAGCCAACCTAAGAAACTCAACTCACCCCACAAAAGGATTGATTGAAAATGAGATGTGTTCAAAAATAATTTGAATAAACTCGTGGATACTCCATCATAAGGAATAAGGAAAATTCCTATTCTTCTGACATGCTTCCATGAACAACCAGGCCCTTCCAGGGCCAGAGAGAGAGTGTTGGGCTGGTCACCCAGTGTGGAGCCAGTACGTCTACTTTTATGAAAGCCATTTAGAAGCATCACTAAAGGAACTGAAAAACAATTCACCAATAATGACAGTACTCCAACATCTAATTTTCTCTTCTAATCTCTATCCATACATCTATGTAGTGTTTACATTATTATTATTTTTTGAGATGGAGTCTCACTTTTGTTGCACAATCTTGGCTCACTGCAACCTCCACCTCCCAGGTTCAAGTGATTCTCTTGCCTCAGCTTCCCGAGTAGCTGGGATTACAGGTGCCCGCCACCACGACTGGCTAATTTTTGTATTTTTAGTAGAAATGGGGTTTCACCACGTTGGCCAGGCTTGTCTCGAACTCCTGACCTCAAGTGATCTGCCTGCCCCAGCCTCCCAAAGGGCTGGGATTATGGGCGTGACACACAATGCTTGACCTACATTATTTATATCACAGCTCATGTACAAATTTATTTTCTTCTTCTTTTGGGCAAGGCAATTTTATGACTGATTTTGATATGTCAGTATAATTATGTTACCAGTCATCCCAATGGTTACACAATATTGCACTATTCTAACATGTCCTAGTCTACCAGGCCCCTATTTTTTGACATCTAAGTTATTTTCAGTTTTTAGATAGTCAAAACAATGTTGAATACCTATCATTATCTTGTATGGGGATTTAAAAATGCATGTCAGCAGGCTAAATATTCAAAAAATTACTGCTCCAAGAGAATAATCCAATTTTTAACTTAATATTTTGGAACAATCTCAAACTTACCAAAGAGTTGCAAGAATAAAGATCTCTTGCTACAGTTTGGTGAACAGCTCTTAACAAGAATAAGATTTGTAAGAGTTCTTCCCATGCCTTCAGCTTGTCCTGTTTTATGTTTCTCGTTGTTTGTGTGGAATTCACACAACTGGTGCTCTTACCACCGTGGGAGTCTAGTCTAGATCAGTGGTCTTCAGCCTTTTTTGCACCAGGGACCAGTTTTGTAGAAGATAGTTTTTCCACGGACGGGGGAGGGGAGATAGTTTCCGGATGATTCAAGAGGATTACATTTATTGTGCACTTTATTTCTATTATTATTACATTGTAAAATATAATGAAATAATGGTATGACTCAGCATAATGTAGAATTAGTGGGAGCCCTGAGCTTGTTTTCTTACAACTAGACGGTCCCATCTGGGGGTGATAGAAGACAGTGACAGATAGATCATCAGGCATTAGATTCTTCTAAGAAGTGCACAACCTAGATCCCTCGCATGTGCAGTTCACAGTAGGGTTTGCACTCCTATGAGGCTCTAGTGCCATGCTGATCTCACCGGAGGCGCAGCCTAGGCAGTAATGCGAGCGATGGGGAGCGGCTGTAAACACAGATGACGCTTCACTGGCTCTCCGGCCACTCACCTGCTGTGCAGCCTGGTTCCTTACAGGCAATGGACAGATACCAGTCCACGGCCCGGGGGTCAGGGATTCCTGGTCTAGATAGAGACCCAGACAAGGCGTGCACAATAACACCGATTTCAGATCCATCATGACATTTACCCCATCCCCTGGAAAACCAGATGACTACCAAAATTAAATGTTAGTTTAGACACAAAATGTCTGTCTTCTGGTCCAAAACCACCTTGTCATAAGTTTCTTGCTCACTTTTCCTTTCTCTGAGTTTCCAGAGACATCACATCATTTCTTACCCAGCTGAGCAGAGTCTCAACATGGCTCTCTTTCGAATGCCCATCCTGCCACCTGCCCCAGTGAGAAGGGTCCGAGCAGCCCCCATTCTCTGCCCCTGCCACCTCCATGACTCATGCATTCCACGGAGGAGGCGCCCGCTGCAGAAACAGCCAGGCTGGGAAAAGCTCTGCAACGATTCCCCATCCAGTTTCCCTGTGCCCACTTTGTATCTGTGTTATCTAGGCCTGGATTTATTTCTCTGTTTTGAAAACGAAGGACTTTGACAAAATGTTCCCAGGATGTGAGGTCACCAAGATTTATTTCCCTTTTTTCTATTCTTTTCTTTTCCTCGAAGTGATCCCTTGACTAAAATCAAGCCTCCCACTGTCACCTTATCAGCCTGCCCACTCCTACTTCTGCATTCTCAGGCTTCCCCAGAATCTGTCCAAGAGAAACCGATCTCAATTCAGAAGGAACACAGATATCCCAGTTTCTAGGGCTGTAGGGTATTACTGGGTCTTAATCATTCGGGTATATTTCAGCAAAGCTCAGGGCCCCGGCTAATGATCTGCAAACCCTCTCCTCTCAGTCTCCTATTGTTTAGCCCCTATTTATAAGTGAATGCATGTGGTTGTTCACTTTCTGTTCCTGAGTTATTTCAGTTAGGATAATGGCCTCCAGTTTCATCCATGTTGCTCCAAAAGACAGACTTTATTGTTTTTCATGGCTTTGTCATATTCCTTGGTGTATATGTGCATTTTCTTTATCCAGTCCTCCATTGATGGACACTTAGGTTGATTCTGTGCCTTTGCTATTGTGAATTGTGCTGTTATGAATTGTGTGTGATAAACACATGAGTGCAGATGTCTTTTTGATGTAATGAATTCTTTTTTTTTTTTTTTTTTTAAATAGATACTCAGTAGTGGGATTGCTGGGTCAAATGGATGTCCTATTTTTAGTTACTTGGGAAATCTCCATGTTGTTTTCCATAGAGGTTCGGGTTCCGGTATTTAAGTGCAACCATTCAGTGGAAAACCATCCTCTCAAGAGTTCAAATGGGAGTCCTCCTGACCAGCACTCCCTGCTGAACCACAATGTCCCACCCCCCAAAAAGCCTCCCTCCTCACCCTCTTAGACCACCTCATCATCTTAGACCACCTCACCATCTTAGACCACCTCACCATCTTAGACCACCTCACCATCTTAGACCACATTGCAGCAAAGCAGCCCATGCCCACCAGACAGACCCACAGTTGCTGCAGCTCATGGGAGGTCTACCTCCCAAGCTCAGCAGGTGACCCACCCCCAGTGCCCCTTTTCTACAATGACCATCAGCAGGGCTGCAGCTTGATAAAAATGTGGAAAAGCAGTTTGAAAGCAATGTGAAAAGCAGTTAGGTGCCTTTCAACTTCAAACTCAGCACTCATGGTTTGACACATATGAGTATATTTAGGATCAGAATGTATGAAATCTGGCCTCTCCTGGATAGTCGGTCATCCCGCAATTTCCTCTGCCAAACTTCTCTTCCCTCCCTGCATTCTTTCTTTCACCTCTCTCTAATTTTTAAAAGGTCTGGTCTCAGCCAGACATGAACCAATGATGATAGATGCTCCTGCTGAGCCCCATGATGTGCCAGGGACCTGACATGCATGGCTTCTCTCTGATCCTCACGTGACCTGCAGATGCAAAAGCCAGAGCTCAGCATAGTTGAAAACCTTGACTGAGGTCATACCCCAGTTACTGGCACAGCCAGATTTAAACCTAAGACTTTCCCCTACACCACAGGGCTTTTATTTATCAGTCATCTGAAAAGGTGTCAGCAAGGGAAATGGCTTGTCTATTTCCAGGGGCATTTTACAAGCAAACACTGAAAGGCTTCTGTGGGCTTAAGGGCTAATGGCTTTGATAGAATTTCAGGCATGTTGGCCCCAAGGCCCTGTGTATATTCCCTGGGCCCACTCGAGGGGATGCTAGAGTCAGAAACTCCCCAGAGGCCACCTACTGCAGCCCTGCACTTTACAGGGAAGAGAAAGATTCTCCCTAAAATTACAGAGCTGGGCCTGAGATGCCTACTGGAGCAAATCCCCATGGGGGCACCTCCCACCGCAGGTGAGCCAGAGGCTAGTCCTGCCTTCTCAGTGGCTACCCCCCTAAGCTCCCGCCACCACACAAAGTGTTCCAATCCTGGTGCATCCTCCAGTCCTTTTAACCTCTCATGTCCTGAGAGGCCAGAGCTACAGCCACAGATTCCAGAAGACACCGCACTCCCAGCCCCAGCCTGGTGCCTTTAGAATTATAAACACTTCTTGTCATCACAGGGTCCTGAAAGTCCCTTTTAAGTCTTGGACACTAAGACTCTAAAGGAAGATGAATCTTAAGATTCCGTCCCACTTCCAAATTCCTGCGATTCGATGACATCAGGGCTGTGAATAATCAGCCTGGCCCGAAGCCAGGATGGGCTGTGCTGCTTCCACCGTGAACTTCCTCCCCCTGCTTTATAAAAACAGGCCCGCCCCAGCTCCCTCATGGCTCTGTCCACTGAGCATCCTCCCGCCACACAGAAACCCGCCCAGCCAGGGCCACCGACCCCACCCCCTGCCTGGAAACTTAAAGGAGGCTGGAGCTGTTCAGGGAGCTCAGAGCTGAGATCCTACAGGAGTCCAGGGCTGGAGAGAAAACCTCTGCGAGGAAAGGCAAGGAGCAAGCCGCGGTAGGTCAGGTTTCTGTGTTGGGGTCTGTCTCCTCTTCTGTCTCTTAAAAGTCTTTCCAGCAAGCTGAGCCAGTGAAGGAATGCTTTAACCAACGGACCAACTTTGTAATTCAGGCAACTAGAGGACCCGCTAGAATCCGCTCCAGAGGGGAGATGTCTGTTTGCGTTTGCATGTGATTGGGATAGGCTGGAGTGTTTTGGAGGTGAGAGGGAGTCAGGGGAAGGGAGACTAGGGAGTTTGCATTCATTGGAGAAGCCTCTGCTGGCAGAGTAAGGGGGAAGGTGAAAAGAACGATACAGAAATGCCCCAAATAGGCTGTGGGAGCACCTCAAGACGAGCAGGCAATAAAAGGAAAATCGACTGCCTTGGGACACGTGGCTGTGACAGCTGGGAGGACCCTCTGGGGTCCCCCAGTTTCCTCTCTCCCCCGATGAACCCCCAGGAAGGAACTGAGGCTGTGGATGGAGCAGAGGGGCCTTACTTCCAGAGCACTATTCGCTAGGTGCTGGGAGAGGGAAGCAGGTGGCTTTCGCGCCCCACATTACCCCGTGGGGTAGAGAAATGCCCCTGATCTCCTCCCTAGGTGCCACCCCCACAAGTCTCCACAGGTCAGTTTGGCCCTCTGGCTTTTCGCCCAGGGTGCATCAGTCAAGCGTGCAGTCCTCCTTAAAGGACATTTTAATTACAGGGGGAAAAACTAACATCAATGTCTTTTATTCCTAAAGCACTCTGCAGGAAGCTTGTGGGGTTCTCTAGATTTTCACTGTTATTATCTTTATTTTCTTAACCTCACAGGGAGGGAGAGAGGAAGGGAGGGAGGGAAGAGGAAAACATGCCTAGGTCCCAGGTAACTAATGACAAACTCAAGCTCAAAGAAGTGTGGTAACAAGGATGCATTTGGCGGCCAATTGGGAATAATATGGTGGTCTCCTGTAGCTGCTTGATGACAGAAAAAATGTCGTGTGTGTGTGTATGTGTGTGCATTGCAATCCCAGGAAGCGGTCCTGCAAATACCATTGTCAGGTGGAGTTCCCTCAAAGGTGACTTCCTAGCAGTACTTGCTGTGGCAAGAACACTCATTCTGGGATCTAGAATCAATCCACGACGGTCAGCTTGAGCTGCTGGGTGCGTGCTTCCTGTGCAGGCAGAGTCGGACTCCAGCACTGGCAGGGACACCGTGAGTATTGAGATATGAATAGCTCCATCCTGCCCACCCATTTATTCCACCTAAAATGTTCTCAAAGACACCAGCCTCCAAGCTCTGGATCAAATGATAAAGCCCAAGATCAAAATCTCAGGAGCAAATGAAAGCTGCCCTGTCTCCAAAGTGCTCCTTCTCTGCCCAACTCCCCAAGACCAGCTCGGTTTATTTCACGATGGCTTGCATCAGATTCTCCCAGTGTGTGTGGCTCCCCCTGCTTCATCACAGACCTGGGACAGTCCAGGCAGCCAGGGAGTAGCTGGGAATAGCAGTTCCCCTTTGTTGGTTTTTGAGTTCACTGAGGCTTTGATTTCCCCCAGGGCCTGACATTGCCGAGCAGAGTCAGTGGCCAGTAGATTTCAAAGGATTTCAACAAACAGCCCAGGCATTCCTTTATCAACCCAAAAGTAACTGAGACAGGTCTGTCAATTTAGAAAGTTTATTTTGCCAGTGTTAAGAACACACTTGTGACACAGCCTCCGGAGGTCCTGAGGACATGTGTCCAAGGTGGCCAAGGTGCGGCTTGGTTTCATACATTTCAGGGAGACATGAGACATCAATCAATGCGTGTAAAGTGTGTACCGGTTCGGTCTGGAAAGGCAGGACAACTGGAAGTAGGAGCTTCCAGGTCATAGGTAGAGAAGAGAAGATGTCATTCTTCTGCGTCTTTGTCAGCCTTTCACTGAATACACAATTTACATGTGAGCGGGGGCAGAGGAAGAGTCACTTATGCCTTAGTTGGCTCAGTGAATCTACTTTTTTTTTTCCGAGACGGAGTTTCACTCTTGTTGCCCAGGCTAGAGTGCAATGGCGTAATCCCGGCTAGTGCAACCTCCACTTCCCACGTTTAAGTGATTCTCCTGCCTCAGCCTCCTGAGTAGCTGGGATTACAGGCGCCTGCCACCACACCTGGCTAATTTTTGTATTTTTAGTAGAGACAGGGTTTCACCATGTTGGCCAGACTGGTCTTGAACTCCTGACCTCAGGTGATCCACCCACCTCGGCCTCCTGAAGTGCTGGGATTACAGGCATGAGCCACCATGCCTGGCCTGAATCTTCATTTTTACAAAAACAATAGGGCAGAGGAAGCAATCAGATATGTATTTGTCTCAGGTGAGCAGAGGGATGACTTTGAGTTCTGTCCTTTGTCCTGCACCCATTTGCATTGCCAAGGTGAAGTTCAGCAGAACTGTTTTAGGGTACAGATCTTGAAGTCCACAAGGAGTTTCCTTGTGGGTAAATTGTGAGGGAGGTATGTAGCTTTTTATCTTTGTAGCTGTCTTATGTAGGAATAAAATGGGAGGCAGGTTTGCCTCATGCAGTTCCCAGCTTGGCTTTTCCCTTTGGCTTAGTGATTTGGGGGTCTTGAGATTTATTTTCCTTTCATACCTTGGTAGTGTCACTTGAAGCCACCTTTACTATCTAAGGCTTTTCTTTTTTTCTTTCTTTCTTTATTTTTTGGTTTTTCTTTTTCTTCTTTTTGGTAAGTGAGTAGCCAGGACTAAAGCACATTTGGGAAAACTTACTGTGTAGCTCAGGCGAGGCCTATTACTCTTCTGCCAACAGGTGTTTTTTTGGTCACGGGGTTTTATAGCAGCCTAAGAGGGCCTTTTGCTGGGTTCCTCCATTTGGAAAAAGTAGTGCTGGCTTCAGGATTTCCAAAGAGTATGTAAAGGTTATTCTCAGTCCTACGGCTGAGGGGGCAACATGGCTGATAAACAATGGTGGTGAATGTAGCTCGCCTTGGAATTCAAAATCCTTCTACTTCTCTGTGATACTGAGTATCTGGTGGTGAGGACAACTTTAGGTTTTTAGTTGAAATGCCAAGTTTTCCTTTTATTTTTATTTATTTATTTATTTATTTTGAGACGGAGTCTTGCTCTGTCGCCCAGGTTGGAGTGCAGTGGCATGATCTCGGCTCACTGCAACCTCCACCTCCATGGTTCAAGCAATTTTCCTGCCTCAGCCTCCTGAGCAGCTGGGATTACAGGCATATGCCACCACGCCCGGCTAATTTTTGTATTTTTAGTAGAGATGAGTTTTCACCATGTTGATCAGGCTGGTCTCAAACTCCTGACCTTGTGATGCCCTCCTCCTCCAAAGTGCTGGGATTACAGGCATGAGCCACCGTGCCCGGCCAATGTTTCTTTTCTTTTTTTTTTGAGACAGAGTCTCACTTGGTCACCCAGGCTGGGGTGCAGTGGCACGATCTTGGCTCACCGCAGCCTCTGCCTCCTGGGTTCAAGCGATTCTCCCGCCTCTGCCTCCTGAATAGCTAGGATTGCAGGTGCCCGCCATCACACCGGGCTAAGTTTTCACCATGTTGGCCAGGCTGGTCTTGAACACCTGACCCTAAGTGATCTGCCTGCCTTGGTCTCCCAAAGTATTGGGATTACAGGCGTGAGCCACCACGCCCAGACAGGTTTTCCTTTGATTATTTGGCATTACTCCTCTGCAGTCTCAAAATACATTTTTTACTTTCTCTGAGTGACTTCCGCTTTTGCTTTGACGAGACTGTTGGGACGGACAATGAGGGACCAGTGCATTCTGCTCATTCTTCTTGGGGCCATTTCTTTCGTATATACGGGAGAAAATTTCTGTCCATAGTGTCAGGCTATAAACCTCATCCTAGTCAGCCAGCTCACAAAACCATATGGTGGGTCTCACATCAAACCAGGTAAAAGAGTGAGGATGATTTAGACTCAAAGAAAATTAGAGCTAGAAAGAAATTTAAAGCTCATCCCCTCTGCTCCAACCCTAAGTCAAGCCACATGGTCTTCTGATAGTGGCTGTTTTCTACTTACATATAAAGACAGCACATTCTCTTAGCAATATGTGTTTGTATATGTGTGTGTGTGTATATATATATTTAGAGACAAGGTCTGACTCCATCACCCAGGCTGGAGTGCAGCAGTGTGATCACAGGTCACTGAACCTTCAAACTCCTGGGCTCAAGTGATCCTCCATCTCAGCCTCCCAAGTAGCTAGGACTACAGGTGCATACTGCCACATCCAGCTAATTACAAAATTTTTTTGTAGAAGCAGGGTTTTGCTTTGTTGCCCAGGCTGGTCTCAAACTCCTGGCCTCAAGCAACCCTCTTGCCATGGCTTCACAAAGTGCTGGGATTGCAGGCAAGAGCCACTGTGCCCAGCCCCTCTTAGTGATATTTTGCATATTATATATTCAAAAAATATTTTCTATTTATGCCATTTGGGAAACTTCTGTAGAATGGGATAGAGGGACAGATAAACCCAATTCTTGATCCACTGAAAAATAACACCTGTGACAGAGTGAGGATGAAACAGGTGCTGGGCACACAGCAAGTGTTTTAGAAACATTTTTGAACTCAACTTTGCCTGAGTTGTGGTGCTGATCATGACTGCCAGGGAATGCTAGCCAGCTGTTCTTCCTATACAAGTTACACGACTGGGTGTCTGCAGCAGCTGCCCCACTGTGAATTGCACACACCAATGGCCAAGACCCAGCAACGACTTGGCCAACAGGCCCAGCCGACGCGCATGGGTGGCCACGTGATGCTCCTGACACACGCACCGGTGGCTGGGGGAAGTTTTTTGAGGATTGATCAGAAGATCTGATTCCACCTGGAGCCTCTGAAGTGATCACTTCCGGGCTAGGCTGAATCCGGATACCAGGAGACCTATGTATTGAGAGCCTTTTGTGTTTATTATGTAGTCACAAATATTCCATTAACATATAGTTAGGCATTAGAGAATCCATGCTGGATTCCTCCAAAGGCCCCTAGATCCTTAGAACACTCAGAGATTCCAAAGCACACGTCCTCCTAGGACACCCTGGCAGGAGAGCCCGTGAGCGACTCTCACCTTTGCCTGCTGTCGGGGCCTGTGCTGATGGGTAGGGGCTCTGTGCTTGCTGTGGCCCAGGCCTAAGCTGTGGGGATGTGCTCTGTCCGGAGCAGACCCCTTTGCTGTCTGCCTAACTCCTTCGTGTGTTCCCGGAACAGCTTCTGTGTTATGCATTCCAGAAAGCCTGCCTGACCACCCCTACCTCAGCAAGCCTGGGATGGATAACCTCCCCCACATTCCACTCCAAGCCTACCCCATCCCCCGCCTGCTGCGTGGTATGGCACTGCTCTGCTGTACCCTGAGTGTCTAGTTATTCATCAGGCCCCTTCCTAACTATGAGCTCTTTCAGGGTAAGAGCTGTGTCTTTGCATGGCCAGAGCCTGTGCCAGGGCACAGCTGGTGCCCCATACACATTGATGGTGAATAGATAGCACGGGTAGATCATTGTCTGTGAGTGCTTAACAGAGAAGCAGCTCACATGGGTGCTTGAGACCTGCTGGGGAGAGGTGGGGGTCTGGTAGGCGCTCGGAGGAGGACACCCCTGTAGCTTCTCCAGTCCCATAGATGGGACTCTTGATGTGGGCAGTTTTATTTTAGCTGAGTCTCCAGAAGGCAGGGGACAGGGACTGGTAGGGGATGCTAAACCTGGTAACCCAGTATGGATGAGCTAACAGAGGCCAGGTGCGCAGTTCCTGCCTGTAATCCCAGCACTTTGGGAGCCCAAGGTGGGCGGGTTGCTTGAGCCAAGGAGTTCGAGACCAACCTGGGTCCCAAACCTAGCGAGACTCTGTCTCTACAAAAAAATGAAAAAAAAAAAAATTAGCCGGACATGGTGGCATGCACCTGTAGTCCCAGTTACTTGAGAAGCTGAGGTGGGAGGATCACTTGAGTCCGGGAGGTTGAGACTGCAGTGAGTTGTGATCACGTCACTGCACTCCAGTCTGGGTGACAGGGCGAGACCCTGTCTCAAAATAAATAAATAAATAAATAAATAAGAAAGAGAGACTACTGGTCAACTTGATTTCTGCTGGTTATTCTCTTTCTGTCATGTTCACCGAAAAGAGAAAAGAGAAACTTGTTGTATTTTATCTTGTTGTAGCAAGAGCCAGTGTCTACCACCTGGGGTACTGAGAGAAAGGGAAGGGTTTTTTTCTGGGAAGCTCCAATTTACTTATTTCTCTCATGTGATGCCTCTGACTTTCATAGTGTGGCCTGGTCAGATGGGCCTTATCAATACATATGGCCTGATGTCCCAGCTGTCTCATCTCAGCGGCTAGTTCTGGCTTCTGCTGGGAGTCCACAGTGGCCTCTGCATGCATGGTGTGGGAAAGGCAAATAAAAGAGGAGATTAAAAACCAGATTAAAGACACCACCCTGTATTTAGGAAATAATGGTTCCTGTTGATACTGTTCTACGAACACAGATGAAGGCACAAAATTCTACATCAATTGCAGAGAATTGGTTATAGACTAACACAAGTGGTCAGATGATCTAGGAAGCAGGATTCAGGATTAACAGGGATCCCTGAGGACCCCATGGAGCATGGCATCTCCTCTGCATCAGCAGCTTCAAGTTGTTCCAGGGAGAAGCTGGAAGCCTCAGTGCTTTTGCTGAAGAAGGATGTTCATGACAGTAGGTGCAGGTTGTTCCTGCCGTGCACCCAGGTGTGGGGGAAGGACTTTGCTGCTGCTTCTCTAATTACCTTACAATTCAGCAAGACGGAAATGATTAGCCCATGACAAAAACCAGGAAACAGGCTCAGAGAGAGTGAGTTGCTCACACAGGACCTGTACTGTAAATGCAGTTAGATTTCCAGGTTGAGAATCCAGTGACCACGCCCCTTCTTTGTGGCATTCTGCTATTGTATACCACGTGGAACACATTAAGAACGTTATGGCCAGGTGTGGTGGCTCATGCCCATAATCCCAGCACTTTGGGAGGCTGAGGTGGGCGGATCACCTGAGGTTGGGAGTTTGAGACCAGCCTGGCCAGCATGCCGAAACCTTGTCTCTACTAAAAATACAAAAATTAGCTGGGCATGGTGGCATGCACTTGTAATCCAAGCTACTCGGGAGACTGAAGAAGGAGAATCGCTTGAACCCAGCAGGTAAAGTTTGCAGTGAGCTGAGATTGCTCCATTGCACTCCAGCCTGGGCGACAGAGTGAAACTCCATCTCAAAAAAAAAAAAAGAACGTTACAATTCGGTGTCACATAGACAGTGAAGAATAGTGGAAAGAGTGTTAGGTTTGGGGTAAGAGAACTATGTCTCCTGGGCTTGAGTCCTGATGCCAGCTCTCACAGGATGTGTCACCATACAGCACGACCCTTATCCTTTTTTTTTTTTTTTTTTTTTTTTGAGACAGGGTCTCGCTCTGTCACCCAAACTGGAGTGCAGTGGTATGATCACAGCTCACTGCCGCCTCAAACACCCAGGTTAAGGCCATCCTCCCACCTCAGCCTCCCAAGTAGCTGGGACTACAGGCATGCACCACCATGCCCAACTAATTTTTTGTATTTTTTGTTGAGATGGGGTTTTGCCATGTTGCCCAGGCAGGTCTCAAACTCCTGGATGCAAATGATCCACCCTCCTCAGCCTCCCAAAGTGTTGGGATTACAGACGTGAGCCACTGCTCTCAGCCCCTTACACTTTTTTGAAGTTCAGTTCTTCCGTCTGTAAAAAAGAGGTAATAATATTGCCTCAGATTACTTAATGGATGTGAAAGGGTTTTGTAAACTCTGTGCCTGGAAAGGTGGAAGCTACTCAAATACCTGTTGAGTGAGTGGCATTAATCCGTGTACATTTCTCAGGCAACAATAATGTTACTTTCATGTAAGGCCAGTAAAATGTGGGTAAAGTCATGTAACAATACAATGAAAGTTTCTGATCAGTATTTCCTAATTCAAGTGTGTTGAAATGTGGAGTTGGGCTGGAGAATTGTCAAATCATTGAGTATTTAATTACCTTGTGGTGATGTTTGCTTTAGGGAGTGGAAGGAACCCAAGGAACGAACCACCTCCATCACGGAAGATGACACTCATTTAGATTCACTTTAGATTTCAGGGCTTGTTTAGATGCAGACTTTGCGGTTAACATTTTATTGTACTGACTGATTTAGTTTTCACCAGGTGGACCTTGTGTTTGCTTCAGAAGGATCTAAGTTTATTAGGACAGGGTTTCTTCTGTTTTGATTGTGGGAGGAGGCAGGATAGACTTCTGTTTTCCTAGACCGGAAACCAACATTTCCCACTCCTCCAAATAACCAGGATTACCAGGCAGAGGGTGGGGCATCGAGGAGATGACAGCTGTGCATGCCTGCTCTAGGTTTTTCTGAGTTTAATTCCATATAGCTTAGACACAGGCCATATGCCTACATTTGGAAGATGCTTTGGAGAAAATTCTGCTCTGATGGGTAGGGGACAGGGTGTGCCAGGAAAAGATTCTATTCTTTTGAAGACACGGGGTCTTGCTATGTTGCCTAGGCTGGTCTTGAACTCCTCACCTCAAGTGATCCTCCTGCCTCAGCCTCCTGAGTAGCTAGGACTACAGATGCAAACCACCACACCCAGCTCTGAGATGATTCTATTCTCTTCACCTTATTGGAATTGGCGAAATTAGATAAGAAACAGACTCACAGACTCTTCCTCTCTTCTCCCCTGGATATAAATGTTCTGTTAAGAGAGGGAAAATAACCATTTAGCCTATAGCAAATCACCTTTTCAAAAAGTTAAGAATTACTTATGTGATGGTAGTTTTTGAAAGCGGTTTTTATTTTGCGATCATGGCCTCTGTAATACACAGGGCCTGGAGAAGTCAGATGAGAGCTACCAGGCTCAAAGCTCCTGTCCCGAACAAAGGGGTGCTTTCGTGGGAGCACGCCACCCTTTCCAAGGCTAGTTCCTCTCCCAGCATCACACTTCGGCTCTCGTCCTGCTCTAGAAACGTGCCTTTGCTAGTCCAAGGAATCCTGGTCGTTTCTTTTCTTAATTGTTGGCATCCATCTGGGCTATGGTGGTTGTGGCAGGGGTGGCAGTGGAGAGTGTGTTGTTTTAAACCCGTGAGTCATTTTAGGGTATTGGTACTCTTGGAGACTGACTTTCTCTTGCTCAGGTTTTCAGAGAGACCTTTTGCAAAGCAACAATAACCTAAGAATCTCCTTGACCAAAGACAAATGTAGCAAACTTTGCACGTGGTGCAACATTTGATAATGGTATCAATTTACATTTGTGTTTTCCTTGCAATTTCCCTCCTCCTCTAGCTTGCTCATGTTTCTGCCTTCTTCTTGCTGGCAAGAGTACAGACTATAATTCTCCAGTTCACTAACATCTGGAGTGACTGCACTGTTTGCAATTTGATTGATTGACTACATGTGTACAGTTCCTGTATTGCAAGTCACTTTTCTATATAATCTTTTTTGAGATGAAGTCCTGCTGTATCGCCCAGGCTGGAGTGCAGTAGCATGATCTTGGCTCACTGCAACCTCCGCCTCCCGGGTTCAAGCGATTCTCCTGCCTCAGCCTCCCGAGTGGCTGGGATTACAGTCATCTGCCACCATGCCCGGCTAATTTTTTTGTATTTTTAGGAGAGATGGGGTTTCACCATGTTGGCCAGGTTTGTTTTGAACCCCTGACCTCAAGAGATCCACCCGCCTCAGCCTCCCAAAGTGCTGGGATTACAGGCATGAGCCACCGCATCTGGCCATATAATCTATTTTTTAAAAAATGTTTTTGTATTAAAATAAATAGAGACAGAGTCTCACTGTGTTGCCCAGGCTGATCTCGAACTCCTGGGTTCAAGTGATCCTCCCACCCTGGCCTCTCGAAGTGCTGGGGTTACAGGCGTGAACCACCTCATGAGGCCTCACTTTCCTATATAATCGAAACAATAGATCTATAGCGCCATTTGTAAGAGTTTCCCAGTTTATACCGCATGTGACACTCCCTATATCACATGTCCTCACAACAGAACAGAAACCACAGGATGTCAGCCCCAGAGGCAACCTTGGAGCATCCAGCCCACTTGGTTTTGCATTGCTGGCAGGAGCTTTTATGTCTCAAAATATAGATACTTTTTCGAAGGTCAGCACGTTAATTTTTTTTTCAGTCATTTTTATCTTATGTGAATAAGCTGATTAGTTCCTTTCCTAGGAGCTGGTTTTTATGGAGGGAAGGTGGGGCTGGTAGAAGCAGATAGAGGGAGAAGTAATACACAGGCGCTGAGACAGCACCCCACCGACTTTCCCCTGTCCCTCTTCCAGTTGGCGTCCTCCTTTCCAGGGGCTGTGCCCAGTCGACCATCATTTCCCCATGTGGCCACCACAGAAATGAACACCACCTTTCTGGTTAGCATGATCATCAATTTCTCAGCCAAAACGGCACACATCCTTGGCTCTGGGAAACAGTACATCTCCCAGGAAAGGGAGCTTACAGCACAGTACCCCACTTCCTGGTTACCAGACTATTGTTCCTATTTTCCCCGAGAACAGTCATCATTCACAGGTTGTTCGGCGGGGCCCGGGAACAGAGTCACTCCGGTTGCTACAGCCAACAGACCAAACACGGCTTCCAGGCAGGAAGGTCAGAGCTGCTCTGCAGGACGCACACGCAGATTGGAAGCAGACAGGGCCGACCAAGCACGGATATGCTGACTGTGTCCTACACACAGGTGCCTGCACACACATGCTTCAGATCCAGGCTGCACTCTATTAGCCAACCCATGGACTCTGTTTTTTCTAATTTGCACAGATTCTTTGTCAACCTGCCATGACCTGAGACTGTTGAACTTCATCCAACAGAGAGGGAGCCTTTTGCAAATCTAAAAAAATCAACTTTGTGTGCTAGGGTGGCCTGACAGGGCTAGGCCTTGCGGTCTTGGGGACCAGCATTCCACCTCTCCTCTCATATAGTGATTCCAGATTCCAGCCCAGCAAAAGTCAGTCAACCTTGGGGCCTTCCTTTCTTTTATCATTTCTTTTTTTTCCCTTTTCTGTCTTTCTGTGAGTCCCTTCCTACCCCCTTCCTTCCTTCTTCTCATTTGCCTTTTTTTTTGTTTTTCTTTTTTTTCAGTTCTTTGATGATCCTGAGAAGCTACTAAATATAGCAAAAGGGAGATAACACATAATAAAATTAGAAGTCTTTCTATTTATAAAAATGAGCCTCTGAAGGCTTCTACCATCCCTTCCGCCAATGTCATCTCTCACCCGGGCCTCGCCAGAGCACTCGTGGACCTCCCTTCGGTGAGGCCCAAAGTCCATCCCAGCCGCGCCCTGCGGTCCCGAGTCTGAGTCCATGGTTCTGGCTTTCACTCTGCTCTGCATCCCGGCACTGCCCCCAGACCTCGACGCCCACCTCTTCAGCGAAGGCAAAACAAGGACACATTTTTCCTCCCTCTCCTCTCTCTTTCTTGTTTTCAGACTGCACTGTTTTTCTGCTGGCCGGATGACTCATTTCTTTGTCATCTCTTACCCCACTCGGCCTTTCCAGCTGCTCGAATCGCCTCTGCGTGATGCAGACAGAGCTATCGCCCTGCTGGGGTGAGATTCACTTGCACTGAATCAGCTCAAGGTGCAGGAAGGTCCAGGGAGGCCAAGGAAGAGAAGAAACAAGTCTCCAACTCTCTCAGGAGCAAAGACAAAAATATGTTCCTGCTCTCTTATCTCTTATTCAGATTGTTCAGTTGCAAAAGGGTTGAACATGATGCAGCCGGTGGTGTGTGTGGACCAGCCCTAGATCGTGCTCCTCCTCCATCTGGTCCCCCCACCCTTAGTTATCCAGAAAGGGGTATGTTCCCAGGCAATGCCAACATGTCCATACTGCACTCTTGACATTGCAGTTTCCCAGCATCTGGGATTGCATTCCGTTTAGAAGGACTTTGAGTTCTTGAAATAAAACAGTATCTTGGTGGGCATCTGGAAAAAACACCCAAATTGATATCCCAGGCTAGGGTGCAGGACCCTATCGAGAGGGCTGGGTGGTGTGGACAGCACAATGAAGAAGGTCAAGTTCCTTGTACTCACTCATTTGTTGTTTCATTCAGAATTCCTGTGAGGTGGGAGCTCTCACCATCCTTGGGTCTTACTTAAGAGTAAGGAGTAGGGTAACCTAGAAATACATGAACATCAGGGAGAAATAGGGAGGGAGTTTCACATGAGCTATTTTTACAAGATTAAGTAATGGGATAAAATTAAAAAGGGGAATTTAAGAGGAATTTTGGGAAGTTCTGAGAAACAGGACATTTGAGGAAAGCTGAGAAAGAGAAGATCTGGAGTAAGTCTCCGTGATGAGAAGATTCCACCCCACACTTCTGTTTTGGGTGGCCTTGGCTTCTGACCTGCACTCCTGTTTTGGGTGGCCTGGGCTCCTGACTCCCTTTCCTCTGAAACTGCCTGGAGCCAGGGAGTAGCACAGCTGCTTCCTCCCAGGCAGAAAGGGATCCCCGAAGAGCGCACTGCAGGGAGACCTCGGGCACTGCGGGCGCAAAGGCTGGAGACGGCACTTCTGTTCCCTTGTAATGGGATAGGTGCAGGGAGGCTGGGAGGGTGCCAGGCTCGTGAGCCTCCCTCTGGGCTACGTTTTCCCATTGGAATCACTGTACCCAGAGCCTCCTGCAGGCTTCCCTCTCCCTCTCCCTACACCCCTCTGCCTGACACAGCAGCCCAGGGAGAATTCGTCAGGCATGAAATGTAGCGAGGCGTGGAGGGTGATCAGCACCTCCCACGGGGGAGCTCTTTTGAAAGTAATGATCAAAGATCCAGAGCTGGACCCAGGCAAGGAGGCAAGGCCTGGAAGCCCCTGTGCATGCCTCCATGCCCTTAGGACGCTCGGGGAAGCGGGAGGGTGGGACCTAAAGTTGTTGTGACCAAAGGGAAATGAGTCAGGGAAAGAAATGCCATGCTTCAATTTTTGTGGATGAAGGAGGGAGCAGGCCGCCAGACCACAAAATAACACCCGACCGACTAACCTACTTTGAGCTGCCAAGGGCAGGATCACAGGGGAGAAGCAGATGGAAACTGGGGCTCTGGGGTCCAGGAAGATCTGAGTCTTCCGACCAAACACCAGATGCCTCCCCTCCTTCCTGCAAATATGCACATTGCCAGATCTGTTGCAGTCTATGGAAAAGGAGACAGATGTTCGGCAGAGTGGTGGGGAGGGGTGGAGGTTGGGCTGGGGGCCTCTGCTTTGTGGGGAGACCCTCAGGCAGGGGAGTCGGCTCCATCCCGCATGGAGGAACCTGGGCAGTCTAAGGCAGGCTGGCTGTATGATGTGCTGGCAATAAAATCCTGACGGCTTCCGCTGCAGAAGTCCAGGAGGACATGACTGCGGCTCCATCTAGCCAGGCCCAGGGCAGGAATGCCCATCCAGGAAACCAAGCCAGAGTGCTGTGGTCTCTGGGCTGCCAAAGAAGTCGCAGAAATGGTCTAGCCCTTCAGCCCACAGAAATCTCTGGGCAAAATTATCTCCCAGCATTGACAGATGAATGGATAAACAAAATGTGTTCTATCCCACAGTAGAGTATTATTCAACCTTAAAAAGGAAGGAAAAACACTGGGCGCGGTGGCTCAAGCCTGATCCCAGCACTTTGAAAGGCTGAGGAAGGAGGATCATTTGAGCCTAGGAGTTTGAGACTAGCCTGGACAACATTGAGAAACCTTGTCTCTACATACACACACACACACACACACACACACACACACACACACTCTCTCTCTCTCTCTCTCTCTCTCTCTCTCTCTCTCTCTCTCTCTCTCTCTCAGCCAGGCACGGTGGCATATTCCTGAAGTCCCAGCTCTTTGGGAAGCTGAGACAGGAGGATCTCTTGAGCCTGGTGGGTCAAGGCTGCAGTGAACCGTGTTCGTGCCACTGCACTCCAGTCTGGATGACAGAGCGAGACCCTGTCTCAAAAAAAAGAAAGAAAGAAAAAAGAAAAAAAAAAAAAAGGACATGCTACAGCATGGATACACCTTGAAGACATTCGCAAAGTGAAATAAACCAGCCACAAAAGAAGAAACACTGTCTGATTCCAATTCTAGGATGTATGTAGAGCAGTCAGATTCCTATAGACAGAAAGTAGCAGGGTGGCTGCTGGGGGGAAATGGGGAATGGGGAGTTACTCTCTGGTGGCTACAGAGTTTCAGTTGGGGGTGATGGAGAAGTTCTGGAGATCGGTGGTCACAATGTGACATGCTTAATTCCACTGAACTGTGCACTTAACATCGTTAAGGTGGTAAATTTTGTGTTATGTGTATTTTACAACAATACAAAATACGTAGTTTCTAGAATCCTCTTCTAGATGTATGTCTGGCGTTTCTCCCACGGGGCTGGTGCTGGAGGAAGCCAGCCAGGACAACATTGCAACTTCTCCTCCTCTGTTGCCATCATGGACTTCTTGCACCACGTGATCAAGCTCTTTTTTTCTCTTCTTCCAGGATTTAAGGGACGCTGTGAAGCAATCATGAATGCAATGAAGAGAGGGCTCTGCTGTGTGCTGCTGCTGTGTGGAGCAGTCTTTGCTTCGCCCAGCCAGGTGGGTGTCCAGGATCCCTATGTCCTGCCCCTCAAGGCTGCGATGCTTCCGGAGGCTCCAGGAGTCTGCATCCATCCGGGCCACGGGGGTGGGAATACTGTCAGGGAGCAGAGAGGCACAGGGACCAAGGGCTGCATTGCTGCAGAGCACACAGCACACACTCCCTTCTGTACAGCAGACTCTGTATTTGGGCCCCAGTGCAGAGCCCAGGCACTTATTTTGACCTGAGTAAGCAGTTAATTCCACTCCCTGCCTGTGCCTGCCTTTTTTTGCCGCTGTTTTTAAAGAATGTATTTGAATTAATGCATAAAATACAGTTGTCCCTCATATCTGTGGAGTATTTGTTCCAGGACCCCCAAGGATACCAAAATCCAGGAATACACAAGTTCCTCATATAAAATGGTGCAGAGTTTGCATATCCTATACACACCCTCCTGTATACTTTAAATCGTCTCTAAATTACTTATAATACCTAGTATAATGTTAATGCTATGTAAATAGTTGTTATAATGTATTTTTTAATTTGTGTTATTTTTATTGTTGTATTATTTATATATTTTTTGGAGACAGGGTCTCACTCTGTCACCCAGGCTGGAGTGCAATGGCACAATCATAGCTCACGCAGCATCAAACTCTAGGCTTAAGGCTTGGCCTCCCAAAGCTCTGGGGTTACAGGTGTGAGCCACAAGCCTGGCTTATATTATTATTTTTAATTTTTCGAATATTTTACATCTGTTTTGGTTGAATACACAGACATGGAACCTGCAGATATACTGTATACAGATATAAGGTGGACTGTATTTATAAAAGACAATGCAGGGCAAGGCACAGTGGCTCACACCTGTAATCCCAGCACTTTGGGAGGCCGAGGTGGGAGGATCACTTGAGCCCAGGAGTTCGAGACCAGGCTGGGCAATATAGTGAGACCCTATCTCTACAAAAAATTTAAAAATTAGTCAGGTGTGTAGTGGTATGCACTTGTGATCCCAGCTACTCGGGAGGCTGAGGCGGGAGGATCGCTTAAGCCCAGGAGGTTGGGATTTCGGTGAGCTATGATTGCGCTAATGCACTCTAGCCTGGGTGACAAACTGAGATCCTGTCTCAAAAAAAAAAAAGGCAATGCAAGTGCCAATAGCCACAGCAGAGGCGAGCTGCCCTCATGGTGTCTACTCTCTAGCTGAGATGAAAGTGCTACACACACTCTCTGAAAATGCCTAGCAATAAAGGGCCTCATGGAAGTCCAAACTAGCCACACCTCTTCCCTAGAGTGGGGAGAGCCCAGGTGACCGCGTGGAGTAGACAGGCAGCTGCAACTCCACTGCCCAATACGGTGGCCACTAACCATGTGTAGTAGTTTAAATTTAAAAGAATTAAAGTTACACATTGTTTCTTAGTCCCACTGGCCACATTCAAAGCCCTCGGTGGCCCTGTATCGCTTCTGTCATGGACAGCACAGACAGAAAATATTTTCACCATGCAGAAAGCTCTTCCGGACAGTGCCAGTCAGAAAGGAGAGGAAAAATTGGACTAGAAGGCAGGAGATGGACTTTCACTTGGGCCAGTTACCCGAGGGGGTCTCTGAGCAGGGGCATCTGGCCGGCAGGTTCCTGTGGGCTTCTGGGTTGGCCACCTTTACTCTTAGTACACCTGGCGTGTGCTGATCCTTCCTCCACCTCTGGTTTCTTGGCAGGAAATCCACGCCCGATTCAGAAGAGGAGCCAGATCTTACCAAGGTCGGGTGAAGCTGAGGGGTACATGGGGTCATGGGAGTGGGAGGCAGGGCGGGGTGTGGGGTGCATCAGGCCCTATGAGGCCTTCTTCCACCTGCCACCTGCCTACGGTGTGACAGTGCCATTGCAGCATGATTCTACAGAGATGCCTGTGTCGGCACCATTCTCCCATCAGCTGCGGCCACAGGGCGGGTTCTGATTCTGAGGGAAGCAGAAACAGGTGTCCCCCCAAGGAGCCAGGCTGTCAGGGATCACAACCTGGTGGGGGGCGGGGGGCAGCCACTAGCCCAAGATCCTGGTTATACAGATCAGAAGGCGGAGCCCAGGAGAGAGCAAGTGGCTTGCCCAGGGCCACACAGCTGCCAGCAGCAGGGTGAGGGCAGTCACGGCGGAGGCCAGCCCCATGCTCTGGGTCTCATCCTAGGCTGTGATCCCACCACAGGGCGCCAGCGGCTTTGGTAACAACATCCCTGTGTATCCATTTCCCTCTGGTGATCTAACTGGGATGTCCCAACCGGAATGTCCCACCCAGGCAACCCCCAGACATGGTGGGGTCTCTAAGTCCACGCCTAGAGTTGACTCTAGAAGGCTGAGGAATGCGAGGCCCAGCTTCAGGTCCAAAACTACTAACCCAGGCCCTCAATTTCCCTCCTTCACGACCCAGTTCCTTTGAGTCTGGAAGACTCCGCAATACCCTTTGTAAAGGTGTTAAAAAAGGAGTGAGTCACACCTCGACTCTTAATGCCTTCACTGTTGGATGGCCTCCTGCTTCCTACGAGGGTATCCTGGCATCAGCGACCTCAAAAGCAGCAAGGGTCTGACTTACAGTGGGCACGTGCTACTTCTTTAATTAACTGAAAGTAAAGTTGTTGTTTTTTAAGTTGGCATTCTGACTTGAAAACAGAAAGATGGCGTGAGAATATTAATGGGAGTACTTCAACTACTTTCAGTATGCCAAAAATACTTGGAGAAGTAGCACATTTTCTGCAAAAACTAAAATGTCAATTTTCTTTGGGGCCAAAAATGCATCATTTCTGTGCGGTAATACTTATGTGGATCAAAAACTCTGGTAGACAGTTATGCATATATATATTTGTTGATTAATTACAATGAGAAAAAGTCCAGGTGCAATGGCTCACATCTGTAACTCCAGCACTTTGGGAGGCTGATCCAGGAGGATGGCTTGAGCCCAGGAGTTCAAGACCAGCCTGGGCAACATAGTGAGACACTCCCCCCGCCGCCTCTCCCACCCTACCCTGCCTCTACAAAAAATTTTAAAAATTAGCTGGGTGTGGTGGTGTGCACTTGTACTCCCAGCTACTTGGGAGGTTGACGCAGGAGGATTGCTTGAGCCTGGGAGGCAGAGGTTGCAGTGAGCCAAGATAGCACTGCTGCACTCCAGCCTGGGTAACAGAGACCCTAAAAAAGGAAAAAAAGAAAAAGAAAAGAAAAAATTAGGCTGAGTGCAATGGCTCACGCCTGTAATCCCAGCACTTTGGGAAGCCAAGGCAGGCAGATTACTTGAGATCAGGAGTTCAAGACCAGCCTGACCAATATGGTGAAACCCCATCTCTACCAAAAATACAAAAATTAGCCAGGCATGGTGGCGGGCACCTGTAATCCCAGCTACTCAGGAGGCTGAGGCAGGAGAATCACTTGAACCCGGGAGGTGGAGGTTGCAGTGAGCCAAGATCGTGCCACTGCACTCCAGCCTGGGCGACAGAGTAAGACTTTGTCTCTAAATAAATAAATAAATAAATAAATCATATGAGAAGGTACTCAATGGCGCTCAGAAAAGAAATGCAAATTTATTTTATTTTATTTTGAGATGGAGTCTTGCTTTGTCGCCCAGGCTGGAGTGCAGTGGTGCAATCTCAGCTCACTGCAACCTCCACTTCCTGCATTCAAGCGATTCTCCTGCCTCAGCCTCCTGAGTAGCTGGGATTACAGGCACCTGCCACCATGCCTGGCTAATTTTTGTATTTTTAGTAGAGACAGGGTTTCACCATGTTGGCCAGGCTAGTCTCCAAACTCCTGACCTCAAGTGATCCGCCCACCTCAGCCTCCCAAAGTGCTGGGATTACAGGTGTGAGCCACCATGTCTGGCCAGTATTCGTTATCTTGTTGTCTTCCAGTTGTGCCTCTTCAATAAGGGAGTATGCAATGGAGTCTATAGAAAGCAAGTGAGGGAGTCTTCTCAGTAGGTCCAAGGGTGGTAAGTCGTTTCATCTTGAGTCATACTCTAATGAGGCTGGCCTGTCTTTTCTCATAGTGATCTGCAGAGATGAGAAAACGCAGATGATATACCAGCAACATCAGTCATGGCTGCGCCCCGTGCTCAGAAGCAACCGGGTGGAATACTGCTGGTGCAACAGTGGCAGGGCACAGTGCCACTCAGTGCCTGTCAAAAGTACGTACTGAGGCTGCGAGGTGGCGCATGCCTGTGATCCCAGCACTTTAGGAGGCCAAAGTGGGAGGATCACTGGAGCTCGGGAGTTCAAGACCAATCTGGGCAACATAGCAAGTCCCCTCTCTCTACAAAAAATAAAATTAGCCAGACCTGGTATGTTGTCCCAACTACTTGGGAGGCTGAGGTAAAAGGATCACTTGAGCCCAGGAGTTGGAGGCTGCAGTTATCTATGATTGTGCCACTGCACTTCAGCCTCGGTGACAGGGCAAGCCCCCATCTCTAAAACAAAACAAAACAACACAACATAAACAAAAACAAAAACACAGAAAAGCCCAGTACAAATCGACTTTAAGCTGAGGCTTCAAGTTCAGGGGTCCGGTCTCATGAGCTCTGTCCTTCATGGTCCCCAGCAAGTTCAAATCTTCAAAAGGAGCCTCCAGGCCTGTTCGGCCTTAGGCAAAGGTGAAGGTATAAGCAGAAAAGGGAGCAAGACCAAGTGACCTTGGGCAAATGCCCAATTGCCTCAGTTTCCTCAGCTGTAAAGAGGCAGGAATAACAGTACACACTTCATGGTTTGCTGTGAGGATTAAATTAGCTAATTTTTGTAGACTGTACAACAGTGCCTGGCACGTAGAGCACATTCTTAATATTTTAACTCACATCATCCTTGGAGCTGCTTTGAAAGTACAGGGGACCCTTGAACAACACTTGTCTGACCTGCAGGGTCCACTTATGCATGGATTTTTTTCAACCCAAAGGCAGGATGAAAACAGTATTTGTAGGCTGTGGAACAGTATTTGTAGCGTGTTGCCCACTGCGGGACTTGAGTGTGTGTGGATTGTGGTAGACAGCGCTCCTGGAACCAAGGCGCGAGCACACAGAGGGAGGCTGTCATTAGGGGCTTCCTTGTTTATACTCAACAGGTTGCAGCGAGCCAAGGTGTTTCAATGGCGGCACCTGCCAGCAGGCCCTGTACTTCTCAGATTTCGTGTGCCAGTGCCCTGAAGGATTTGCTGGGAAGCACTGTGAAATAGGTGAGTAGGTGGGAGCATGTGAGAGGAGCTGAAATCCCACCTCCCCAGTTCTCCCCCACAGGAAGGAAAGGTAGGGTGCGGATGGCAGGGCCAAGGGTGGGGGCCAGGGACAGCAAAGGCGCTTCTGCCATGGGTCAGGAAGCACAGTGCCAGGCAGCAGGCAGAGCCCAGGTGTGAACCTGGATCCAGGCTGGCACCCTCACCGCCCAGCCTATGGCTTCCCAGCCAGCCTGCGTCAGGCCTGGGGGATGACAGGGCAGAGAGGGGAGCCTCCTGAGGGCTGAATGAAAGGGGATTCCCATGTGAGGCATCCGTGCCCTGCTTTCCATCAGATACCAGGGCCACATGCTACGAGGACCAGGGCATCAGCTACAGAGGCACATGGAGCACAGCAGAGAGCGGCGCCGAGTGCACCAACTGGAACAGCAGTGCGCTGGCCCAGAAGCCCTACAGTGGGCGGAGGCCTGACGCCATCAGGCTGGGCTTGGGGAACCACAACTACTGCAGGTGAGGGCACATCCCCCAGGAGGGTTTCCCCCGTAAGAAGCTGCTATGGCTGGGGAAGGATTCTGTCAGATCTGTCAGGGTTCTCCCAAGAAACATAACCAATATAGGATGGATGGATCGATGGATGGATGGATCGATGGATGGATGGATGGATGGATGGATGGATGGATGGATGGACAGATGATAAATAGATGATAGATGGATAGATGATAGATGATAGACAGATGATAGGTGATACATTGATAGATAATAGATGATTGATAGATGATAGATTAGATAGATGATAGATACATAGATGATAGATAGTAGATGTAAGATGATAGATGATAGATAGATGACGGACAGATAGATGATAGAGAGATAGGAGAGAGAGAAAAAGAGAGAGAGTGTGTGTGAACCCAAAGTATCTGAGACAGGTCTCAATCAATTTAGAAAGTTGATTTTGCCAAGGTTAAGGACACCCCTGTGACACAGCCTCAGGAGGTCCTGAGGACATGTGCCCAAGGTGGTCAGGGCACAACTTGCCTTTAGACATTTTAGGGAGTCATGAGACATCAATCAGCATGTGTGAGGTGTACATCCGTTTGGTCTGGAAAGGTGGGATAACTTGAAGCAAGGGCTTCCAGGCCATAGGTAGGTAAGAGACAAAAGGCTGTATTCTGAGTCCTTGATCAGTTTTTCACTGAACACACAATTGAGTCTGGCTCAGTTGATCTGCATTTTTACATAAACAATAGGGCAGAGGAAGCAATCAAATATGCATTTGTCTCAGGTAAGCAGAGGGATGACTTTCTGTCCTGCACCTGGGAAGATCAGCTATCCATTGACAATGCCAAGGTGAAAGTCAACAGAACTGTTTTAGGGTAAAGATCTTCAGGCCCACAAGGAATTTCCTTGTAGGGAATTAAAACAAAAACAAAAAAACAAAAAAACACCTTTGCAACTACCTTATTGAGGAATAAAATGAGAGGCAGGTTAGCCATAGTTCCTGGCTTGACATTTCCCTTGGCTCACTGACGCTGGGGTCCCCAGATTTGTTTTCCTTTCACACCAGATAGAAAGACATTTATGTTAAGGAACTGGCTGACAGGATCGTGGGGGCTGGCAAGTCTGAAACATGTAGGTAAGCCAGGCTGGAAATGCAGGCAGGAGCTGAGGCTGCTGTCTTAAGGCAGAATTTCTTATTCAGGAAACCTCATATTTGCTCTTAAGGCCTTTAAGTAATTGGATGAGGCCCAACTACATTATCTAGGACAATTTCCTTTTCTAAAGTCAGCCGGCTGTAGGTATTAACCACATCTATAAAACACTTTCACAACTCCTAGATGAATGTTTGATTAACTGACTGGGTGCCACAGCCTGGCCAAGTTGACACATAAGACTATTCCAGTCCACGCCTTGTCATCTTGGCACCCACATGCAACTCCTTAAACCATACTTCACCGCCAAGTAAACACAGGAACGAAATCATACTCCTGCCTAACATGATACAACTACCAGTGTATAACCAAAACTGCACTCCTGGCTGGGCGCAGTGGCTCATGCCTGTAATCCCAGCACTTTGGGAGGCCGAGGCAGGTGGATCGCCTGAGGTCAGGAGTTCAAGACCAGCCTGGCCAACACGGCGAAACCTCGTCTCTACTAAAAATATAAAAATTAGCCAGGCATAGTGGTGGGTGCCTGTAATCCCAGCTACTCAGGAAGCTGAGGCTGGAGAAATGCCCAAACCCAGGAAGCAGAAGTTGCGGTGAGCAGAGATGCGCTGCTGCACTCCAGCCTGGGAGAAAGAGCGAGACTCTGTCTCAAAAAAAAAAAAAAAGCACTCCCCATTCCTCCAGAAAAGGATACTAAACCTTGGGTCCTAGAGGAGAGGCTTCACCTTTGACCTACCCTGGCCCTTCCCTTGGCTGATTTTTCAGAAACCCAGACCGAGACTCAAAGCCCTGGTGCTACGTCTTTAAGGCGGGGAAGTACAGTTCAGAGTTCTGCAGCACCCCCGCCTGCTCTGAGGGTAAGTGGCAACCATCCCGCCTTTCCCTGAGTGTCCCTGGGGGAGGAGAGTCTGGGAGGACAGGCCGACAGCCCTCCTGCACCTGAGGGGGGAAAGGGGAGGCCAGGAGTGAGTCATTTTGGTTGCAGAGGGAAGAAAGACAGGACTTAGGTCTGTGCCTGGGCTTGGCCTCTGACTGGCTATTTGTCTGACCTGGAGCTGATCTCCTCACACTCTGACCCTCAGTTTCCTCCACTATGGAGGAGAGGATGGGGCTGAATCAGTGGTTTTCAGTCCTTTTGAGAATGAATGAAGATTCTCCCTTTTTTGATTAATGGGTGAATGGGCCTTTCTCTCTCTTTTGCTCCCTCTCAAACCTTTTAATGCAAAAACAAACAAACAAACAAAAAAACCAAACTTCCAAAATTGAACAAAGAAAATATTAAGTTACAAGGCCAGGCACAGTGGCTTATGCCTGTAATCCCAGCACTTTGGAAGGCTGAGGCGGGTGGATAACCTGAGGTCAGGAGTTTGAGACCAGCCTGGCCAACATGATGAAACTGTGTGCCTACTAAAAATACAAAAATTAGCTGGGTGTGGTGGCAGGCACCTGTAGTCCCAGCTACTCAGGAGGCTGAGGCAGGAGAATTGCTTGAACCTGGGAGGTGGAGGTTTCAGTGAGCCAAGATGATGTCACTGCACTCCAACCTGGGCGATGGAATAAAAAAACTGTTTCAAATAAAAAAAAAAGAAAGAAAAAAACCCTAAGTTACAGAAAGGTACTTTGAATTCAGTAGTGCTTTTACAAATCATTACATTATTTATCACAGCACTATCAAAGATATTTTTTTAAGTTCTAAATATTTTTAGGGCAGGCACAGTGGCTCATGTCTATAATCCCAGCACTTTGGGAGGCTGAGGCGGGAGAACTGCTTGAGCCCAGGAGTTTGAGACCAGCCTGGGCAACAAAGTGAGACTCCATCTCTACAAAAAATACAAAAATTAGTAAGGTGTGGTGGCACATGCCGATAGTCCCAGCTGCTTGGGAGCCTGAGGTGGGAGGATCGTTTGAGCCCGGGAGATTGAGGCCGTGGTGAGCAATGATTGTGCCACTGCACTCCAGCCTGGGTGACAGTGTGATCCTGTCTCAAAATAAATACATAAATATGTGTGTGTGTGTGTGTGTGTGTATATAAAAAACACACACATATATTAAATTTGTACATGATATATATAAACACGCATCAGCTATGTGCATTCAGCACCCAAGTCCACAGGTGATGCCTGTGACTCTGAAGACTATATGGTGACTCTAAAGCATCCTCCCCATCCCCCATGATCTGGTCTAAATGAGGACTTGCAGATCTAGATAATCTTGAAAATCCCTTCCATTTATGGTATTTATGTATAGAAGTACGCTTTGTCAGTTTCAGGTGGGGAGAAAAAAATGGAAAAATGGGGGAAATAGATGAAAACAGGCAGCACTCTACGGCTCATCCCCTCCTCCTTCCCAAGCCCATCATCAGATCCTCAGGACACTGGCAGACACAGTCTGAGAAATAACTCCCACCCCAGCCCTACTGAAGCACCTTGGTTCACCACAGCCTGTTAAGTGTATACAAGGAAACCCCTACCAGCTTTCAAAGCAGCTCCAGAAACAGTCCCCACTCATGGAACTCAGCAGCCTTCCTGCTGAACCTGAAGATGCCCCCAGTCTCTCTCTCAACACAGCAATCTAGGGAGCCACTTCTGGTGGAGATGAAACCCCCCCTGCCATCTCTAAGTAAAAGGACTCAAAGAAGGGGAAAAAGGCTCAGGCCGGGCGCGGTGGCTCACACCTGTAATCATAGCACTTTGGGAGGCTGAGGCAGGTGGATCACCTGAGGTCAGGAGTTCAAGACCAGCCTGACCAACATGGTGAAACCCCATCTCAACTAAAAATACAAAATTAGCCTAGCATGGTGGCGCATGCCTGTAACCCCACCTACTTGGGAGGCTGAATTAGGAGAATCGCTTGAACCCAGGAGGTGGCAGTTGCAGTGAGCTGAGATCGCACATTACACTCCAGCCTGGGCAACAAAAGGGGAAGTGTGAGGTGTTACACTCTTCTCAGTGCCAGGCTAGTGGCCTCCAGCTTCCCCGGCCGGCAGCTCTTCTTCAAGCCCCAGCCCTGACTTGCATGCTTCAGAATTTGTTTTTGTTTCAGTTTGAGAATTCTTTTCTTCTAGGAAACAGTGACTGCTACTTTGGGAATGGGTTAGCCTACCGTGGCACCCACAGCCTCACCGCATCGGGTGCCTCCTGCCTCCCGTGGAATTCCATGATCCTGATAGGCAAGGTTTACACAGCACAGAACTCCAATGCCCAGGCACTGGGCCTGGGCAAACATAATTACTGCCGGTAGGTAGCACAGGGGCGGGGGGTTCAGGTTTTGGCAGAACGTGGGATTAGGGTGTGAGATGGGGGAAGATTCAATGCCTCAAGTTACATGACAGACCCAGTATGTGGGAAACACCCATCGATACTATCTAGTCCAACCTCTTCACTTGCTAGAATAACACTTATTGTGAAAAGGAAGGTCTGCCAGTTTTCCAACCCAAATCCCAAGGGTCCTGGCCTGTAACCATTTAGTCCTCAGTTGTTCTCATGACATCTTTATTCCAACGATTTGTAAGAGTTCCATAACAGGACAGCTCACACAGTTCTGCCCAACAACCCTATGAGATTAGAACACTGCATTACTGATTGCATAACAAAGTTAAAGAGAAGTTCTCCTAGGGTGGGGGTGTGCCACAAAGTCAAGATGAACTCGGCGTCCTCCCTCCCAGCTCAGTGGTTTTCATCGGTTTACTGAGTCTCCTACTCTTACATGGCCTGTGATGTGACTGAAAATGGGATTGAAAACCTTAAACTCCTGACCTGGTCTGGTGGTGTACGCCTGTAATCCCAGCACTTTGGGAGGTTGAGGCAGGAGAATCACTTGAGCCCACGAGTTCAAGACCAACCTGGGCAACATGGCAAGACCCTATCTCTGTAAAAATTAAAAAAGAAGAAGATAAAAAGGAAACGTTAAACTCTCTTATCATTTAGGAATCCTGATGGGGACGCCAAGCCCTGGTGCCACGTGCTGAAGAACCGCAGGCTGACATGGGAGTACTGTGACGTGCCCTCCTGCTGTAAGGACTGGGCCCCAGCCACCTCCCTGCACCTGGTTTCCCTTCTTCATCATCTCCTCGCCACTTTCTAGGCCTCCATGGCTGTCCGGTGCAGACTGCGTGCCTACCAGACTTCCAGGCTGGGTGGGGAGGGGGCTTCCATGACTGAAGCCATGGTGGGTGGACAGGTGTCCATGTCCCATGCATGGGGGTGGTGGGGAGTGGCGAGAAGAAAGAAAAGAACACAGCAACCTCTCTGAGAAGTCAGTAGGCTCTACCCCACTCTCTCTAGACGCCTCTATTGGTGATGCTGAGAGTAATGGGGAATGAGGAGGAGGCCTCGCATGCATGGCTCCTTAGATAATAAAGTGCCTTCACCACATTCGTCCAATAGCGTGGTGGAGGTGGTCTTCCCACCTCCAGTTCACTGAGTAGGAAGCAGTCTCCCAGACGCCAGGTGGCCTGCCCAAGCTTGCTGGGCGCCAGGAGGTAAAGCCAGGGCCTGCCCTCATGCCCTCTGACCCCAAGGCATGTACTTCCACTGTGAGCTCTCCCACGTTTCCTGCTGACCTAGTTCACACAGGGGAGCTGGCTCACGACGTGGGTGAGAGATACGAGATTCAAGTTGGTGCATATTGCTACAAAATGAAACTTTAGTTTGGAAATGGCTGGAGAGTAGGTTATTAATCAGCTCCTGTGAACACACAGATCAACCATGTTCCCCAAGGAACACAAGTCTAATTGGGACGATGAGACACAGACCACCAGCTAACTCACACCCAAGGACATTAGTGTGAGTCCACAGTGGTCCGTGTCCCTAAGCTCCTCAGAGCTGAGCGGGGGGGGACGTCAGGAAAGCTTTGTGAGGAGGCAGGATTGCACATGGGCCTTGAAGCATGCGTAAGGTTGGGCAGATGGAAAAGAAATGAGCAGACATTCCTCAGAAGGAAGCTGCAATCCTTTATTTCTTAGGCCAGGAAATGGCTGTAGGAAAACATTAGAAGAAATGAAGGATGACAGATCCCCAGTTTTGGAGTCAAACATACTTGGGAACTAATCCGGGTGCCACTGCAACCTTGGGCCAAAAAAAGGAGTCTCCGCCTCCTGAAACTCATTGCTGTGAGAACTAAAGAGAATGTATGGACAACACTTGGCATGCTGATCCCACCAAGTGAAAGTTGTGGTTTTACAGCCACGCAGATGGCCCCCTCCCTCAACCTACACACATGCAGGAGGCCTGTGGGTCTGACAGCTTCCTCATCCTTTCCTCCGAAGCCACCTGCGGCCTGAGACAGTACAGCCAGCCTCAGTTTCGCATCAAAGGAGGGCTCTTCGCCGACATCGCCTCCCACCCCTGGCAGGCTGCCATCTTTGTCAAGCACAGGAGGTCGCCGGGAGAGCGGTTCCTGTGCGGGGGCATACTCATCAGCTCCTGCTGGATTCTCTCCGCCGCCCACTGCTTCCAGGAGAGGTAGGGGCTCGGAAACCTAGCTGGTTTTTCCACCCTCTAAGGCCTAGAAACCAAGCCCTTTAGGGGAAATCCCACAGCAAAAATAGCATTCTAAGGCTGTTTCTCCACCAGGTTTCCACCCCACCACCTGACGGTGATCTTGGGCAGAACATACCGGGTGGTCCCTGGTGAGGAAGAGCAGAAGTTTGAAGTAGAAAAATACATTGTCCATAAGGAATTCGATGATGACACATACGACAATGACATTGGTAAGAGCTCGTCATTCCCGGCTCCAGTTCACACTCAGATCACACAACACACCCACATGCACTCACCTGTGTTTACACGCACGGGCCTCCTCCTCCAGCCCCTGCCCCTCCTGCGTGTTCCTCCCCTCCCAGGGACGTGGCCCTCACGCCCGCTCACTCCTCCTTTCTCTCTCCCAGCGCTACTGCAGCTGAAATCAGATTCGTCCCACTGTGCACAGGAGAGCAGCGTGGTCCGCACTGTGTGCCTCCCCCCAGCGGACCTGCAGCTGCCGGACTGGACTGAGTGTGAGCTCTCCGGCTACGGCAAGCATGAGGCCTGTAAGTGGAAGGATGTCTCGGCCCCATCCTGTCTGCAGGACAGCAGGGGAGGCTGCGGTCCACCAGAGGAAAATGGGGTCAGGAGAGTGAGGTTCCAGCCCAGGTCAGGCACTGACACCAGTCCCCTGTCTCCCTGTGAAGTGGGGGTCTGTCTCTGCTGTCCCTGCCTCACAGGGACACTGCAGGCCAGGAAAGAACACAACAGTATGAAGACCTCAAAGTGCTGCAGGTGTTGGGAAGGTTCTGAGTAGGAAGTGGAGTACAGTAGCTAAGCATGTGGGTTCTGGGAAGCTGGAGTTGCATAGACCCAATTTCAAATCCCACTTGCTGAACTATGTGACCGTGGACATGGACTTTTATTTTGAACTGTTCCCAGCCTCAGTTTCCTCATTGGTAAAGTGGAGACAGAACTATCTCCCTAATTAGATTAGGAGGGTTAAATGAGATACCATTGAACAAATGGTTGTCAGCTGGGGTGATTCTGTCCCCCAGGAAACGTTTGGCGAGGTCTGGAGACATTTTTGGTTGTTACAGTTCAGGGTGAGGGTTAACACCAGCCTTCAGTGAGTGCAGCCAGGGACGCTGCACACTGCAGGGCTCAGGACTGTCCCCGTCCCCCACAACAGGGACCTGCCTGGTCCGAAGCATCAGCAGTGCCACTAGGGAGAGGCTGGGGGTTCAGTCCCGGAATCCTGTTGTTTTTGTGGGTCAAAACGATAAAATACCAGCAGTGTCATAGGATTCGACCTAATATATGTTGAATCTAGATCAATGTTAGCTATTGGAAAATTTGGCTTTCTCTTTCTAAAAGGTTTAGAAATAACTTTCCCTAAAACCATATGACGGTTCTCCCCTTTCAGTGTCTCCTGTCTATTCGGAGCGGCTGAAGGAGGCTCATGTCAGACTGTACCCATCCAGCCGCTGCACATCACAACACTTACTTAACAGAACGGTCACCGACAACATGCTGTGTGCTGGAGACACTCGGAGCGGCGGGCCCCAGGCGAACCTGCACGACGCCTGCCAGGTAAACAGGAGTGGTGCGCCCATGCTGGGCACAACCCAGGGGAAAATGCCCCTGGGACAACAGGTTCTTCACCAAGGAAAAAAGTTATCACCAGAGTGATTGCCTCTTAGCGATACCCCTGGGGATTCTAGATGAGGGCCTCAGAGAATAAAGCAACTGGAGGAAGATCAAAGTCCCCTAAACCTAAGAACTTTAAACTGCAGGAAATTTCCCCAGGATCTGTACAAGAAACTCCACCTGTACAGGATTTCCTTTCAGCCCAGGCAATTGACTGACTGTTGAAGTGATGGTGAGAGCCACACAATTAAGAAATGTTTGCCACGGCCTGGTGTGGTGGCTCACGCCTGTAATCCCAGCACTTTGGGAGGCTAAGGCGGGCGGATCACCTGAGGTCAGGAGTTCGAGACCAGCCTGACCAACATGGAGAAACCCCATCTCTAATAAAAATACAAAATTAGCCTGGCGTGGTGGCACATGCCTGTATTCCCAGCTACTCGAGAGGCTGAGGCAGGAGAATCGCTTGAATCCAGGAGGCAGAGGTTGCAGTGAGCCGAGATTGCGCCATTGCACTCCAGCCTAGGCAACAAGAGCGAAACTCGGTCTCAAAAAAAAAAAAAAAAAGAAAGAAAGAAGTGTTTGCCTCTGTTGGTGCTAGAGAATTGGAGTCTGCTTTGTAGAAGGAGAAGGTAGGAAGGCAACTTATTGGGAAGCAGGATCTACATGATGCGAGAAAGAAGTTTTCAAAACTCACATTCAGCCCTAATACTCTGGGAAAGCACACTATTTGGAGTCCTTTGTGTGGGCATCCTTATCAGAATTAGTACTTATATTTCATGATTAGCCAGATACTGGGGTGCGGGAGGACAGGCCAGTCTGCTGGTATTAAGACCTACACATAGCCAAGGAATTGATCTTCCTCAGACATTTCAGTGTCTGCAGTGTGCCAAGCTCTTCTTCAGGGGCTGGGGGTAGAAGAGATACAAAGAGAAGTGAGGCCAGGCTCTGGCACTGAAGGATGTGTGGGCTTTGTTTTTGCAAGGCAGTCATATCAGCGGTTTCCCCTCTGATTCCCTGACAGTACTTAGTTTCTTTTTGAATGGTTACTTCAGAAACCTCAGCTGTACCACCCAGCTTACACTCCAAAAACAAAAAGGTTGTACCAAAGTGAAACCATTATCTATCTGCATGCTTAAAAGCAAAACCAAATCATTTTAATTTAAGAACAGCTAACAATTACCAAGACTTTTACTAGATGTCTTCCATTGCTTTTCACGCATTTTTCTACTGAATGCCATAACCACCCTATGGTTAGTATTAATATTATCTCTATGGTACCGATAAGAACACCATGATTAGTCTAAGGCCGCTCAGCTAGTAGGTGGTGGAGCCAAGTCAGGGTTTTTGAGGCCTGAAACGTTTGAGTAATTAACTCTACTTTACCAGAATAGATACAGCCTAATCCTCCAGAGGACCAAGACAACTGAGATACCATTTTCCCACTCTTCAGTAAGTCTCCACTTAACAGCATGCCAGGAAAAACAGGTTCTTAGAAACTGCAACTGTTAAGTGAAATGACGTATAACAAAACCAATTTTACCATCAGCTAATTCCAAAACCAATTTTACCATCAGCTAATCGATATAAATAAGAGTTGGTCAGGTGCGGTGACTCATCCCTATAATCCCAGCACTTTGAGAGGCTGAGGCAGGCAGATCACCTGACCAAGGAGACCAGCCTGACCAACATGGTGAAACCCTGTCTCCACTAAAAACACAAAAATTAGCCAGGTGTGGTGGTGCATGCCCATAAGCACGAGAATTGCTTGAACCCCGGAGGCGGAGGCCACAATGAGCTGAGATTGCGCCACTGCACCCTAGCCTGGGTGGGTGACAGAGTGAGACTCCATCTCAAAAAAAAAAAAAAAAAAAAAAGACAAAAAGAGTGAAGCTCTTGTGGCAATATTTCTAGTCATAAAAATATCATCAAACTTCTAAAGATCCAAAACACTTCTAACATTCAATATTGAAATAAATACAACATTTAAGAAAGGTTAATAAAAACAAATGGTATTTATTCACCCAATTTTTGGAGAATAAGTGAGTGATGGCAGTCGAAATAGTGGTGGGTTAATTCAGGGAATAAATGTTTGCAAAGCAAAAATGGTAAGGAACACCTTACTACCATGAAGTTCAAAAACAATCACAAATAGGGCAGGCTCCCTGACTGCCTCCACACCTCACAGTTTATCATCATTCATTCGTGTATTTATCATAGACCAGACAGATTTTTACTTTATAACACTTTGTATTCATTCATTCATTTTCCAACCTGCTTATTTGAATTCAGGGTCTCAGGTGGGGGTGGCCAGAGCCACCTGGCAGCTCAGGGTACCAGGCAGGACCAGCCCTGGACAGATGCCACCAACCTATTGCAGAGCCACTGACACCCACACTCACTCAGACTGGGCCCATGTAGACACATCCTCAGTTGGCCTAACGTGCAAGCTTTGGGATGTGGAAGAAAACCAGGATACCTGGACAAAACCCAGGCAGACAGTGTCCCCAGACAGGAATTGATTTTTTTTTCTTGTCAATGTTATAATGAAATGACATTGAATGGAATATTATTGAAGGGCTTGCTGTATTTTGAAGAATACAATGTTCATGCTGCACATACTTTCTCCAGATAGTCTGCTTTTTTTTGCAAACACTAAACCTGCTATCTCCTTTGCAGGGTGATTCGGGAGGCCCCCTGGTGTGTCTGAATGGTGGCCACATGACTTTGGTGGGCATCATCAGCTGGGGCCTGGGCTGTGGACAGAAGGATGTCCCGGGTGTGTACACCAAGGTCACCAACTACCTAGACTGGATTCAAGACAACATGCAACCGTGACCAGGAACAACCGACTCCTCAAAAGCAAATGAGACCCCGCCTCTTCCTCTTCAGAAGACACTGCAAAGGCAGAGTGCTTCTCTATACAGACATCTCCAGACCCACCACACTGCAGGAGCGGGAGGAGACCCTATAGGAGAGGGAAGAGTGCATTTTCCCAGATACTTCCCATTTTGGAAGTTTTCAGGAGTTGGTCTGATTGCAGGATGCTCTGTCAGATGGGAAGACATGAATGCACACTAGCCTTTCCAGGAATGCCTCCTCCCAGGGCAGAAAGTGGCCATGCCACCCTGTTTTCAGCTAAAGCTCAACCTCCTGACCTGTCACCGTGAGCAGCTTTGGAAACAGGACCACAAAGATAAAAGTATGTCTCAATAGTAAAAGATAACAAGATCTTTCAGGAAAGACAGATTGCATTAGAAACAGACAGTATATTTATAGACACAAGAGCCCAGCAGGGCCTCAACGTTGGGGCAGGCTGGCCAGCCCGTCATGTTCCTCAAAAGCACCCTTGACATCAAGTCTCCTTCCCCTTTACCCACTCCCCGGCTCTCGGAAGGTATTCCTTTTGTGTACAGTGTAAAGTGTAAATCCTTTTTCTTTATAAACTTGAGAGTAGCATGAAAGAATTGTATCATTTGAACAACTACGCTTTAGCATATTTATAGCAATCCATGTTAATTTTTACTGTTGCCACAACCCTGTTTTATACTATACTTAATAAATTCAGATATATTTTTCACGGTTTTTCCAAAATCAGAGTGGAATGGTTTTGATATAGATGCTGTATCCCGTTTTTTCATGTTCACATTTTAAAATCATTTGGAATTCTGCTTCACTCGTTCAACATGTACACAACACCTGTAACATACAAGGCTAGGTGCTCCAGAACAGGAAAAGGAGGAACAGGGATGCTTGGTCTGATGGGATGATCGGCATTTCGAGAAGTACTGAGGTACAATGGAGCTGGCCACAAAAGGGCAGACTTGTAGTGGAACTCAGTTGCAAGAGGGTTTGGGGAATCTTAAGGAAAAGAATAACTGGGTGAGATGTGGACTGTGGACAGGTGTGGAAAAGGCACTCTCCATGGAGATGTGAGTATCTAGAGGACCAAGAGAGGGGAATACAGGGAGAAATGAGGAGTTGAGCTTGTCTGAAGTGAACTTCAGGGAGAGGAACATAGGCTGGAATTTAGATTATGGGGGCTCTGAACACCAAACTGATTTTGGACTTAATTGACTTAATTCTGTAGGCAACCAGCAGCCATGGAGATTTCTGCTCAGGGAAGTGAGGAACTAAGCATGCCCTAGGAAAATTAACCAGAGGGTGGCTGGCCAGCGAGCAGACAGCAGGAGAGGAATGTTATGGGGATAGGGAGGAAGAACCTCGCACGACCTTGCTAACACAGCAACATCCCAACTGTTGGTTCGGCCTAGAAGCTGGTATTTGGGCCATCTGTTTCCCATTCTGTCTTAATTTTCTGCTCATTAGCAAGAACCCCTAGACCAGTCCACACAAGTATGTTATCTAAGTAAGGTTGCATTCTGCTTCTCTTAGATTACTTTCTACTCGTGAGATGCAACCCCTATTCCTGGCTGCTGCCTGGCAGCTTTTGTTCTCGCTGACATCCTAGTTCCAAGAATAAATCAGATGCTGCAATGCTGCTGTTGGGGATATGCTGACACAGCTCCTCAGAGAGGAGAAAGGTGGTCTCTCTGGTGGAGTTGTCAGAACTGCTCAGTTTAGAGGTTCTTGGAAAAGACGTTTAAACTCACAAAAGAAAGAGATTCTTTAACACCCAAGAGCTTGATTGGGGTGGGGGGAGGCAGTGGGGGACATCCCTGAAGTGCTGAAGTCCCTAGGCCAGTAAGTAAATGCAGGTCACAGAGACTTAAGTCACATATTTCTTGACTTCCGACTGCTCACTTGCATGTTCTACAATTTTTAGACAGATGTGTATCTCAGTCATTTCAGAAAAACATTGTCTGAGGCCAGGAACGGTGGCTCATGCCTATAATTCCAACACTTTAGGAGGTTGAGGTGGGCCGATCACTCGAGGCCAGGAGTTCGAGACCAGCCTGGCCAACATGGCGAAACCCCAATTCTACTAAAAATACAAAAGTTAGCCAGGTGCGGTGGTGCATGCCTGTGGCTCCAGCTACTTGGAACAGAGGCAGGAGAATCACTTGAGCCTGGGAGGCAGAGGTTGCAGTGAGCCAAAATTGTGTCACTACACTAAGGCCTGGGCAACTCTGTCTAAAAAAAAAAAAAAAAAAAGAAAGAAAAAAAAAAAAGAAAAACACTGAGGATCAGTACAAAGGAACCCCCAGCCACTGAATCTCTGGCAGAAATTCAGCTGATTTCATCCCCTCCCCCTTTGCAGGACAAGCTCTTCTTCAGGATTAATGAAATGAACTGAGGCAATGAGGCCCCTGGGGATGGAAAAGGGAGGTTAAAAGGCCCCAGCATTCCTCCCACACAGTCTTGGAACCACAGACTAGATAGAGACAATTGCTCAGAAGAGGCCCCTGACTGAGGGACGGGGCCCCAGCCCAGCGAGGCAAATTCTAAAACACAAAGAGCAACACACCATTACTGGGAACGGGTGTCAGGGGAAATTAAATATCATCTCCTCATTATTCCCAGCTAGTTAATAAAACAAATAGATGGTAACAGCCCAGGAGAACAAGATCTCCACGTACCTGTGCAACTCTTCCTACTGGGTGAAGACCTAGAGGAACTCGGATGGTGACACTGTACCCTCCCAGAGCCCCAGTCATGTCTGTTTATCAAAAAGTGCATAAACTTTTGGTTACACTTAACTTCAAAAGCCAAAGACTCATGCAATCCTCAGTACTCAGGATCTTGGAGGAAGTTTGAATTTGAAATTCAATTTCCTTTTATTTATTTTGTTTTATTTTGAGATGGGGTCTCACTCTTTTTGCCCAGGCTGGAGTGCAGTGGCGCGATCTCGGCTTACTGCAACCTCCACCTCACGGGTTCAAGCGATTCTCCTGCCTCAGCCTCCCGAGTAGCTGGGATTACAGGTGCCCGCCACCAGGCCCGGCTAATTTTTGTATTTTTCAGTAGAGATGGGTTTTGTCATGTTGGCCAGGCTGGTCAAATTTCCTTTTAAAAATTCTAACAGTTTGCCAGGCACGGGGGCTCATGCCTGTAATCCCAGCACTTTGGGAGGCCGAGGCGGGCAGATCATGAGTTCAGGAGTTCAAGACCAGCCTGGCCAACATAGTGAAACCCTGTCTCTACTAAAAATACAAAAAAAAAAAAAAAATTTAGCTGGGCATGGTGGTAGGCGCCTGTAAACCTAGCTACTCAGGAGTGTGAGGCAGGAGAAAAGCTTGAACTCAGGAGGTGGAGATTGCACTGAGCCGAGATCACTCCACTGCACACCAGCCCAGGCAACAGTGCGAGACTCCATCTCAAAAAAAAAAAAAAAAAAATTCTAACTATTAACATAATGAGTATTGATGGCATAGAGTCCCCACCTACCGGCCATAGAGAAAAGTACATGTATACAACCAACTTCCTCTGCCACCACCAGGATCAGAGCACCAGGAGCACAGGCAAAGAGGCAGTCAACGCTGGCTGAGAGGGAGAAGGGGTGGAGCACTAGCTGGCACTGAACACTCACAGCGACTACACACAAGTTTTAAGGTCTTTTCACGGCCATGAGATGTTTACAGAAAATCGTTACAGGTGTGGTGTAACAATCGGCTCCCAGTGCCTTATCTTGTAAGAAGGCTGTCCTGGAATAAAGATGCCAAGTACTGTGACACCCTGTTTCAAGCCTAAATTAACAAGACACGAGAAGCAGGTCAAGAGAATGGGGAAAGTGCTAGACTAAATGCCTGCAGCTTCAACGGTTTCGTCTTTTAAAACCCTGGTGAAAAATAACTAGCACAACCCTAAAAATGATGTTAATATCAGTATCCGCTATCTTCCAGATGCGACCAGAGAACTGATCGAAACACATGCTTTAGGTCTGCTGGCTGGAGAGGACAGAAGCGGTAAGATCCTCCCAAGTTGATGAGTTCCTTACTCACTGCTTCCACTGAGGTGTGAGTGGCATAGCATTATTGTTAGTTCTGGTAACAAACCACTTAGGACACAGAGGACTAGTGAAACTCAACTTTATTAAACTTAAACAGAGAAGCTACTTCTGCACATGTTAAACACACACGGAACCGAACAGCTTGATGGAGACACCCTACACTGCTTATGCTGACACTGCAGGGATGGTGGTGGCGACGCCTGCTTCACTCCATGGTCTGCACCATATGTGACAGGACAGTTATTTCATCTATGCTTACACCTGCAGGTCCTTTACCCTAGAAACACTCTATATCTTCTTAGGTGCTTCCCTTGAAACAGGATGAGTTCTAGAGGAAATAAAACAGCTGCACTTACAAACCTAGAAATATTCAGGAACCAAGATTAGTTGTTCTGTGACCTAGGAAACCTTAGGATCCTGTAGGTCCCTCAGGAGAAGTGCTTCCAAGTACTCGGGAATTGTGGGGCAGAGATGATTCCCTTTCCGTGGTGGATGTGTATGTCACTCCAGGACAAATTGCGGAGTGATGGAATGTGGAACACATCCGGTTGTGTCCAGTACACTTTATCCCAGAGGAAAATCACAAAGCAACACAACTCTGCAGCAAAAACTAGTCCCAAAGTCGGAAGATAAAACTAGCAAAAACTTTGCACAATATTTAGAGAAAAGCTCTAGGGTGTGGAGAGTATGGGTCTTCCTTTTTCTCCATGCACAAAGCAGAGCACAGTATCATTCCTTAAGCTATACTTAAACGAAAAACCTTTTGTATACATATTTAAATAGTAATAGACACACTGAACTAGGACAAAAATGAGCCACTGGGAAAGAAAGCCCAAGGTATCCTTTTAGTTGCCATGTTTCTTAAACTGGGTTGCTTACACCCATGATCAACACAGTCCATCTTCCTATAGCACTGATTTTATTCAGAGATTTAGGGGAAATGTTTTGTCTTAGAATGAAAAGGGACTGGTAGATATTAATGAATACATGATAGAGTACAAAAGAAAAGACTGTGAGGAAATAACTTTACCAAGCAGCTTCAAGGATCAACCACACCCTCGATGGTAAGCTTTCTCTTTTCCTAGGGCAACAGATGGAAAAGTTTCCAACCAACGGGAAGGTTAGGATCTGGTACCAGTCCAGCACTGACAAATGGAGATACGAGCTCACTCACTCACTCACAGCCGTGCCCACCTTCATGGGAAGAGTTGGCCCTCTCTACTCCAGTACGATGACACACAATCCCTGGCTGCACCGGGGATTATGAGATTGGCTTCTCTGAAACTCTCCTACTTTTAAAAAATCCTGTGGAAGGATCAGGTAACAGGAAAATGGCTGGTGAATTCTGTAAAAGGAATTGAGTAGAACTGTTTTGGGTTAGAAAAGAAGCATTTTAGGCAGCCACCATGGGAAGAAGGCGGGTCACCTTCTCACTGAAGACAAGAGACCAAGTGCTGATGGACAGCAACAGGCAGGCAGTGTCTGAAAACTAGTCCGATACCATCATCATGGTCTTCGAGGGAAAATCTGATTTCACCGGGGTTTCCATGGCAATAGTGGACTCAAATTTAAAAAGCCTCCAGTCCATTTCCAGAAGTGCAAGTGTTTTCTACATGAGTAGAGGAATGAGAAAGAAACCAACTCAACTCTTTCCTTCCCAGCCCTCCTTAAAGTAGAGTCTGACCACTTTTCTTGCCAATCTTTCATTTCAGTGTCTCCTCCTAACTCCTTTACTTCTTTTTCCTCTTTCTTCTCCTTCATAGATCAGATCCTTAACTGGTCTTTCCTTGACTAACATTCATTTTCTTTCCATCTTTCTTTCTTTCTAATCTTTCTACCTTAAAAATCAACAAAGAAGTATTTCATTGGCTTTAGATAATTAAAGCCAAGCAAGCTAAACAATGCTGGTCTTTCCTATAGAAACCATGTTTAAAATGGTTACATAAGCACCAAGCTTCCTACCCCTATCACACACCTCATCCTTGAGAACTGGTGTTGCTGTGTTTCAGTTCCATCCAGTTCTCCCTGGTGACCTTTTCCTCCCTTGATTAGTTCCATGGCACTGAAGGCTAAGGAAAAAAGGGAGCGGGTGGGTCCAGGAGGGGACTGACCTAGGAGACAGGCTGATTTTTTTTTTTACTTTTAGACAAGTAAGAAATGAAAAAGTGTGCAATACTATTCCCTCTGCAAATGCTCCCTTCAGGTTCGAACTTGGAACTTTCCAGCTTTGGTCATGTATTTTATGCCCTTAAAGGGTTTGTACTTTTCTCCATACATATCCAGACGATTCACCTTGAGTCCTAGAAAGGAGGGAGAGAGGGAAAATACACATGAGGATTATTCAAAAGGAGCAGGTCACCTGTTTCTGTTCACTTCAATACACTGAGGTCAGTGGGACCGAAGTCGCTGTGACAGGGAACCACTTATGCAGAGCAGATGGATTCTCCAGTCTCAGGACAGATACAGCAAAAAAAGGCTCCAACAGACAAGCTACCTATGAGAAGACCTGTCCCTAAAGTGGAAAGGGCACAAAGTGATGTGCAGACTGAAATGAGGATAAGGAAAAAATTAGACTACTGCATGATTTTTCTCAAATTATTGGAATGAATAAATGAATTAATAACAAAACAAATGAATAGTGAAGTAAATTATAACTAAAGGAATTAACAATGAAAGTGATAATAAATGAATGCTTCCTAAGTATTCTCACTAGACTAAGCCAAAAATATTTTATACTGTATAGACCTTTAGAGTTTATCGTTTTAAGATGGAAGAGCTTATATGTTAAATGAATTCCAATCACTTAAATTGTATAAGGCCCATTTGTACAGAAAAACAGAAACTTCATATAAAGCTAAAATCATCTCCTTTCCACATCACAGAGTTATTCTAAGGATTAAAAGAGAAAACACATGAGAAGAGCTTAAAACAGTGCCTGGAACATAGTAAATGCCCCCAAAGTGGGAACTGATTACTATCGTGTTAAGGTCGGCACAGACTATAGTGAACTGACCTGGAAAGGCCCAGTCATTCCAAAATAGAAATAAGAGCAAACATGAAAGTCTTCTGAAATCAGGAGAAAGGAGTGGAAATTACTCTTCAGTTATAGCTGAGAATGCACATGCATTCTCATACTGAAAACCTTGGGAACCTGAAATGAACAACCCTAAGATGATCCAAAAATGGCTGGTGAACACTTTCTTCTACCAATACTGTTTCTTTCTCAGTGTGTCTCAGGCACTTTTATTCAGGTCACTTATGCCAACTTCAAAGGAAGGATTGTAAATTTTCCCAAGAAATGTGCCACAAAAGATATTACTAAAGATTGCATATCAGGTAATGAAACTAAACCTTGTAAACAGGAAGCCCAGAAAAGTCTCCTGGTGCCTGCGCCATGTGGCAGAAAGCCATTTTTGTTCCTTTTGGAGCCTCTCGAGCTCTGGGTCACTTACCAGAAATGGCCAATTGCTGGATCTTAAACTGCAGGTTAATTGTGGGATTTTCATCTGGTTTGGAAGCTCCAGCCTGAAGACTCATGGTCCCCTTCAAATTTGGTGGCTTTTGTGGATTTATTTTTCCTACATCCCAAGACAGCATCTTCAAAGAAAATAAAAATGGAGAAGCGGTCTTTCCAAAAAATAGTTACAGCAGAATCCTGCATTTGAGGTGGCTGAGATCTAAACTCAGGGCACCTGTCCACAACATTATAAGCTGCCTCTGGGTATCTTTCCATTGAGAATCCTATGTGTTACTGTTAAGTTATCTCGCAGTTTAGAAAACAAGGTCCCTTTGATTCATCTCACCTTCCAAACAAGGTCTAGAGTCTACGCAGAGAGCCTGCAGACTGGTTTCTGCTTAAGTTAACATCAGCAATTCAAGATGTCCTGCTCATCCCTACCTTTGTGACTGGGTCGAATGTGTGCGTCCCCTGTGATGGAGTAAGGCTCATGTTCAGGACCCCCTTGGGCATCTGGCTGGTGACAGTCACTCCCTCGATGGTCTTCCCCATCGTCTGCTTGGGTCCCACCGTTATTTCAAAGCGTCCAAGGGAACTACTGTCCCGGAAACTGATGTTATGTTTGACATACACTGGGATTGCAACCAGACTGGAAATGAGAGACAAAGAGCCATTTCATTTGTGCACTGGGAAAATGGTAGTTCTCTCTCCTTTCTGTCTGTGGGTAGCTTCTTCTCCCTTAACTGTGTCCTAACTTTTTATCTCAAAAAATAAACAGAAAAAAACCCCAGTAATCTATTTTTTTCTTTTTGAAAAGCTAAAATACTGTCTAGTAAGTAAACTAATTTTTCTAATGACTCTGAATAATATAAACAAAATCAAAGAGTATACTACTATGAGAAAGGCATAATGTACAGAAATGTATTGTCATTATGACTCTATGTTTTTAATTTGTAACATGTGACCAATCATCATTTGCACTGGGGAGAATAATATTCATAACTCATGGGCCTTTTATAATTTTTTTTCTTTTTTTTTTTTTGAGACAGGGTCTGGCTCGGTCACCCTGGTTGGAGTGCAGTGGCATGATCATATCTCACTGCGGCCTCGACCTACCAGGCTCAAGTGATCCTCCCACCTCTGCCTCCTGAGTAGCTGGGACTACAGGCACACAACATCGCACCCCGCTAATTTTTACTCTTTTTTTTTTTTGTAGAGGCAGGATTTGGCCATGCTGCCCATGCCTGGTCTCAAACTCTTGGGCTCAAGTGATCCTCTTGTCTCTACAATTTTTTTAGGATGCTTTCATCTGACCTCATCTGGTCCTTACAAAAACCCCACAAGGTAGGGTAGGCTGTCATGATTTGACAGAAGAAAAGGATTCAGAGAAGTCACGGAATAATCCTGAAGTAATAACGGTTCCTAACATTTATTGAGTACTTCTTGTTTGCCAGTCACTATGCTAAATGGTTTATATCCAGTTAACCCCTACCGTGTTTAATCCTCCCAGTAAGTATGAAATAGATATTGCTACTGTAACTATGCAGTAGGTACTGATTTTATAGGTCAATACTGATGTCCTTATACTTGAGATTAAGTAACTTGCCCAAGGTTCTAAGTACTGAAGATAGAGTTTAAGTCCAGGGAGTCTGATTTCAGAGGCTGCAGCCTCAAGCACTCAGATATTTTCCCAAATGATTCACTCCACATCACACGGGAAGCGACTGGTGGCTCTGAGGCCTCCTGACTCTTTTCTGTCTGCATACCTTATACTATTCAAAACTGCTTCCAAAAGCCTTTAGATTCCAAATTAAAGAGAATGTTCAAGACCAAAAATCACTGCATTTTATGCTTTTTCATAGCATAACTTCATGCTTCTTTTAGATCAGGGACATTGAACACAGTATGCCCAGATTCTGATTTGAGAAAATAATGTTCTTGTTTAGACACATAACAACAACAAAAATAACAGCAAACTTAATGAGCACTTCTTTGTGTTAAGCACTATTCAGATTCTCTTATTCAATCTTCAGAACTTTTACTATTTTCAATTTACAGATGAGAAAAGAGATACATAGAGGTTAAGCAACTCACCTGAGATTACCCAATTAGTAACCACAGAAGCTGGAATGTGAACCCAGGTAACTCTAGAGCCTGAGTTCTTAATCACTACAGATATGGTTTCCACATACACGTACATACACAGATTCCATTCTTAATTATAAGAGCTGCTTACTTCTGTGCACTGACATGGTAAGACAGCAGGCGGAAGTTTCCATCAGGAGGGATGAAGGAGAGGATGCGCTCAGATTCCCAGCGCTTGAAACGAACACAAGGATGGAAGCTGACATCATCCAACAACCTAGGGTTCTACAGTCACCAGGAAAGGAGAAGCAAGAAGTGGGCATTAAACACCCGCTGTGCTTTCAGGAAAGCAATTTAAATGCCGTTTTTTATTAAAACACACACCACACACACAGAAATCATGTGGTAACTTCTAGAAAATTCAAGCCTGAGACAAGCTTCGTGGCTGTCCTAATTATTTTTTCTTGTTCTATTCCATTCCCACTGCTCTGTCTTTCCAGCAGCATTTAATTTCTCATCCCAAGAACTCAATCTCTGGCCCAGGATTTTACCATGAATGAAAGTGTAAGATCCGGCATGCCAGTCAGCTTGACACAGGCATCAATCACCCCTTGGATCTCGGCAGTAATTGTGGAGCCTGAGACAGCAATAAGACAAAAAGAACAGATTACTGAAACCTTCTCTGTCCTTCTCAACAAACTTACCTCCTCCCTCCTTCTTTTCCTCTCTCCCTCCCCCCCTTCCTCTCTCTCCCTTTCTTTCCTTCTGTCTAGCCATCCAATTCATTTATACAATCCATCTATCCATCATTCTGAACACTTATCAACTGCATATCAAGAATGACACTATGGTGAGGAGATGGTGATAAAAAGATTAATGAGGTAGTTATTAGCCTAAAGGAGTTTTCAGTCTAGTATCAGAATTAAACAGAGCACCATTATTTTAGTCAACAGTTCAGAAAACTTCCTATCAGAAACTGTTCTCCCTAAGGTCGCCAGTGAGCTCTGCTGCTATAGTGAGTGGCCACTCCCAGTCTCTATCCTACAGGTCCTCTCTGTGGCATGTGTCACTGTCGATCACTTCTGCCTTCTCAAACATCCCTTCCTCCTAACCTTTCCTGGTGTCCTCCTATTTTCCCAGCTCCTCTTCCTCAGTGTCTTCGGCAGGTTCTCTTTCTTTGCACATCTCTTAAATGCTTTTTCAGTTCTGAACTTCTATTTTCTTTCACTTTACAAACTCTCCTGGGTTATTCTGCCTACTTCCCAAGGCTTCAATGTTCATTTACAGCCTATTATTACCTATTCTTTTTTCAAGTTCAGCCCCAATCCTGCCTAATGGACATCTCCACTTGGATGTCACTGAGGCACATGTCAGAAGTGAGTCCATTCTCTCACGCCCTGAACCTGGTGCTCCTATTTCCCCACCTGTGTGATGGCACCATCTATCCTGCTGCCTAAGCCAGAAACACAGACACATCCCTGACGACATCCACTTCCTCTGCCCACATCCAGCCAATGATCAGCTCCTCTCTTTTCGAGGACTCACCTCTCTCTGGTCTGTGCATTCTTCTCTGTCCTCATTGCACTATGGACGTCTATGCTTTGGGCCTGGATTTCAGCCTCCTAGCTGCTCCCTGCCTTCAGGCCCACCCCACTTTAGACCATTCTTCACACAGCAGCCAGACTCATCGCTCTAAACTACAAGTCTCATCAAGTCACTCCCCAACTTAAAACTCTTCAATCACTCACATCTGCCCTCCTTAAACTGGCAGGCAAGGTTCTTCAAGATCTGGCCATATATATTTTACATTTTCGTTGAGGTAAAACAGTAAAATGTAAAAATCTTAAAGTGTACAGCTCAATGAATTTTTAAATATATATACATTTATGCAAATACTAGCTACAGCAAGATACGGAACATTTTCAGCATCCAAGAGCTCCCTCTTACCCATCCCAGGTAATCCACATCCCCAAAATTCTGACTTCTATTACCTTAGACTAAATTGCATCTGTTTTCAAACTTCATATACATGTAATCCCACTGTCTATAATCTTATGCATCTGATTTTTTGCTCAATATTGTGATGTTTGCGCATACTTTGCTCCCAAATCCACACATCTTAATAACTTCATTTCATTCCACCGATGAAGCATAAACACCTCCACCTCCTCTGTTGTGTTTTGCTCGGGGTGGGTACCTCTCATATGCTCCACCTTTTTACCTTCCTCTTTCCCTCACTAGACTAAACTAAGCTTTCTGCAGCTGCAGACTATGTCTTATTCATCATCAAGTGCCCACTCTCTAGCACTGTGCTATGATGCAAGTTTTCAATAAACATCTGTTGAACGAATAAGTTCACTAATGTGAAGAGGTTTCTTTTTAATTAAAAACAGGGTCTCACTATGTTGCCCAGGCTAGAGTGCAGCTGTTATTCACAGGCATAATCATAGCTCATTGCAGTCTCCAACTATCAGGCTTAAGTAATCCTCTCGCCTCAGCCTCCCAACAGTTGGGACTACAGGCACATTACCACCATGACTTGCTTCTACAAATTCTGAAGCTCTAGGACTTCTAGTCATATTTACCTAATTCAGAATACACAGAAAAGGCGGCACCCTGAATTTTGTGATTACAACTTTAGTTCTGCCATCAAAACTGGAAGCCACTTTCAAGAAGGAAATTTAATCAATAAGAAAGGTAATTTGTTACTTCTTTTTTTTTTTTTTTTTTTGAACAGGGTCTTGCTGTTGACCAGGCTGGAGTGCAGTGTCATGATCAGGCCTTACTGCAACCTCAACTTCCCAGGCACAAGCAATCCTCCCACCTCAGCCCCTCACAAAGCTAGGAATACAGGCATGAACCACTACACTCAGCTAATTTTTTTCACTTCTTATAGACATGGGGTCTTACTATGTTGCTCAGGGTCTCACTATATTGCTCAGGCTGGTCTTAAACTCCAGGGCTCAAGCAATCCTCCCGCCTCGGCTTCCCAAAGTGCTGGGATTACAGGCATGAGTCACTGCATCTGGCCTGTTACTTCTCTTTTTTATTCAAGAGGAAGACCAATAAAGCAAGTCAAAGTATGAAATAAATCCTGGTCTGCATCATAATACTAACGTCCATTCCCAGTACCCAGCACAGTGCCTGGCACAAAGTAGGCACTAAATTAAAGTGCATGACCTTGAATGGGGGTTAATTCTGAAACTATAAGCATTATATGAAAGAGGCCCCTTTCTATTTTCATATTTCTGAGAACATATTAAAAGCACCTACCTGATTTATCAATAATTGCATCAATCTCTTCAATCACATCAAAATAGGCCTCATTGTTGGTGTATTTCACCCCAGTCCGTCGCCAAGGCACCACTGACAGCTGCCCAGTGGGAAGTTGGTCACCCACATTGGTACTTCCTGAGACAATTAATATTACTGTATTTTAAGACCATTTTGACTCTAGAAACCACAGAACACCTCCCTAGAAGTTTCTATGCTCCCATTATTCATGCACTCAATTGAATAATTTTTCAAACATAAGATGAGAAATTTCCCAACTTCCATATAGGGTAACTTTGTCTATTTTTAAAACCCCTTGTTGCCATCTGGTCTGCCTCTTCAAACAGAATAAAGGTTTAAGAAAAAGTTACCTGAGAAACAGATATCATATTTTGGTTTTGAAAGTAACCTGAACTTAGTATCTCAGATTCCACAATAGCTTACAGTTTAAATAATGTATTGGCTTTCAGTAGAGTTGGTAATCTACATATAGATATAAAAATTTCATGGGTAAAAATAGTATTTGAGCCTGAGGTAGGTTCTTAGGTACATTTATGGTAGGTACTAAAATGTACATATCAACATGATCTGTCTCATTCCTAAGTTCCAACACTGAAACTTAGGAAAAGAATACAATTTGATCTCTCCCTGTCTTTAAGAATTGTAGATCAATTCCTTCACTAGTTTTTTCCTTTACAGGCATAATTTTTTTTTAATTCAAAAGGTTTTATACCGACACAATAAAATACATTAATTTAAATTCTATTTCCTTCTTCCATTACCTGGATCCATTTATTTTCTGTCTTTAAAAAAAATTTTTTTGAGATAGAGTCTTGCTCTATTGCCCAGGCTAGAGTGCAGTGGTATAATCTTGGCTCACTGCAACCTCTGCCTTCTGGGTTCAAGCAATTCTCCTAACTCAGCCTCCCGAGTAGCTGTGACTACAGGCACGCACCACCACGCCCAGCTAATTTTTGTATTTTTAGTAGAGACGGGGTTTCACTATGTTGGCCAGGCTGGTCTTGAACTCCTGACCTTGTGATCCACCCGCCTCGGCCTCCCAAAGTGCTGGGATTACAGGTGTGAGCCACCGTGACCAGCCAAACAAAATTTTTTAAGAGATAGGGTCTTCCTATGCTGCCCATGCTGGAGTGCAGTGGCTATTCGCAGACACAATCATAACTCACTGCAGCCTTGACCTCCTGGAAGCAAGTGATCCTCCCACCTTAGCCTCCAGAGCAGCTGGGACCACAGGCATGCGCCACCATGCCTGGCTAATTTTTGTATTTTTTTGTAAAGACAGGGTTTCGAAACCATCTTGGCCAGGCTGGTTTCGAACTCCTGTACTCGAGTGATCCTCCCACCTCGGCCTCCTAAAGTATTGGATACAGGCGTGAGCGAAAGTGTCAGGCCCATTTCAACTTTTCAAAAGTGGTTCTTAGATACCCTTTTCTAGATTAAAGTGAGATACAGGCTTAACTAACTTCATAATATTCGTAAATGATTTAGGCACTCACAAAGCTTTCAAGGCTTAAAATGAACTCAGAATACTGAAGAAACCACCAACTTTGTTTCCTTAAAAAGAGGAACTATGTATTAAAATGTATCTTCAAGATATAATAATCAAAGCAGTCTAAGGAAAAGGCAAGAAAGCCTGAAAACAGACCAAGAATCCACAATGAGAGGACAAGATAGAAATGTCATTCTAAAACAGGGGAAAAGGATAAATTACACAATGGTGCTAGGACAACTATTTTGAAGAAACATTATCGTACACCAAGATAATTTTCAAATGGATTAAATAATTAAATCCAAAAATAAAATCACAAACTAACTAGAATAGACATTTGAAAAAGATCTTCCCTTCTCTGAGATCAAAAAGACATTCTCCTGCTTTTGTCTAATAATTATAAAGTTTGTGTTTAGCTCCTTAACCTAGCTGGAATTTATTTTGTGTATAGTGTGAAGTGGAGGGACTTAATTTTTTCCATATTGAAGCTGACTGTCCTAACACAATATAGTTAACAACTGGCCCCTGGTCCACTGATTTGATAAATGACCACATCTATCTACACCAAATTCCTATAAAAGCAAGAGTCTGTTTCTGGACTCTTTTATCCCAGTCAGTGATCTATCTGTCTGTTACTGGACAAATACCAAATTTTAAAAACTACCCAAACTTCATACAGATTGAGTAATCTTTATCTGAAATGTTCGGGACCAGAAATATTTCAAATTTTGGATTTTTTAAAATGTTGGAATATCTGGATTATACCAGTTGAGCATCCCAAATTCAAAAACCTGAAATCCTCCAACGAGCATTTCCTTTGAGTGTCACGTCAGTGTCCAAAAAGTTTTGGATTGTAGAGCATTCTGGATTTTGGATTTGGGATGTTCAACCTGTAATATATCTTACATTACATTTTATAGGACACATTTTATCTTTCCGCTTTTTAAAAATATTATTTTCAAAACTCTGTTGGGTCTTGTAGGATGTCTACTATATGAATATTTGTCTTGTGTACTATACAAACTTAACCTGTAGTGATATTTAACAGGGCAAATCTTCCCAACAACCCCTTTGTAATTCTTTTTCAAAACTGTCCTGGCTATTCTTGCAATATTTATGCTTTTAAAATGCATTTTTCAATCAGTTTGTAAAATTCCATGAATATGCTCGTTTATGCATTAAACAAGACCCAAAATGTAAAACCTTAATGAAACAGAATGATTAATTTGATTAAATCAAAACATTTAGAATGTGGCTAAACTACACCAGAACAAAGCTAAATCACAAGTGACAGATTGTAAAAAATTATCTGTAATGCAGTAATCAAAAGACATAAAGATCTCCCATAAAAGAGATTATTTTAAATCCATATGAAAAAAGAAAAACATTTCAACAACAAAAAAATGAACAAAGGACATGAAAAGGTAATTCACAACAGAGGGAAAACAGTCAATAAATACTTGAAAAGATTTTAGTCTCCTTAATAACAAAAAATGACTGTGTAAATACAAGATATCAATAAACTATCAAATTGCCAATGTTTCTAAAAAATTATTAATGACAATTTGACTATAGCACTTTGAAATTGTTACTGAAAGTATAAATTGACCTAACTTTTCTGGAGGGCTACACATTATGGTACTTAAAATGTATACGCCCCTTGACACAGCATTGCTACCTCTACTACTTAAAAGAAATCATCCAGATGTGCACACCAAGGTTCAAGTATAAGAATGGTAATCTTTATTATTTAAAAGAACAAAAATATCAGTAACATCATAATTAGGGATTCAGTAAAAACTGAAAAACTTTGGGTCCACACATGAAAGAAAACTGTAAGTTATTAAAAATGAAGGCCAGGCGTGGTAGCTCCCCACCTGTAAGCCCAGAACTTTGGGAGGCGGAGGTGGGTGGATCACTTGAGGTCAGGTGTTCGAGACCAGCATAGTCCACATGATGAAACCACATCTCTACTAAAGAATACAAAAATTAGCTGGGCATGGTGGCGTGTGCCTGTAATCCCAGCTACTAGGGAGGCTGAGGCAGGAGAATCACTTGAGCCTGGGAGGCAGAGGTTGTAGGGAGTTGAGATCGCACCACTGCACTCCAGCCTGGGCGACACAGCAAGACGCCATCTCAAAAAAAAAAAAAAAAAAGAAAAAAAGAAAAAGAAAAAGAAAAAAAAAGAACAAGAACCACGTACAAGACATCATCATGGGATAATGTTTATAAAATATCATATGTTAAAAGTGTAGTGGGATTAAGAGTGATTTTTACATTCTTTGTGCTTTTCTGTATTTCTGAGGTTTCTACAATAATCATGTGTTTCTTCTGTAATCAGAAAAAAATATTTTTAAAGAACATTTCATTTTGTCATCAAAATCAGGGTATTTTCCACAAAGCAAAAATATTATTTCAGGTTGTACTCAGTTTACAAGAGTGGCCAGGTGCGGTGGCTCACGCCTGTAATCCCAGGACTTTGGGAGGCCAAGGCAGGTGGATCCCCTGAGGTCAGGAGTTTAAGACCAGCCTGGTCAACATAGTGAAACACCATCTCTACTAAAAATACAAAAATTAGCTGGGTGTGGTGGTGCATGCCTGTAATCCTAGCTACTCAGGAGGCTGAGGCAGGAGAATCACTACGACCCAGGAGGCAGAGGTTGCAGGGAGCCAAGATCACACCACTGCACTCCAGCTTGGGTGACAGAGGGAGACTCTGCCTCAAAAAAAAAAAAAAAAAAAAAAAAAAATCTACAAAGCGCAAAATTAAAACACTGGGACACCTGAGATCCCCAAAGACAAACACTCAAAACAATGTGTGACACTGGACTAAGTCACTCAGGCTGCAGGATGGCCACTCTCTATCGGTTTCCCCCTCTGCCATACCTGTGATGGTGTTGACAACCGTTCGAAGGATAGTGGGAGGCTTTATGAGTTCTTTAAGAATGTTCGACTCGGTAGCCAATGGAAAACCATTGTCAAGCATCTCTTCCAATACCTCATAAACCACAACCACATTGTCTTTGATCACTGGCTCTGAACAGACTCCAAAATAATCCTGATGGAGATAGAATACATGCATTGATCACTCAGATACTGTAAAATAAATAAATAAATAAATAAAAAGAATGTGCCTACAGAGAATAAGGATCTGGCTTGTCCATGTGTTACTGTGCTACTCTTCTACAATGAGGGAATGCAGCATAACTATAGTTCTCCTAGGCAGTCTGTTTGGTAGAGAGCACTAGACTGGCTTATGGTACTACTGTGATTACTAGCTTCCTCTACAAACAAGAGGAACTTAAATCTTTAATTTCCTCAACTTGATAAAATACACAGCATACAAAATTGAATCTTGATTATATATGCTTATGAACAAGAATTTGAAAGATTACACAAAATAATACTTGATATAACAAAGAACAGTACATGAAAATCTTTACCCCTACTGTTGTGCTATTTCTTAATATTCATGCAGTGAATAAGAGTTGAGAGGGGAAAAAAATGAAATGAGGGGGACAAGCTAGCACACCTGAAAATCCCTCTGGATCATCTTTAAGATGCTAAGATTCTAAGAACTCTTTGTCCTTTTATTTAAAAGGCTACCATTAGATGCTAAATTATCTGGATTGTGGGAAAGTACTGGATTTCAAACCCGAAAACCTAGATTATAATTTTGTCATTTGTAGATTAAGTCATGTTAACTAATTTTGATCTTGATTCTTTAATGGTATAATCAGGATAACACCATTGGAGGCACAGGGCTGTAACAACTAGGCATGACTAATTAAGCACTAACGCTCAAGAATGTACTTTGTAAACTATAAAGCACTACAAAATGGAATGTGTGATCTTTAGCAAGAAATGTTCATGGCCATTCAATGTTCCCTTCTAGCAATGTCAGTATGTCTTTTACAGGACCTCTGAGAGGGTCACGAAACCCTCCTGAACTCATAGAATGAAGGAAAATTTACCCCTTTTGAGAAAGTCCATTCTATTCATGAACAGCTCTGATCATTCCAAAGTTCTTTCTTTTGCTAAACTGAAATTTGCCTCCTAGCTCTGTTTTACAGAGCAAGTGTACGTAACAGCCCTGCAATTATTTGAAAACTATGAGTTTTCACTTCAGGTTTTTTCTTCTCAGAGCCACACTTTCAAGATACTTGCGCAGTTCATGATAAGGTATGGTTTCCAGGTTGTTTCACCATCTTTCCATTTCTTTGATATCCAAAACTGAACAGACTCTACTAGAGTCTAAATTACATTAGATAACGTCAATTATCCACAAGATTCCAATACCTGGGTCACCTAAGAGTCAGGAATATATTCCTAAAACAAAAAGATTTCCTCTTTTTAAGAGAAAAATTCTCATTTTGAATGAGAATTCAAAAGAAAAAAAAGTCACATATTTCCTTCCCAAGAGTGACTTATTTTAAAAAAATAAAACACCACTAGGTTTTATAAACCAGGCATCATGTGAACTAAGCAGCTGGAAAGGAGCCTCGCAATACGGCCAAGTGCTGCAGCCAGCCAGCAAGCCTGCAATTCTATTGCCAGGCTGCTCCTGACACATTCCGGTCCTGGAAAAATCATGTTGCCGGAAAGGACGCACATCAGAGAAGACCTGATAATCAGGATGTCCACTGACTTTTAACAAGTGCTTCAAAAATGACAAGCTCTGAAGTCTCAGACTTCCAAATTAGCACCTTTACTCTGCTTTCCCAAATTCCTCTGTGGTTTCAACTAGATCAAACAACTCTTCTCACTTCCTGTCTTGTAATAAGTTACATTAGTATGGCCATATCAAGCGGCTGTCAGTTCCACCAGTGGAACTGTTCATCTTAGAATGGGTAAAGTATCACATGTAGAAATCATAACAAGGCCTAGTTACAGTGGTTTAAGATCACAACTCCTGGGTTCTTCTAGTTCTTCCACATACTGGGCTTATCATACTCAGGTTTTCACTGCGCAAAGGGGCTGGTATGCTGCATGAGAATTGAAATTCCAGAATAGTAGTACTATCAGAGAGTATTTGCAGGGGAAAACACAAAACGTATTTTAATTTTCTTGGGAAGGGAAGTTGTTCTAGACGTTGAGTACAAGAGAAATCACTCTTTGACTTGCTTTTTAACTTTTATCATAGTATGTGAGTCCTCATTCTCTTCTCCAATTCCACAATTCCAGTGTTCATATGACTCATTCCAGACCTCATATGACACAGAACTTAAACCAAAGGGCCCTTGCTTCTCATTCGAGTTATGCATATAACCACAACAGTTAGAAGCTGAGTGGTTGTGTTGGGAGAAGGTTCCTGTGTGTGAATCCAGGGCCAGTGCAGTCTAAACTCCTGTGCTGCAAGTGGCATTGTGTCCTGCTATCACTGACCTCCCTTAGACACCACTCCCTAAGTTCTTAAAATCTATTCCTGAAGAAAAAGCTTAAAATGAAAACTGCCTCATAAAATGGCTCACTTAAATTCTTACAGGCACATGAGATTTCCCAATCTCATCTTTGCAAGCAGAGCTCATCAGTAGCACTCTCTTGTTAAAAAGAAACACCCCAAACCTGAGAACTAGTACAGGTTCGTGAATTACGCGACTGGGACAGTTAAATTAAGCATTGCTTAGCTTGTTCTACTTTTTCTTTTCTAAAACTTTACGCAATCACTTTCTGATGCAACTCAAAGCAATGCAAATAGGATCAAGACCACCAGGCAAAAACAACCTAAACTCTAATTTGTGAGCAAAAAGTAGAATCAGAGCTAGAAAGGCTATATACAGTCATCACAAATAGGTTGGCTTTCCCACGCAAGCGGTTCAAAAGTATTCCATTTGTCATTTTGTATGCAGCCAATTCAATAAATAGAAACCAGAAACTAATCAGATGGGAAAGGAAGTGAGTAATACCAGAGTTTTGATTTTTTTTTTTAAGTTTCTTAATGGAGGTTTTATACAATGGAAACAGGACTATAAAGACACTTCACGGTTTACATATATGAACTTTCCCACATTCACGAACCTGAAATGTGTCCACCACTCGGTGAAGAAACTCAATGACAAACAGAGGGGGGACCTCCGTCTGGATCACAGCCACAAAAAAGATCTTGTGGCGGTAAACACTTAAGAGATAGTGGTGAGGGGTAGGGATAACTGGAGGCACATTTTCTGCCTCAGTAGCTCTCTCTTGCGCCTCAAAAAAGTAATCACAAACAGAACGGCTGACCACACTTTTCCAGTGTTTCTCCAGGAAAATGTCTCCAGAGGAGTTGATCAAGAAAAGACTATGAATCATGGTGGCGATTGTCAGTGACAGAAGAAAGCCTTTTTCAGTCTGAAAGCCTCAGGACTCTGTAAATTTTCAACTCTAAAAACAAAAGCAGCGATATTCAGTTCCATTCAACCAAAACGTCCTCCCCATCTTTTCCCAACAGTCCAAGACTTACCCATCTTTCAAGACCAGGCCCAATCTTCCCCTCCTGCATGAGCCTGAAGATAGCCCTCCCTTGAATTCCAAAGGATAATGATCAGCCATCTGACTGTCAATCATATACTCCCAGTTATCTTTACTATCGCCCGAATTAGGCTGAGGCAGGAGAATGGCGTAAACCCGGGAGGCGGAGCTTGCGGTGAGCAGAGATCCGGCCACTGCACTCCAGCCTGGGTGACAGAGCCAGACTCCGTCCCAAAAAAAAAAAAAAAAAAAAAATAGTACTTAATCTGTGGGTGTCTATTTTCTCAACCAAACTGCAAGCTCCTTGAAGAAAAGGACTGTGCCTCATGTTTTGTGTTGCCTGACTGCAACACAATCAGAGTTCTTTGAAGAGGGCTTCGAAGAACACTGAATTTGATGTCATGTTCTGGCAACAGCTCACGCATATACAAGAAATGTGCAGCTTAACAATACGATAGCCACTGTGGGACCAGCGAGCACTTGAAAGGTAACTGGTGCGAACTGAGATGTGCTGTAAGTGTAAGACACACGACAAATTTGGAAGGCTTTGTATGAAAAAAAAATTTCAAATCTTACCAATAATTTAATATTGATTATATATTGTAATAATATTTTGGATATCCTGGGTTAATTCAAATATATTAAAATTAATTTAACCTGTTTTATTATTTTAAGGTGGTTACCAGAACACGTACAATTAGATATGTGGTTGGCTTTCCATTTCTGCCCGCCAGAATAGGTGGGAGGAATGGAAAGCTGCTCTTGGGGGTCTTTATCCATCCAATCAGATCTGTTCTCTGAGCACTCCTTAGGCACTTGTTAATGCAGTAAGACATTGGAGGCCTTTAAAAAGATCCCTTGGGGCTCCCACCTGTGATCCCAGCACTTAGGGAGGCCTCCGCGGGCAGATCGCTGGAGCTCAAGTCGAGACCAGCCTGGGCAACAGAGCGAGACCCCGCCTCCAAAAAAAAAAAAAAAAAAATTCCCCTGGGGGACAGACACCCCAAGGCCCTCAGGCGGTTGCATCTCTCCGGCACCAGTCCCCAGGATGTGGCCATTCCGCGGACCGGCGCAGGTGGTCAAAACGCAGAGGCCTGCGGTGCCCAGCGCTGCCGGACGAGACGGCGGGAGAGAGGGACAGCCGGACAGCCGGACAGCCGGGCATGCAAGGGAGAGGCGGCGGCCCAGGCGGGCGGTCCCTGGGCTGGCCCCGGCCCAGAGCCGGCGGCGACTGAGGCCGCGGGGCTGCGGGCGGGCAGGGGCCGGGCTAAAGGGGCACGCCCGTTCCCGGGTGAAGAGCGCAGGGACGCCGGGCCGCGCCAGCTAGCGCACGTGCGCTGCCATGGCAACAGTGTCCCCTCCGCCCGCCGCCGCAGCCGCGGCGCCGGAGCGGACCCCTCCCCGAGCCCTGAACCCGGCCCCTCACCTCTCCCTGCCGCCTCCCGCAGCCCTGAGAGGTCGCCCGGCGGCATCCTGAGATCCCGCCCCCGCGCCGCGCATCCCGGCCCCGACCCTCACGCGCCCCCTTCCGCCCCCGCCCCAGGCCCGGGGTCGTCACTACTCCTCACCCTGCCTAGCTGCTCACAGAGCCCACCGCTCCTAGGCGCGGACAGGCCCTGCCCCGCCCACCGCGCGCGCTGGGGCAGTCGCTCGCCCGCTGATTGGCCGACCCGGGAGCCTCGCGACCGCTCCGCCCACGATCTGCGCCTGAAGGCCGCTGATTGGGCATCTGGGAGCCGCTCCTCCCCTCTGATTGATCGCTGTTGGCGGCTTGCCCTGTTGTCGGGCTCGAGTACCCCGATTGGCCCTGTTGAGGCCCCGGCTATCTCCGATTGGTGCAGCTCTGTAGCCCCGAGCTCTGATTGGAGGTCGAAGACAGTGCGGGCCGCTCGGCCCCAATCATCCTGTCACAAAGGGCTGGGGCGGCCGCTGCGCTCGGGTGATTGCGGAGTGCTCCTGGAGGGGGCGCTGGAGTATGTGTGTGCCGGGGCGGGGTGGCTTCCGGGCACGAGTTGCTGAGAGCACCTCGCGGGTGATAAATCCTGAGGGCGGCGACTACCCTCCGCTCTATCGGTGCCTTTGGGAAGAGCCGCCTTCTCTGTTGTACCGGACCCTGGGTCAGGTTGGCGCGGCTGGCGTTGGAGCCTCTGACGCCTAGCCCTGAACCCCTACTCTGGAGGCCCCCAGCCCCACTGGGCCGCGGCAGGGCGCCTACCCTCCAGAATCTCAGTTCCCAGAAGGGGAGTGAGGGGCTGGACGGGTCTCTCCACCGCTTTGGAGACCTCAGGACTTGGATACGCTTTTGAGTGGTCCAAGTCGTCGTGATCCACGACGGCGTGGAGTGGAAGTCAGGACCAGGGGTCGCCCCAGTGTCGCAGGAAGTCAGGCCCAGATGCGGTGAGGCGTCGCCAGCCTTGGACCCAGCAGTGGACACTGGTGACAGTGGCGACCTCGCCGATGAGGGGTTCGCCCTCCCTGGCATTAGTTCTCACTTTGGTGAAATGGAGCGTGGGTGGCAGCTCCTCCACACACGAGCCCTTTGCTGAGGTGGTGCGGTGGGGGGGTTCTCTCCACGCTTGCTAAGGGCAGACAGTTGGCTGACTTTGAACTAAGGAGAAAAGCCAGAAGCAAAATGGCAGAATGGTGTGACGCTGGTTGGGCTTACGGACACTGGTGCCAGAGGACTTGGCTTGAACCCGCTCCAGCACTTACAACCTGGGTGACGGTGAGAAGGAACTCCTCTAAACTTCAAGTTCCTCAGTTCTTAAATAAGGACGTGAATAGTACCTCCGTCCTAGAGTTGTGAGGATTGAGTTAGAAAATGCTAGCAATTGTTATGCCCTAAGGAACAGCACACGATACAATAACACGTGATAATGTGTGTCGAAGGTGCAGAAATGCAGTCGCTGCTGTGAGCATCTCATTCATTCACTGAATTAACATTTGCCGAAAACCGCCAGGTATCGTCCTGTGCTTGATGCTGGAGATGCTGCAATGACTGCTGTCACAGGCATTGTCCCTGTGGTTACAGGGCCCAGCAGGAAAGACAAATGAGAAGCAAGGGACTGCAATGCAGTGTGATGAATAAGGAACGCATAGCGGGTGGGAGGAGTGCTGTAGAGATGGCTGACCTAGAGTCAGGGAACACCCTCTACCTTGAAACCTGAAAATGAGAATGGATCCCTCAAATGCAGGGATAGATGGACAGAGAAAAAAGTACATGAGGAAGGCTCTGGAGATGAGCAAGTTAAGTATAGCTGAGCTGGAATGGTAGGAAGAGTGCAGGGAGATGAGGCTGGAAAGGTAAGTAGGAGCCAAGTGGTTGTGAACCTTGGAATTGCTAATATTTATAAAACACTGTGCCATACACTGTGTTTTAAATTTGTAAGTACCATTCCATAAATATTTAGTGAGCTACCATGTGCCAGGCACTGTTCCAGTGCTTGGATACATAACACCAGTAAACGAAAGACAAAAATCCCTTGGGGCTGGGTGCAGTGGCTCACGCCTGTGATCCCAGCACTTTGGGAGGCCAAGGTGGGTAGATCACTTGAGATCAGGAGTTCAAGACCAGCCTGGCCAACATGATGAAACCCTGTCTCTACTAAAATTAATTAGCCAGGTGTGATGGCACGTGCCTGTGGTCCCAGCTACTCAGGAGGCTGAGACAGGAGAATCGCTTGAACCCAGGAGGAAGAGGTAGCAGTGAACCAAGATTGCACCACTGCACTCCAACCTGGGCGACAGAGTGAGACTCTGTCTCAAAAAAAAAAAAAAAAAAAAAAAAAAAAATTCCGTGTCATAGTGAAGTTTATATTCTAGTGGGGGAAAGACAGATAATCAATAAACATAAGTAAAGTACATAGTAGGTTATAAGATGACATGGGCAATAAAAAGAAAAAAAAACTCTATCAGGAGTGTTATGGGATTGGAGGGCAAATTACAGTTTTTAAGAGAGTAGTGAGAATAAGCCTCATTTAGAAGAGACATTAGCGCCAAGACTTGAAGAAGGCAGAAGAGTTAACTATAGGGAGATCTCAGGGGAAAGCATTCCAGGAAACGGAACAGGCACTGCAAAGCCTGTAAGGCCAGAATGCTCCTGGGGAGTTCCTAGAGCAGGAAGGGTGACAGTGTGGCTGGAGTGAAATAAGCGCAGGGTAAAGGAGGAGACAAGGTTACAGGGTGGGTGGCCTGATTACACAGGGGCTAGAAAACTCTTTTAAAGATTATGGAGAGCCCATGGAGGGTTTGGACAAAGGGATGATAGGATCTGATTTATCAGTCATCTGGGTTGAGAAGACTGTGCAAGGAGACCAGTGAGGAGGCCGCTTCAGTGACCCAGGTGAGAGGTGATGGAGCTCAGACCAGGCTGTGGCCATGGAGGTGGTGAGGAGGAGGTGGACTGTGCATGAGTCTCCAGAAGGAGCCGGCTGGATTTTCAGATGGATGGGATGTGGGGAGTGAGAACAAGAGAGAAGTGAGGGCCACTGAGCTTCAGCATGGAGAAGGATAGCTTAATCAACTGAGACTAGAAAGATTATGGGTAGGCCAGGTGTGGTGGCTCACACCTGTAATTCCAGCACTTTGGGAGGCTGAAGCAGGTGGATCACCTGAGGTCAGGAGTTCGAGACCAGCTTGGCCAACATGATGAAACCCTCTCTCTACTAAAAATACAAAATTTAGCCGGGTGTGGTGGCGGGTGCCTGTAATTCCAGCTACTCAAGAGGCTGAGGCAAAAGAATTGCTTAAACCTGGAAGGCGGAAGTTGCAGTGAGCCGAGATTGTGCCACTGCACTCCAGCCTGAGCAATAAAGCAAGACTCCATCTCAAAAAAAAAAAAAAAAAGAAAGACAGACTATGGTAGGGCAGGTTGGAAGGGAGAAAACTCAGGAGTTTGTTTTTGGACATGTTAAGTTTATTATATGTGTTAGTCCATTTTGCTTTGCTATAAAGCAGGGAGGTCCAATCTTTTGGCTTCCCTGGACCTCTTTGGAAGAATAATCGTCTTGGGCCACACATAAAATACAGTAACACTAACAATAGCTGATGAGCTAAAAAAAAAAAAAAAAAAAAAAAAAAAAAAAAAAAAAAAAAAAAGCAATCACAAAGAAATATGATAATGTTTTAAGAGAGTTTATGAGTTCGTGTTGGGCTGCATTCAGAGCTATCCTGGGCCGCATGCAGCCTATGGGCCTCGGGCTGGACAAGCTTGCTATAAAGGAATACTTGAGACTCAGTAATTTATAATAAATGTAAAAGAAGTTTATTTTGCTCATGGTTCTGTAGGTTATGCAAGCGTGGCACCAGCAACTGCTCGGCTTCTAGTGAGGCTTCAGGAAGCTTTCACTTATGGCAGAAGGTGAAAGGGGAGCAGGCAGTTGCATGGTGAAAGCAGAAGCGAGCGAGCGAGGGAGACAGAGAGAGAGAGGAGGTGCCAGGCTCCTTTAAACAACCAGCTCTCTCGTAAACCAACAGAGTAAGAACTCGCTCATTAGCACGGGGAGGGCACCAAGCCATTCACAAGGGATCCACCCCCATGACACCTACTAGACCCACCTCCAAAACTGGGGATCACATTCCAACATAAGATTTGGAGGGGACAAACATCCAAACTATATCAATGTATCTGTGAGCTCCATTAGCTATCCAATTGATGTTGAGAAGGCAACTGGACATATGAGTCCAGGGTTCAGGAGAGTGGCCTGAGCTTCAGATATAAATTTGGGTGTTTTTAGTATATGGATATTTAAAGTAGTAGGACCTGTTGCGATGACTGAGGGAAAGAGCGTGGAGAGATAAGAGAACGAGATTCCAGGGGCTCTCCAAATTTAAGAGTTCACATAAGAGAGGAGGATCCGGAATCATGTAATCCCCCCAACTATAAAATGAATTACTGTTGTGATCCCGTTTTTGTAGATGAGGAAGGTGCAAAGACTGCTTAAATAACCTGCCTAAGGTCAAACAGCAAAACTGATTCAAGGACGTTGGAAGATCTGAGCAGAATGGCTCAGATTCCACACCTTCTATCTCTAAGCCCAGGAACCCACTGAAGAAACGTGAAGCAGGAGAGTGGCACGCTTTCAGATTTCCATTTCAGAAAGACTACGTGTGCAGGATGGACTGGAACAGGCTGAGCCTGGAGGCTGGGAGGTCATTTAGACAATTGCAGCAATCCCTAGGAGAGAGCTTGTGCCTGGAGCCATGAGGTAGGGATTAGAGAGAAGTGGACGCCTTCCAGAGAAGATAGGGATTAGGGATTAGTGGAATGTCGGTGGTGAGGCAGAGTAGGTGTCTAATTCGGGCAACAACGTGGATGGAAGCATCATGCATTGAGATGGGGATCACTGGAAGAGAGGCCCCTTGAGGGGAGGGTGTATGAATCCAGTCATATAGCAATGCCTGGGGGCATGAACCAAGTTGACACTCAAGTATTTGTTGAATTGAATTAAGTAACATAGAATCTGAGAGCTCATATAATACTTTCCCATGACTTTAAGAGAGGCCACAGGAAATCATTGACAAATGATAAGTCAGTCTATTTTGTGCATAAAAATCTCTAGGGAAAGATTTTCTAAAGCTGCCACTGACAAACCATTCTGGTGTTTAACAGCTGAGAAATTTTTCTACCATAAAAAGTCAATCCCAGCTATCAGGATTCACTGAGAACCATTTATTTATTTATTTATTTATTTATATTTAATTTTTGGTCCCAGACAAGAAGGGCCTTGCCCACCCAGAAAGACATTTTTTTCAGAGCTCCAACGTCATTTCTGTGGCTTTGCCACTTCCTCCCTGTTCACACGTATGCTCTCCTTGCAACACACCTCACTACCGGTCATGCACTGAAGCAATGGAATGCCTTCTCCTCATACCCCCCTTCTCACAGAGCCCTCTACCTGGCACATGTTTGTCTTTTTCTAATCCTATTTTGGAAATTCGCTCCAGCCCGCAAGGCCCAGCCATATGTTTCGTCCTCCACAAAGTCTGTTTGAAGCTTCATACCCCCACACTGGGAGTAATGTTTCCCTCCTCTGTGATCAAAGAGCATTTCCCGGCTCTTTCATGTAACCTACAGAGCGGGCACACTCTGCCATCCATCAGCGTGTGCATCTGCTGACCAAATCTGGATTCTAAGCTCTTTGGGAAACCATAGTGTGTGTCTCACAATGTCTAGTGAACAATCACCTATTAAACTAACAGTGATGGAGTGCTTACAACCTCCTGGACACCGCGGGTACAAGGATGCGGTACTCTATGTTACTTCAAGGAACATACAATCAAGTGGAGGGAGGATTTAAAGAACAGACCGCTCCCCTTATCAAAACCAGGCCAGGCGCCGTGGCTCACACCTGTAATCCCAGCACTTTGGGAGTCTGAGGCAGGTGGGTCACCTGAAGTCAAGAGTTCGAAATCAGCTTGGCCAACATGGGGAAACCTTGTCTCTACTAAAAAAAAAAAAAAAAAAAAAAAAAATAGCTGACCGTGGTGGCGTGCGCCTATGGTCCCAGCTACTCGGGGAGGCTGAGGCAGGAGAATCGCTTGAACCCAGGAGGCGGAGGTTGCAGTGAGCCAAGATCGCGCCGCTGTACTCCAGCCTGGGCCACAGACGGAAACTCCATCTAAAAAAAAAATCAAAACCAGCTCCTTCAAGCCTGGCCATGAAAGGAGCCCGTCCATGTGGAGAGGAGAAACTGAACCTGACACCCTACTCTAGAAAAAGAGACCCACCTTCCCCTTAGGGACCTCTCACTGCTGGCTACAGCTCCCACCACCTTAGTGGTTTTGGGAAGGTCAGTATCCCTTTAACTCTTCAATGGCATTTAGACACACTATTTTTTTGTTGTTTGTTTAATTTTCTATGGCAGAGCAGAAACTGGGATGGACATTTATCCAAAGCTTGTTTAAAGACTTGAAGATAGACCAGGCACAGTGGCTCATGCCTGTAATCCCAACATTTTGGGAAACAGAGGTGGGTGGATCAGTTGAGGTCAGGAGTTCCAGACCAGCCTGGTCAACATGGTGAAACCCCGTTTCTACTAAAAATACAAAAATTAGCCAGGCATGGTGGCGGCCGCTTGTAATCCCAGCTACTTGGGAGGCTGAGGCATGAGAATAGCTTGAACCTGGGAGGCGGAGTTTGCAGTGAACCAAGATCGTGCCACTGCACTCCAGCCTGTGTGATAGAGCGAGACTCAGTCTCGAAAAAAAAAGACCTGAAGATAACAGGAAGTGAGCAGAAAGAGTAACATGCAACTAAAAATGTAGCTCACAAATGTGATCCAATCCTGGCATCTTAGATGTCTCTATGGGATGCACACCTGCTTCTGGGGGCAGGGGTGCTGTGTACCTCCTTTCACCCAGGAACCCCAGGAAGCCATCTCAAGTTCCTGAAATCCAAGCTCTGTCTGACAAGGAGACAGCAGCCTCCCTCTCCTGGTGGCCTCAGGCTGGCTTCCTGGTTCCAGTCTCCTGAGGGACATAATTATTGCACCAAATGGTCCCTTCCCCAGATGATTAACCATAAGAATATCCAATCATAAGGCCACACTCTCGCCTCAGGGGCATGGGATTATTCTGTGGCTTGTTAGCAGATGCTCCAAGGTTCTTTCTCTACGCTTTCCCTGGATGGCTTCATGAGTGTACTACTGTTTTAATGACAGCTCTCAATGTATCTCTAACCTTTACTGTTTTCCCCAGCATAGTAAACAATACTACCATCCACCCAGCTACTAAAACCCATGAGTCATCCTCAAGTCCTCCATTACCCTCATCCCCTCATGTAATCAGAAGCACACCCTGTGGATTCTATCTTTAATGTACATCAGGAATTCAGGCTCTCTCCGATGTAATGTCATCACTCTAGTCCAGGCCACCATCACCACTTCCCTGAAAGATGATAATCACTGCTGTACTGGCCTCCCATTTCTACTCTCACCCTCCAATTCATTTTCTATACAGCAGCAAAAGTGAACTTTTAAAACTGTAAACAGTTATGTGCAGCTTGGAACCCATCAATGCATTCCGATGGCATTAAATCAAAAATGCCTTTACCTCTTCTTTTTTTTTTTTTCCTTAGACTCAGGGTCTCACTGTGTTGCCCAGGCTAGAGTGCAGTGGTGTGATCATAGCTCATTGCAGCCTTGAACTCCTGGACTCAAGCAATACTCCTGCTTCAGCCTCCAGAGTAAATGGGACTACAGGCATGCAACCACACCCCACTACCTTTACCAGTTATCTGTCCTCTCCATCTCTCCAGCTGAATCTCTTGCCACACCCCTCTACCACTCACCCCCACTCTCAGCTCTGGGCCTAGAATATGCTCTTTCCTCTGCTTGGAAGCTCCTGTTCTTCCTTTAAGTCTTCCTTTATGGTGTACCTTCTCAGGAAGTCTTCCATTAAGCACCTTGTCTAAATCTACCCCCCATCTTCCTCTTCCTCTACCACCCTAAGTATTCTGTCTCTATAATACCCATCACAGCTTGTAATTACTGTGTTTATTTCTCTGTGGTCTCTTCTTCTTTGTCAGTCTTCCCCCCTAGAGTACATGCCCCCTGAGGGCAGGCACTATGTCTGTCCTGCTCACCTTTGTAGTCATTGCCTAGCATAAATCTGGCACCCAGGAGATTTCAATAAATGTTTGTTGCCCTGTGAAAAGCAGTTTGGGGATCTCTCAAAGAACTTAAAATATCACTACCATTCAACCCAGCAATCCCATTACTGGACATATACCCAAAGGAAATAAATTGTTCTACCAAAAAGACACATGCACCCGTATGTTCATCACTGTGCTATTCACAACAGCAAAGACATGGAATCAACCTAGGTGCCCATCAACGGTGGACTGGATAAAGAAAATGTGGTACATATACACCGTGGAATACTATGTAGCCATAAAACAGAGTGAAATCATGTCATTTGCAGCAACATGGATGCAGCTGGAGGCCATTATCCTAAGCAAATTAATGCAGAAACAGAAAAGCAAATACTGCATGTTTTCACTTGTAAGTGGGAGCTAAATGTTAGGTACACACAGACACAAAGATGGGAACAATAAACACTGGGATCCCAAAAGAGGGGGAAAGGGAGGAAGTCAAGGGTTGAAAAACTACCTATGGGTACTGCGCTCACTACTTGGCCGATGGGATCATTAAAGCCTCAGCATCATGCAATATATTCATGTAACAAACCTGCACGTGCACCCCTGAATCTAAAATTTTAAATAAATAAATGTTTGTGGCTTACATGGACTGTTGTGATTACCTTCCACTGTTGATGAACGAGGGGGATTCCTGCCCTAAAAAGTACAAGATGGCCAAACACATGACACCTGGTCCTGGACGGATGAGGTTGACAGCAGTTTATTCACAATGTAAACTCACAGCTGCAGGAGGAGGAGATTGCAGACTGTGGGGGCTGCATTCTGGAGTAGAGCAAAACCCCAGAGAGGCAGCTTTGGTAAATACAAGAGGGCAGGATGGCCCTTGGTTCCCATTGGAGCATGTGATTGGTTTGTTTGAATTATTTCACAGGCTAATGGGAGGGTGAAGCTCATTAGGTTGAGAACTGCATGGGGTGCAGCTTGTCCTGCTGACAGAATTAGCCAGGGATGTCTGGTGAGATTAGGGGAATTCACAAGCCTTTGGGCCCTGTGATCTTCAAGAATGTCAAGGTCGCACTTGAAAGTTTAGTTCTTACCATACATGGATCTATAATAGCATCTGGACAAGAGACATACACATATAGTAGCCAGAGGCAGGGGGTAGGGAGAAGAGATTATTTTATTACAAGACTAAGTGAATGATTTATTATACTATAGCCCTGTGATTTGTATGTACAGACTACTAGATGAGTAACTAATAAGTTTCCTTAAAAAACTGAATTCCTAATCCTACTTTTTTTTTGAGACATGGTCTCACTCTCACCCAGGCTGGAGTACAGTGGCGTGATCTTGGCTCACTGCTGCAGCCTTCACCTCCCGGGCTTAGGTGATCCTCCCACCTCAGCCTCTCAAGCAGCTGGGACTACTGGTGTGTGATCACCATACCTGGCTAATTTTTCTATTTTTTTTGTAGAGACAGGGCTTCACAACATTGCCCAGGCTGGTCTCGAACTGGACTCAAGCAATTTGCCTGCCTCGGCTCCCAAAGTGCTAGGGTTGCAGGTGTGAGCCACTGTGCCAGGCCCCCTAATTCTCCTTTATTCTTGTCCTAAATGGGAGCCCATGGGGATTATGCTTAGCTGCATGTAACAGAAAAGCCAAGTAACACTGGCTTAAACGAGATAGGGGTTTAGTTTTCTCTCCACATCATGAGAAGTCAAGAAGTTCATAAATCCAGAGCTGGAATGGCAGCTTCCATCACGGACTCAGACATCTCTTAGCTTGTCATTCTACCCTTCCTGGGGGTGGAGCTTTCATCCTCATGCTCATAACGTTGTTGCTGTGGCTCCAGGCATCAAGCTATATTCCAGGCAGAAAAGAGAAAAGATAAAAAGCAAATGGGCATGAGCCAACTGAGTTGGCTCCCTTTAAGGAACTTTTCCTGAATTCCACTAGTACTCTCTTGTTCAGATAATATTATGTTAAAAGAGGTCCTGGGATTGTTCTTAGCTGGGCACGTTACTGCCCCCACTGCCACTTCCAAAATGGATTCTGTGAATAAGGAAGACAGGAGAATGGATATCCAATAGGCAACTAACAAACAGGCAATCCACAGCCAGTGGGAGTGAACAGTGTGATTACAATCAGTGAACAGAGTGAATATTTTAATTAAGGTCTGGAATTGAAGGGCTTAGGTAAGGTGGAGTGGAAAACAGGAAGGTTCCACAAGATAGCCTTTACTTAAATTTTTTTTTTTTTTTTTGAGGGTCTTGCTCTGTTGCCGAGACTGGCCTTGAGCTGCTGGTCTCAAGCAATCTTCCAGCCTCAGTGTCCTGAGTTGGGATTACAGGCACAAGCCACAGTGCTCCACCTTTTATTTAATCTTGTTAGAAAACAAGACAGAAACATGTCCATTGTGAAAACAAGGTACAGTATGTGATGCCAGGGTAAGGGTCATGTCTGAAAGCATCATGGGGATGACAAGCAATCACAGGGTCATCGCTACAAACTGGCAGTGTGACCTCAGGAGTTTACCTCGGGAGGTCCTTGGTCCCATGGGTCTTAAAATGAGAGGATTGAACTATTATCTGTAAGATTTTTCCCAACTCTAAAATTCTAGTGGTCAATTTTTTTTTTTTTTTTTTTTAGAGAGGGTCTGGCTCTGCTGACCAGGCTTAAAGTACAGTGGCATGATCTCTGGTCACTGCAACCTATGCCTCCTTGACTCAAGTCGTCCTGCAACCTCAGCCTTCAGAGTAGCTGGCACCACAGGTGTGCACCACCATGCCTGGCTAATTTTTTTTATTTTAAAGGATGGGGGTTTCACCATATTGCCCAGGCTGGTCCTGAACTCCTGGGCTCAAGGGATCCTTCCGCCTCGGCCTTCCAAAGTGCTGGAATTACAGGTGTGAGTGACCACACCCGGCCAACTTTTATTTTAATTAAGGGAAATATTTTAGACAAATGGAAGGTTTCATAGAAAACAGATGAAGAGCTGGGTGAGACAGCACACACCTGTATTCTCAACTACTCAGGAAGCTGTGGGCGGGTCCATTGACCCCAGGAGTTCATGACTGTTCTGGGCAACAGAGCAAAACTCTCTCTCTGAAAACAAAACCAACCAATCAACCAAGAAACAAAAAAGATCAAGCAGAGGTGCTCCAGAGGACGCAGGAATAGAATTCCGGAGCAATGTCTACTTGGCCTCCGTCTTCATTCCATGGTGGCCCCTGAGTCTTGTGGCGCTCGCTTCTACATAGTTCCATGTGTGACTTCAACAAAATAAAATGACGCATTTATTGGTTAAAAATCAGACAGATTACCATCAGATATGGAAAATTGCTTTTACTTGGTAATAAGAATCTTACGCACTTTATACCAAAGCCATCACATTAAATAACTAGCGTTTCAAATTTTGACACTGCATAATAAACCCTCATTTGAAATGACTGGAGAAATATTCATCAAATCTCATGGAAGAATGACAGAATTTTCTCCAGAATTTATCGGAAAAGAAAAGAGGTTGGACTGTCAGGAAACGTTTTCAGGGTAACATACTTACTATTTTCTAGATAGTTACTCAGATAACACTTGTACGCAGAGGGAAACACACCCCTGAGCTTTGCAAACACTTGTTTCCTGTGTGTCAGACTCGCCTGCATCCTGTTTATCAAATGGAACTGATAGTAGTTGGACGCAAAGACCAGAACAACTTACCTCTCATTAGTCACCCGCTTTTCTTTGTCATACTTTTAGCGTTTACAAAGTTTTAAAAATGTGTTTATCATTTGGTAATTATTTTTAAACTTTATTAGAAAATACAGTCTCAGTTCTGAACAAATTATCTTTAAATTTCTTCCTCTAGTAATTACACTTTTCAGTATCAGTGAAGTTTTATGACTCCTCTATTTTTCCTACCCGCACAGCATCTAAAGTGTGTCTTTACAGAATATCTGGAAGTCCCAGCTTTATCCTCTCTCCGCGTTTCCCTCTCACAGCCCCCTCCTCTTGGACTCTGCTTTTCCTCTCAGCACCGTAACCTCTTTTATTTCCAGATAGGTTTTGAAAACACCATCTGTTCTCGTCTTAGGATCCCTGTGGCAGATGATAGGTGAACTCCACATCCCAGACACATGACCACCAAAGATATTCTTGCCTTTTTAATGTTTATCAAGTTCCTCCTCAGACAACAGAAAGTAAGTCATAGTTAGGTATTTATGAAAGGTAACACAGACCTTTAAAAATATGATCATGATACATTTCGAATGAGAACTGTGTGAAAAACATACAGGTCCTATTGTTTCCCTAGTCGTTTTGTCTTTTCTTCAACCAGAAAATGATCCGCTGCCAGCGACAGGGAGACACACAACTGGTCCTTATTCTAAGCACCGGGCCCAGCCTGGAATGCGGCCCAGCGAGGAGTTCTTGCGCCGGCCGCTGGGACTGGGCGGTAATGAGCCGCTGATTTCGGAAGGTGGTGCTGTTGGGTGTGAGGGGAGATCCGGCTCGCCCTGGAACTCAGCAAGCGGCGTGCAAGAAGGAAGCCGCGATTTCCAAGGCGGATTCCCCTCGCTGGGACACTAATCTTGAGAGTGAGACTTCTAAGGACTCTGAGAGTTTGAGGCAGAGGCAGAACGGCTCTGGGCTGAGTGATGGGGAGGATACCAGCACCCAGCGCGGGTGGCGGGCGCGGGGCCGAGCGCGCGCATCCAGGGGCGCCTTGGGGACTGGGAGCGGAGAAGAGTTGCCGGGAGGAGAGAAAGGGTGGCGCTGGAAACCAAATGGCTTTCATCCCCTGGAGACAAAGAGGTGCCTTCTTTTGACAACAGCTGCCAGTGGCACACACACCATACGGCGGGGCGGGCGGGGGAGGGGAGCCCGGGAGGAGAGCGTCTAAGGCGGGGACCGGCTCTGACTTTCAATAATGGGTGGTTGCCATGGTGACGGGCCAGGCATCTGAAGGGGCGACTGAAAGCACCCATTGTTCTGGGGCCCGGCTGCCTGGGTTGTGCCTGTTCCTAAGCGACACCTTTAGACACCTCCCTCCGTGCAGCGGCGAGCTGCGGCCCGCGGCTGGGAGCACCTCCGCGGGAGTTTCACACCAGGGCCCCAGACCGCAGATCGCAGCGCCATCGCGGCTGCACGCGCGCTGCATACGGAGGGCAGCGTCGCTTCCCATGCACTATCCACCCGAAATCCGAGCGCGATGCGCGCCCACCTGGGCCCAGACGCGCAGGCCGGGACACGCAGCTCCGCCCGCTCCCCGCTGTCCCGGGGAGACTTCGAATAACAATGCGGAGCAGGACCTGGTGACTCCACAGATAACTCGCGGAGGTCTGGGGCGAGGGCACTCGGGAAAGCCCCGCAGAGTCACTTTGCAGTCGTGCTGGAAGGAAAAGCAGGACGGAATCACAAGATAAAGAAGATTAAAAGTAACACGGCAGCGTTGCGATGTTGCTTGTAAGAGCAAGCAGCTGGAAACAACCTAAAAGTCCGTCCCTGGGGGCTGGGTGAATGATATGGGGCGCATCCCTCTGCGGGAACACTAAGCTGCCATTAAAGAGTACAGGGCAGCTGTATTTGCTGAGACGTGGAAAATTTCCCGTGTATTCTAAGTAATAAAGTGCAGAAGAGTATGAGTAGGGGTGTGTGTATGTGGTATGTGTGTTTGCATCACTGGAAGTGGTTGCTTCTTAGGATGGTCACTGGGACTAGGAGTGGAGGAGAGAAAGAAAACTTGCTTTTCACCATACTAGAATCTTCCGCACCTTTTGAATTTTGCCGTTTATACTATGTCTTACCTGTAATGAAAAAAGAACTTTGAAATAAAATTGCATTTGCTTGAACACTGTCTAATGAGATGTGCCACTTTCCATAAAGCATCTGAACTCATTTTTAGTGCTTTAATAAATATTAATTTTTAAAATATATATGCACAAATGCCATTAGCCCACAGATATGTAAAAGTAGTGGCAGTGGCAAGTTAGAGATAAAAAGATACACTTATTTCCTGCCTTCCTGTGGTGCAGAGATGGACGGAGCCAGCTGTCATTCAAGGAGCCTGCTGTATAACCCATCTATTATTATATCACGTTAATCACAGGGCCTTCACATTAAACAAACATGACATTAGGGAAATTTTCCTAGTTACAAAATGGTATATAATCAGTGAAATGGACTACTGAACACCAAATGTCATGGATGATTTTTTTTTTTTTTTTTTTTTTGAGAGGAGTCAAGCTGCCACCCAGGCTGGAGTGCAATGGCGCAATCTCTGCTCACTGCAACCTCCGCCTCCCGGTTTCAAGTGATTCTCCTGCCTCAGCCTCTGGAGTAGCTGGGACTACAGGCGCCCACCACCACGCCCAGCTTATTTTATTTTATTTTATTTGTATTTTTAGTAGAGATGGGGTTTCACCATGTTGGTCAGGCTGGTCTTGAACCCCTGACCTCAGGTGATCCACCTGCCTCGACCTCCCAAAGTGCTGGGATTACAGGTGGGAGCCACCGCACCTGGCCATGGATGTTATTTCTACACAGATAAAAATAATCATTACTTAGCAATGACTTCAGTGACTAATGATAGTAAGTTAACATCTATTGAGCATTTACTGTGTACCTTATTGAGCACTGGGCTTAGAGTTTGATATGCAGGCCGGGAGCAGTGGCTTATGCCTGTAATCCCAGCATTTTGGGAGACCGAGGAGGGTGGATCACTTGAGGTCAGGAGTTGAAGACCAGCTTGGCCAACATGGTGAAACCCCGTCTCTACTAAAAATACAAAATTAGCTGGCCATGGTGGCATGGGCCTGTAGTCCCGGCTACTTGGGAGGCTAAGGCAGGAGAATCACTTGAAACTGGGAGGCTGAGGCTGCAGTGAGCCAAAAGGGCAATATATTGAGACTCAGTTTAAAAAAAAAAGAAAGAGTTTGATATGCATTATTTTAATCTTCAAAACAATTTCCCTATTTCACAAATGAAGAAACAGAAACATTCTTCAGTTTACCTGATATCACACAACTAAGAAAGCCACAGTCTGGATTTGAATTCACATCTGACTGACTCTAAAACTTAAGTTTTTAACCTCTACCCTACCTATTACTTTTAAAATTATAGTGAAAATGCAGGCTCAGTATGACTGTCTGTAATCCTGTAGTTTCACGAATTGAATAAAAGGTGTCTAAAGGTTGAGAACTAGATTACCTTTGAGGAAACAGTTGCAAAGTATAGCAGGTATAGCTGATGTAGTCTTCATCTCAGTCCATAACTAAAGTTTGACTGGAATCCAGTCAAGCTCATTTGTTTGTGTTGTCTACGGCTGCTTCTCTGCTACTATGGCAGAGTTGAGTACTTGTAACAATCAAAGATATTGACTAAATGGACCTTTACAGAAATGTTTGCTGATCCTTGTTCTAGAGGGATGGTCATGTACTCAGAAAGGCAAAAGAGAACGAAACTTTTAGAATTTAAAAATACCAGCCCCATTCTAAATGTGTTATTTTCATATTCACCCAAGTACTCCATTCCTGTTCAAAATCCCATATTCAGGCCAGGGGTGTTGGCTCACACCTGTAATCCCAGCACTTTGGGAGGCTGAGGTGGGTGGATCATTTTAGGTCAGGAGTTCAAGAGCAGCTTGGCCAATATGGTGAGACTCCCATCTCTACTAAAAATACAAAAATTAGCCAGGCATGGTGGTGAGTGCCTTCTAATCCCAGCTACTTGGGAGGCTGAGGTCGGAGAATTGCTTAAACCCGGGAGGCAGAAGTTGCAGTGAGCCGAGATCGTGCCACTGTACTCCAGCCTGGGCAAGAGAGTGAGACTCCAATTCAAAAAAAAAAACACAAAACAAAAAACCACAAAATTGCATATTCAGTGCTGACCTAAAGAGCTTTAGCATTTGGGGAAATAACACCCGTTTTTAACAGGATGAATATGTATGGATTTCATTCAACCACAAAGCCTCTTTTTTATGCTTGATTGGAGCCAAAAGGCTGAGAAGCAATAGGGTTCTTCTTTGGTTTTGTTTTTTGGTTGGTTTTTCTGTGAGAAGGAGCTAGCTTACCTATGAGCACACATCCTTTGCTCCTGAGTCTGTTCTTAAGCAAAGACTTTCCAGGAAAAGAAATAAGCCAAGGATAGATGATATTTTGCCAAAATGAAGTAATTATTATGGCTTGAGATATATATACACCGTACTTGGAACCGGCTTAGAGAGATGATTGCCAGTTTTCCTTAGATTTCAAATAACAGTGCTCCTTTTAAAAAAGTTTTAATGGCTCTAGAAAACATACAGAAGATTGTGTGAATTTGTAGAAGAGGACAGGGCTCTCTGTCAGGACCGTGGCCACCAATTGCAGGGTGGAACTTTCAGTGAAACTGATGTGAAGGGATATGAATTCCAGTTACCCCTTCTCTTGTCACTGTCTCTGTCACCTTCTGCCCCAGAGAGGTGGCAGTTGCTCCTTGTTGCACAACCAGAAATCCAAGGTTATGCTTATGGACATCACCTGCTTCTAAGAGCCAAAAGCTGTAGGTGTCTTTAGGCAACATGACAGATGGCTTTGAAATTTTGTTTCTTTAAGCTGGGAAGAACTCTCTAGAAGCTCCTCCACCCAGCTAACAGTTGACCTGTGTTGGCTTGTTTAAAACACTCATGAAATTGGCCATAGTACAAAACTCTTATGAAGCACTGGGCTTACCAGTAGAAACAGACTACGTCTATGTAATTATGGTAGAGCTATCACTACTCAATATCACTTGTAGGTCTAGGCAAATACTAATTCTAGCTAATAAAAATTAGGTTCTGATTATAGAATCTGGGTGGTGGGTATATGGGTGTTTACTGTACATTTATTTTTTCTTTTCTCTCTTTCTTATTCTATTTTTTATAATTTTTTATATTTTTTGGGGACAGGGTCTCTCTCTGTTGGCCAGGCTGGAGTTCAGTGGCTCACTGCAGGCTCCACCTGCTGTGCTGCGCAAGCCATCCTCCCACCTCAGCCTCCTGAGTAGGTGGACTACAGGTGTGCACCACCACACCCGGCTAATTTTTATTCGTTTGTTTGTTTGTTTGTTTGTTTATTTATTTATTTATTTTGAGATGAAGTCTCGCTCTGTCACCCAGGCTGGAGTGCAGTGACACTCACCGCAGCCTCTACCTCCTGGGTTCAAGCGATTCTTGTGTCTCAGCCTCCCAAGTAGCTGGGACTACAGGCACGCACCACCACACCTGGCTAATTTTTGTATTTTTAGTAGAGACAGGGTTTTACCATGTTGTCCAGGCTAGTTTGTAACACTTGGGCTCAAGTGATCCTCCTACTTCAGCCTCCCAAAGTGCTGGGATTGCAGGTATGAGCCACCGCACCCAGTCATTTACTGTGATGTCTTACAAATTTCCTATATGTTTGAAGTTTTTTCTAACCAAATGCTGGGAAAAAATTAGATTCCGATCTGAAAGCTGTCTTTTCTCCAGTTTTCTGGAAGACAAAACAAGATTGAGAAAATATTAGAACTTAGGTAAAAACATATATATCCTCTCCCCAAAAAATACCTCAATTAAGATCATAAGGATTCTATGAATAATAAAAATACAAGATAAGATTCATAAGCTATGATAATGTTAATGATCTTTTCCTAAGCCTTGAAAACACTTTGGGAAAAACATTTGGACATTTCCTAATAAAATAATTCCCAGGATTATTCTTAAATTATCAATGAATAATAGTAAGACTAATTGTGTGTGTAAGTGGAATATTCTCCTCCCATTCAGACTTAAATTGCCATTACTTAATTGTTTCTAACTCCCAAGTAGCCCTCTTTGAACACTTTCATCTCCCGGAAGTTACCAAAAAGCCTCAACCCATGAGGATGTTGAAGTTCCCTCTTTCATTTTCTCTCATCTCCCTAGTAAGCATCCATTGCCATCTCTTGCTACAGCTGCCAAACTACCCCCGAGCTTCTACTCAGTCCACCTCTCAGCATTTTCTGCACACACATAAACAAGCAGAGAAGAATATGAAGGGACTACTGAACATTGTACGTTTGGCTAATTAGACCTAATGAATTTTCTTAGCTTACTGGTATTTTTATATTAATATACTGATATTTCATATTCATATACTATTACACCCTAAACCTAATCCCCCGCTCCACAAAAAGTCTCTTAAGTACATAAGGAGCTACGTATTTAGCTTAATAAGAAAAAAGAAAGAAATTGAAGAAGAGAAAATGAAAATAACAATAAAAAGTGAAATTGAAAACTGATCAAGCAAAAAAGAGAGAAAGTAAGGGAGATGGGGAGAGTTAATACGTACAAAAAATAGAAAGAATGAATAAGACCTAGTATTTGGTAGCACAACAGGGTGACTATGGTCAATAATAATTTAATTATACATTTTAAAAAATACTGAAAGAGGGGCAGGGCACAGTGGCTTACGCCTGTAATCCCAGCACTTGAGAGGCCAAGGTGGAAAGATCATTTATTTGAGGGCAGGAGTTCGAGACCAGCCTGACCAACATGGTGAAACCCCATCTCTACTAAAAAACAAAAATTAGCCGGGCGTGTTGGCTGGTGCCTGTAATCTGAGCTACGTGGGAAGCTGAGGCAGGAGAATTGCTAGAACCCAGGAGGCAGAGGTTGCAGTGAGCTGAGATCATGCCACCATACTCCAGCCTGAGTGACAGAGCAAGACTCCATCTGAAAAATAAATAAATAAAATAAAAATTACTAAAAGAGTATAATCAGGTTGCTTGTAACACAAAGGATAAATGCTTCAGGGGATGGATACCCCATTTGTTTATTTATTTATTTATTTATGTATTTATTTATTTATGTGTTTTTTTGAGACAGTCTTGCTCTGTTACACAGGCTGGAGTACAATGCCACGATCTCAGCTTACTGCAACCTCCACCTCCCAGGTTCAAGCGATTCTCCTGCCTCAGCCTCCCGAGTAGCTGGGACTATAGGCGTGCACCACCAGGCCCAGCTAATTTTTCTAGTTTTAGTAGAGATGTGGTTTCACCATGTTGGCCAGGATGGTCTCAATCTCTTGACCTCGTGATCAGCCCACCTCAGCCTCCCAAAGTGCTGGGATTACAGCCGTGAGCCACCAGACCTGGCCAGATACCAGATTTTACATGATCTGATTATTATGCACTGCATGCCTGCATCAAAACATCTCATGTCCTCCATAAATATATACACTTGCTATGTACCCACAAAAATTAAAATAAAAAATTAAAAAGGGGGAAAGTAAAGTAAAAATAAAAAGAATAAGAAAGATACAACCATGAATACGGGAGAGATTAAAGATATAAATGTTTACTTCACAAAATTATATGGCAGCAAATATGATAATCTAGAGGAAATGGGTAACTTCCAGGTAGCATATGAATTACCAGAAGTGACCCAAAAGAAAATGGAAAATCTGAATGGTCCATTATCATAGAAGAAATCGGAAAGGTTATTAGACATCTTTCATTAGAAGAAGAGGAAACAAGTCCGGCATGGTGACTCAGACCTGTAATCCCAGCACTTTGGGCTGCTGAGGTGAGCAGAGGTGAGCAGATTACTTGAGGTCAGGAGTTCGAGACCAGCCTGGCCAACATGGTGAAATCCTGTCTCTACTAAAAATACAAAAATTAGCCAGGCATGGTGGTGCATGCCTGTAATCCCAGCTACTCGGGAAGCTGAGGCAAGAAAATTGTTTGAACTTGTGAGGTGGAGGTTGCAGTGAGCTGAGATCACACCACTGCACTCACAGCCTGGGTGAGAGAGTGAGACTCTGTCTCAAAAAAAAAAAAAAAGAGGTAGTATAAAAACTGTTATCAAAGTGATCTCCATGGAATGAGAGCAGAATAATACAAAACAAGGAGCAACAGAGAGCAGAGGATAGAAAATAACTTTCAGAAATTTAAAATATGACTATCTACATAAAAAACTCAATAACACCTTTGGGAGAGTAAGTCTAGGAAATCTCCCAGAAAGTATAGAAACAAAGACAAAAGTATAGAAAACAGAAGATAACATATAAGAGAAATAGAAGACCATTTCAGGAAGTCTAATTTTTATTTTATTTTATTTTATGAGAGAGAGTCTCACTCTGTCATCCAGGCTAGAGTGCAGTGGAGCGATCTCCGCTCTCTGCAACCTCTGCCTCCTGGGTTCAAGACATTCTCCTACCTCAACCTCCCGAGTAGCTGGGACTACAGGTGCACACCACCATGCCTTGCTAATTTTTTGTATTTTTTGGTAGAGACGGGATTTTGCCATGTTGGCCAGGCTGGTCGCGAACTCCTGGCCCTCAAGTGATCTGCCTGCTTCAGCTTCCCAAAGTGCTGGGATTATAAGCCCAAGATACCGCACCTGGCCCTTATCAATGGGAATGTTATTGTAAGTAGAGAAAAGGAAGTTGTTTTGGGTTTTTTTTTTTTTTTTAACTGGTAAGTTTCCTAGTACTGAAGGGAAGTAAATCACTGAGTAAATTGAAATAAATCAATGAGTGCCTAGGTCAAAGAATGAAAATCAATCACAGTAAAACAAAGAAACAACTAAAACCTACGTGGATGCAAATTTTTTAAAGTGGAGAAAAAAGAAAAGCAGGAGGTGGGGAGGAATTGATAGGTTGCCTGGTGCCTTTGACCAGGTGGGGAATAAGAAAGAGAAGTTATATAACGTAGTTCTATTGAAGAATGAAGGAAGAATGATTTGGGTACATAGAAACCCGAGCAAGTGAACGAACAAAAAGTAATCATTAACTTCAGGAAAAACAGAAAGTAACACAAGAAAAAAAATGTCATCATAGCATATTAATTGGCTCATCAGTGAACATAATTTAACTAATCGTTATAAACTCCATCAACACTGGGACTTTATTTGGATTACTAATGAATCTCTAGCACCTGCAGTAGTGCCTGACACATAGTATGCTCTCAAAAAAATATTGATGAATTAATGAATGAGTACTGAATAGTAACATTAATGGCGATATAATGACTAGAAGAATGTGGGAGGAGAAGGTTTAGGAAGGCTGACACTTTCTCCTGTATAATAGAACATCTGCAAGTAAAGTAACAACAACAACAAAAAGGTAGGGATGGGGTGAGTCAAGAAATAATTGTAAAAGAATATGGAAGTATAATCCTGAAATAAATAGCTAAAAGAGTTGCAAGTGTCTGGCCTTGGGGCGTGGGATTTAGTGGATGTGGGTGGGCAGAGAATCTTATTTTCTTCATTATAATCTTTGTAATATAAAGAGAGACAAACTGGAATGGCCCTGGGGCTTCGTTTCCTCCACCTCTGCACCCCTACAGTAATTTATCGAGAAGTTAGCTGAGCAGGTCTGAATTAGCTCAACAGAAGAACCAGCAGTCTCTGGCTGATAAGAGCTCAACTCTGGAGGCTCCTCAGCTCAGTTTCTTCTCCCCAAGAAGGTTCCCACTGTTGCCTAACTGACACAACATTCCCTGCAACTTTCCAACTCCCCTATAAACATGCAAAACAGCATGGGGTGGAATCCTTCTCCTGGAGCTCTTTCTGCTGTAGAATGGCTGTGCCCAGGCACATCTCTAGGTGAGAAAATTACAGTTGTGAGCACTGAAGATTCCCTGCCTGTCAATGTCCCAGTGAGCCTTGTTTTAAATATGTATGCAGTCTGTGCCTTTTAGGACACCATTGTACTGTTTTACTTTGTAAGCCAAATATGTTGTACTGCTTTAGTTAAAAATAAAAAACTAACTTTTACTGGAAAAACTTGATATCACATGTAAAAGAAAGAAGTTGGACCCTTACCTTACACAATATACAAAAATTACCTTGAAATGGATCAAAAACCTCAGTGTGAGACAGAAACTATGAAACTCATAGAAGAAAACATAGGAGAAGTGTCATGTCTTTGGATTTAGCAAGGATTTCCTGGATATGATACCTAGAGCACAGGCAACACAAGAAAGAATAGATAAATTGAACATCAAAATTAAAACTTTCAGCCAGGAATGGTGGCTCACACCTATAATCCCAGCACTTTGGAAGGCCAAGGTAGATTACCTGAAGTCAGGAGTTTGAGACCAGCCTGGCCAACATGATGAAATCCATCTCTACTAAAAATACAAAAAATTCCCCCGGCATGGTGACACAAGCCTGTAATCCCAGCTACTCGGGAGGCTGAGGCAGGAGAATTATTTGAACTTGGGAGGCAGAGGTTGCAGTGAGTGGAGATCACGCTATTGCAATCCAGCCTGGGCAGCAGAGAGCGCCTCCATCTCAAAAAAAAAAAAAAAAAAAAAAAAAAAAAAAAAAAAAAAAATTAAAACTTTCATGCATGAAAGGACACAACCAACAGAATGAAAAGACAACCCACGGAACAGGAGAAAATATCGACATGCCATATGTCTGATAAGGGGTTAACATCCAGAATACATAGAGAACTCCTATAACTCAACAGCAAAAAAACCCAGCCTGACTATAAGAATGGGCAATGGACTGAATAGGCATTGTTCCAAAGAAGATATACAAATGCCAATGATGTCTCAATCAGGGTGAGAGAAAAATAAAAACAAAACAAAACAACAAATAGCCAATAAGCACATAGAAAGTGCTCAGCATCACTAATCATTAGGGAAATGCAAAGCAAAGCCACAGTGAGATGTCATCTCCTAACCATTGGGATGGCTACTATTAAAAAAAAATCAGACAGAAAATTACAAGTGTTGATGAGGATGTGAAGAAATTGGAACTTTTGTACAACGTTGGTGGAAATGTAAAATGGTGTAGCCACTATGGAGAATAGCATGGTAGTGTCTCAAAAAATTAAAAATAGAATTACTATGTTTTTCAGCACTTCCACTTCTTGGTATATACCTCAAGGGATTAAAAGCAGGTAAGTGGGAGCTAAGTTATGGGTATGCAAAGGCATACAGAATGGTATAATTGACAATAGAGAATCAGAAAGGGGGAGGCTGGGAGGTGGGGAGGGATGTAAAACTACCTATTGGGTACAATGCGCACTACTCAGGTGATGGATGCGCTAAAATCCTAGACTTCATCCCGTGCAATTCATCCATGTAACCAAACTCACATGTAACCCTAAAGCCACTGGAATATATATATATATATAAAAAAGAAAGCAGGAACTCGAAGAGATATTTGTACACTTATGTCTATAGCTCCATTATTTGCAATTGCCAAAAGGTAGAAGCAACCTACGTGTCCACTGAGGATAAATGGATGAACAAAATGTGGTATTATTTTGTGGTAATATGTGGTGCAATAAAATATTATAGAGCCTTTAAAAAGAAGGAAATTCTGACAAATGCTATTATTGGGATGAACTTTAAGGACATTATGCTAAGTGAAATAAGCCAGTCACAAAAAGGCAAAACTGTATGATTACGTTTATATGAAGTGGCTAGATTAGGCAAATTCATAGAAGTAGAGGAGACAGACAACTGCCAGGAGCTAGGAGGAGGGGAAAGTAGGGTGTTGCTTGATAGGTATAAAATTTCAGTTTTGCAAGAGGAAAAGCTCTGGAGATTGATTGTAAAACAACGTGAATACACTTAACACTACTAAACTGTGCGCTCAAAAATTGTTAAGACGGCAAATTTTGCTACGTGTATTTTTTCCACAATTAACTTTCTTTTTTTTTTTTGAGACAAGGTCTCACTTTGTCACCCAGGCTGCAATCACGGCTCACTGTACCTTTGACCTCCTGGGCTCAAGTGATCCTCCCACCTCAGCCTCCCTATAGCTGAGATTACAGGTGTGTGCCACTACACCCGGATAATTATTTTTTTGTAAAGACGGGGTCTCACTATGTCGCACAGGCTGGTCTCGAACTCTTGGGCTCAAGTGATCTTTCTACGTTGGCCTTCCAAAGTGCTGGAATTACAGGCATGTGCTATAGCACCCAGCCCTAAAATGTTTTTAAATTAACTCAAAATGGATTAAAGATCTTAATGTAAAAGCTAAAACTATAAAACTCTTAGAAGGAAACATAGGTGCAAGTCTATGTGACTTTGGATTAGGCAGTAGTTTCTTAGGTATGACACCGAAAGAATGGGCAGCAAAGAAAAATAGAAATATTGTACTTTATTCAAGTTAAATAGATACTATCAAGAAGGCAAAGAGACAACCCCAAAAATGGGGGATAATATTTGCAAATCATGTGTCAGGTAAGGGACTAGCATCTAGAATATTTAAAGAACATTTATAATTCAACAGGAAAAAGATAAATAACCAATTTTAAAATGTGCAAAGCATTTATATAGACATTTCTCTGAAGAAAATATTCAAGTGGACAATAGGTGGAGGAAAAGATGCCCCAAATCATCAGTCAACAGGGAAATGGCAATGAAAACCACAATGAGATGTCACTTTATACCTGCTAAGAAGGTTATAATCAAAAGAGGAGAGAAGAGAAAAGAAGGAAGGAGAAAAAGAAAGCAGAAACTGTTAGTGAGGATGTGAAGAAATTGTAACCCCGTAGCTCACACCTGTAGTCCCAGCACTTTAGGGAGCCCGAGCCAGGAGGTTCACTTGAGGTCAGGAGTTCCAGGCCAGTCTGGGCAACATAGTGAGACCCCCATCTCTACAAAAAATAAAAAATTTAAAAATTAGCTGTGTGTGGTGGCACATGCCTGTAGTCCCAGTGACTCAGGTAGCAGAGGTGGGAGGATCCCCTGAGCCCAGGAAGTGGAGGCTGCAATGAGCTGTGATCGTGCTCCACTGCATGACAGAGCAAGATGTCATCTCTACAAAAATAAATAAAGAATTGGAGCCTTCATCTATTGCTTCTGGGAATGTAAAATGGTGCAGTGGCTGTATAAAACAGTTTGGTGGGTCTTCAATAAGTTAAACATAGAATTGCCATATGAGAGCCCACACCTGATGGCTGGCCCCGCCCCACATACCCAGCCCAGCACCTTCTCTGCACCAGGAAGCCAAGCTGTCCAGCAGGTAGGCCACGGCCAGACCACCGAGAGGCCACAGTGGGCCACATCCAATGTCTTCATGAAGTTTGACCAGCTTCATGTTTAAGGAGGTCTTCCACGGGTTTGCCCAGAGCTGTGATGGCTTATTGACAAGGAAGGCCCGGCCTCACTGGGGAAGAACCACATGGTGAACAGCTAGAGGGCGAGATGAGCCAGGCCCCAGGGCCCATCGACTTCTCCATGCTGCTCACTGTGTTTGGGGAGCAGCTGAACCGCATGGACCCTGAGGATGTGATCTGCAACACTTCAATGAGGAAGCGTCAACTTCAGGTTTTATCCAGGAAGCCCACCACTATGACCACCTCACACACCAGCAAAGGGGCGAGTTGTACCCGGAGGTGCCTGTTGACAAGAAAGGCAACTTTAACTATGTAGAGTTCACCTGCATTCTCAATCACGGCACCAAGGACAGAGATCACTAGGCCATCCCAGTCATCCTGACACCCAGGCCCTGTTCCCAGTCACCCCTCCCTGCACATACACTCTGTACCAGCTCCATGCCCACGACCCTGCAAGACCCTCTTGGGGGTCCCCACTTTGAGAGGTTAGGATCCCAGCTCCCAGTGGAGGAAATGGGCCAAGAAATGTGAATGCCAGGCAAGTAGCATACTACAGAGCTGAGGCCGGTGTTTCTACCATGACCCCAGGGCCGGGGGAGGGAGTCTCGGTCCCCTCCAAGGAAAGATCACCTTCTGGGGAGATGGGCCAAGGGCAGGAACTGGAGGCACCAAGGCACCAGGCCTTGGCCGAGGCCTGCCCATTCCTGGGCTGCCCTCTAGGAGGAAGGGGCCTTGAGTTGTGGGATATGACCGACTTCACATGCATTCTCACACAAACACAAGCTCACCAAGGTCCCCTCTCAAAGGACAGGATGCCAGACCCCTCCCCTGCACCCTGTCCGGCACCAGAGCACACCCACACACAGCACACTACCCACAGTGGGAGTGTACTCACAAGGACACAGAGGGAAGGACATCCGACCCAGGGGAGGCGGAATCTCCAACAGAGGGCCGAGCACTGAAAAGAAAAAGAAAGAAAGAATTACTGTGTAAACCAGCAATTCCACTCTTAGGTATAGGCCCAAGAGAATTGAAAACATATGTTCACACAAAAACTTGTGCACAAATGTTTACAGCAGCGTTATTCGCAATAGCACAAAACAGGAGATAACCCAAATGTCCATCAACCAATGAATGGAGACACAAAATGTGATATATTCAAGCAGTGGGCTACTATTCAGCCATAAAAAGGAATGAAATGCTGCTCCAGGCTACATCAGGACGAACCTTGAAAACATGATGCTAAGTTGACTGGGTTTGGTGGCTCACACCTGTAATTCCAGCACTTTGGGATGCGGAGAAGGTCAGATCACCTGAGGTCAGGAGTTCAAGACCAGCCTGGCCAACATGGTGAAACCCCATCTCTACCAAAAATATAAAAATTAGCCGGGCATGGTGGTGGGCTCCTATAATCCCAGCTACTCGGGAGGCTGAGGCAGGAGAATCGCTTGAATCCAGGATGCAGAGGTTGCAGTGAGTGGAGATTGTGTCGCTGCACTCCAGCCTGGGTGACAGAGTGAGACTCTGTCTTAAAAGACAAACAAACAAGTTACGCTAAGTGAATGGAGACAGGCACCAAAGACCATGTATTATATGATTCTATTTATGTGAAATGTACAGAATGGGAAAGTCCGTTGAACAGAAAGTAGATTTGTGGTTGCTAGGGGATAGGGAGGGGAGAAAATTGCCACTAATTACTTATAGGTACAGGGTTTCTTTTCGGGTGATGAAAATGTTCTAGAGTTGATAGTGGTGATGGTTGCCCAACATGTTCACTATAACTAAAACCACTAAAGTGTATACTTCAAAATGGGTGAATTTTATGTCATATAATTTATGTTTGATTTTTTAAAATGAAAAAAAATATTATGGGGATGGATTTAAAATTACAAAAAAAATCCCAAATAAAATAATCATTCATTATACCATTATCTAGTATTAACCCTGTTAAGCATATTTACTTCTATAAATTATTTATATGTGTACAAACAATAAGTCTTCATAATTTAAATAATGTAGTTTATATAAAGAAGTTTGAAGATGAAGAAAATCACTCCAAATCCCATCAATTATTACCTTTAGGGAAATGTTAGTTCTAGATATAGCACACACCTGCCGACACACACACACACACCCCCCTAAAAGAAGAGAAAGGTTTTATTAGAATAGGATTAAGTATAAGATGTTATTTTAAAGTATACGATTTAATTGTATTCACATTTGATAGAGTAAAAAAAAAGTGAAATACATCTAGAGGAACCGTTGAATTTTCAAGTAAATGCTTCTGCACAATAAAATATGTTGTTAAAAATCTTCTAGGTTTAAAGAGTTGGAGACAGAGAAGGAGGGAGAGAGAAAGGAGAGGCAAAAAACGCTAGAGATTATGAAAAATAAAGCTAGTGTCTATTTTTAAAAACTCTATGGTTCCATTTCAGGTAGTAGCCAGTGTTCTCCTGCTTTGGAAGTTGAGGGCATAGCTCTTACACTCTCCCAGCCCCCGGGTTTGTTTGTTTATTGATGTGGAGTTTCCTTCTTGTCTCCCAGACTGGAGTCCAATGGCGCAGTCTCGGCTCACTGCAACCTCTGCCTCCCAGGTTCAAGCGATTCTCCTGCCTCAGCCTCCCGAGTAGACCATGGCTGGCTACTTTTTGTATTTTTAGTAGAGATGGTGTTTCACCACGCTGGCAAGGCTGGTCTCGAACTCCTGACCTCAGCTGATCCTGGGATTACAGGAGTGAGCCACCGTGCCCAGTCTAGCCCCCATGTTTTATGCCCTCTGTGGTATCATTAGTTATATTGCTATTCTCATACTGTCCAGGTTTGTATCAGTCACATGCTCCGATGTAACAATAATCCAATAGGTGGTCATTCTTGAGCTGGATTTTATGGAGTTTGTGCTCACAGCCAGTTTTGGTTTGTTTGTTTTTTAACGGTGGCTTCTGCATTTCTGGATTGCTTGTGGTGATTCATCTTGAAATCATCTGGATTTCATTGTTAAGCAGTTTATTTTTTTCCTAAGAAGAACTCATGGTTTTGTATTTCCTGAGATTTTTCATGCCTGTGAATGTCTTCCTATTGACTTTGCTCATGAAAACATCTTGCCTGGCTATTAATTCTTGGGTCATAGGTTTTGTTTTTTCATTAGAATTTTCTAACTACAGCTCCTTTGACCTGGGGTTTTAAGCACTGTTGTGTCCCTCTTTTGGGTAATTTCAGTTTATGTCTAAATCCCTAGAGACCTCTTTCCTTATCCTTTAAATTCACAGGAGATATCTTGGAGAGGAGAGTTTATCAAGTTCTCCTGGTATGTTGTATTATGCTGTATTTTGTATACTCTGCAGATTTAGTTTTTTCTTCACTTTTAGTTGTGTCAGCTTATATGACATAGTTTAACATAACTACTTTCTACTTCTTGGGTTCTTTGTACATATGTTGGATTATCTTTATCTGTCTTCCATATGTTTTAGATTCCCCAGTTATTTTACTGTCTTTGTCTTATTCATCTACATTTGCTATGATTATTTTCAGCCTTTCTCCTTTGTCATTCATTCCTTTATTAATGCTGTTTATTCTGATTGTTGTTCTTTCTAATTTATTTATTTATTTATCTGAGACAGGGTCTCAATCTGTCAATCTCAATCGTGATTGTGCAGTGGCACAATCACGGCTCATTGCAGCCTCAACCTCCCAGGCTCAGGTGATCCTCCCACCTCAGCCTCCTGAGCAGCTGGGAATACAGTTGTGTGCCACCACACCTGGCTAATTTTTGTATTTTTTGTAGAGACAGGGTTTTGCCATGTTGCCCAGGCTGGTCTCAAAATCCTGGACTTAAACGATCCATCTGCCTCGGCTTCCCAAGGTTCTAGGATTACAGGCATTAGTCACTGTGCCAGGCCTCTAATTAATTTATTCTATAATATGTTGACTTGGACCTTGGTTACTTCCTAGTTCTGAATTCCCCCTTTCTGTGTCATCTTTGAGTTTGTTTTATTGTGTTCATATTCTTTTCTTTTTTTTTTTTTTTTTTTTTTTTTGCGATGGAGTCTCACTCTGTTGACCAGGCTGGAGTGCAGAGGCACGAACTTGGCTTACTGCAACCTCTGCCTCCTGGGCTCAAGTGATTCTCCTGCCTCGGTCTCCCAAGTAGCTGGGATTACAGGTGTATGCCACCGCACCCAGCTAATTTTTGTATTTTCAGTAGAGATGGGGTTTCACTATGTTGTCCAGGCTGCCCTTTAACTCCTGACCTCAAGTGATCCACCTGCCTCAGCCTCCCAAAGTGCCGAAATTACAGATTTGAGCCACCGCACCCAGCCAAAGACATTTTTTTCTTTTCCTTGCATTATATATATATATTTTCCCAGTTGGACCCTTCTCTGTTTCTTTTTGGTGGCGGGCCTGGGGTGGGGGTGTGGCTGTAAGAACCTTTATCTCCTGATATACCATGGTGAAAATGAAAAATGGTGCAGCTGCGCTTTGGAAAATGGTTTGGTCATGCCTCAATATGCTAAACATAAGAGTTACCAAATGATCCAGTTTAACTCATAGCTGTATACCCAAGAGAATTCAAAACATGTCCACACAAAAACCTGTACATAGCAGCATTATTAAAAATGGCTAAAAAAGTAGAAATAATCAAATATCCGTTAACAAACAAATGTATGAACAAAAGGTTGTGTATTCATACAATGCACTGTAATTCAGGCATAAAAAAGAATGCATTCAGATACATGCTACAGCAGGATACACCTTGAAAGCATTATGCTAAGTGAAAGAAGCCAGGTACCAAAGACCACGTATCGTATGATTGCATTTATGTGAAATACCCAGAAGTGGTTGGATTCGCTATATAATTAAAGGTGGGGCTGAGAGGATTTGCTGACACATTGGTTGGGAGGTATGGGAGAAAGGAGAGCCAAGAACGACTTTGAAGCTGTTGGCCTCAGCACCTGGCAAGAATGAGACTGCTAATCTCTACCAAGATGAAGAGGACCAGAGGAGCAGGGACAGGTGAAATATTAGAAGATTGGCTTGGGACGGGTTAAATTTGAGAGGCTTCCAAGTGGAGCAGTTGAGGAGTGTGGTGTAATAAAGAATATATCTTTGTTCTGGGTCTCTGGCACACAGCTTCAAAAAACTCTTGGAATTTCCTGAGTGACAGCGACAGGAATGCGCTTGTTATGCTAATGAGGTGACTCGAGGCCTTAGATGGCTTCAGGATGGGGGCTGGTCACCAGAAAGAACTGCCTTGTGAATAGAGGGTTGCAACTTTGGGTCAGCCTCATCCCTGGGAGGGGAGGGTGACTGGAGATGGAGTTCAATCCCATAGCCTGGGAACAAAAATCAATGAAAACCCTGGACACCAAGGTTGAGATGCACTTCCTGGTTGATGATCAGTCACATGACAGGAGAGAGCACAGAAGCTCTGCACTCCCTCCCAGACCTCACCCTGTGTGCATCCTTTATAGGAAGTATAGCACCTTCAGTCAGCTCTGTCCATCATGTTAGGGAATTACTGAACCTGAGGGGGTCGCAGTAAGGGAGGAGACCATCCCTCGTATTGTCTTATGCCCAATTTCTTATACCTCCAAAGAAAGAAGAAGTAAAAACTAAAAGGCAGAAATGAAATCCACAGGCAGACAGCCTGGCACCACACTCTGAGCCTGGTAGTTAAAGATCGACCCTGACCTAATCGGTTATGTTATCTGTAGATTACAGACATTGTATAGAAAAGCACTGTGAAAATCCCTGTCCTGTTCTGTTCCATTCTAATTACTGGTGCATGCAGCCCCCAGTCATGTACCCCCTGCTTGCTCAATTGATCATGACCCCCTCACACAGACCCCCCTAGAGTTGTGAGCTCTTAAAAGGGACAGGAATTGCTCACTCGGGGAGCTCGGTTGTTGGAGACGTGAGTCTTGCCGAAGTTCTCAGCTGAATAAAGCCCTTCCTTCTTTAACTCTGTGTCTGAGGGATGTTGTCTGTGGCTTGTCCTGCTACAACAGGTATCCCTGAGTTTATAGCAGGTGGCCTGGGTGTCAGAGGTGTGTGAATCAGAGCAACTCTATCTTGAATAGGAGCTGGGTAAAATGAGGCTGAGACCTATTGGGATGCATTCCCGGACAGTTAAGGCATTCTAAGTCACAGGATGAGATAGAAGGCGGTACAAGATACAGGTCATAAAGACCTTGCTGATAAAACAACTTGCAGTAAAGGAGCCGGCTCTAACCCACCAAAACCAAGATGGCAACGAGAGTGACTTCTGGTCATCCTCACTGCTACACTCCCACCAGAGCCATGACAGTTTACAAATGCCATGGCAATGTCAGGAAGTTACCCTATATGGTCTAAAAAAGGGAGGTATGAATAATCCACTCCTTGTTTAGCATATCATCAAAAAATAACCGTAAAAATGGGCAACCAGCAGCATTCGGTGCTGCTCTGTCTATAGAGTAGCCATTCTTTTACTCATTTACTTTCCTAATAAACTTGTTTTCATTTTACTCTGTGGACTTGCCCTGAATCCTTTTTGGCATGAGATCTAAGAACTCTGTCTTGGGGTCTGGATCGGGACTGCTTTCCTGTAACATGGGGATCCCACTGTGGCTGCTGTCCCTTTAATTTGTGATTGAATGGTATTGCAATGTGCCCAGTTGCTGCAGGAGCAGGTGGATGGAGATGGGATGAGGGGTTGGCTGGCATTCAGCTCAGGGATCCAGGGAAGCAGTCAAGGCTAGAGAGAAGGTGTTGTGAGCTATGAGCACGTGAAGGCTGTTTGAAGGCCCAAGACTGGATGAAGCTTTCGTGTGTGTGTGTGTGTGCGTGTGTGTGTGTGTGTTCCAATACAACTTTATTTTTAGACCCTGAAATGTGAATTTCATAGGATTTTCATGTGTCGTAACATGTTCTTTTTTTCCAGCCATTTAAAAAATGTAAAAACCTATGACATTATATTAAGTCATAATGAAAGAAATCAACCACAAAGGACCATATATTGTATGATTCCATTTATACAAAGTGTCCAGAATAGGGAAACCCACAGAGAAAGAAAGTAGATTAGTGGTTTCCCAGGACTGGGAGAGATAGAGAGACTGGGGGTGTGAGGTTTCTTTTGGTGGTGATGAAAATGTTCTAAAAAGTAATTGTGGTGATGTTCACACAACCATGAATACACTAAAAGCACTGAATTATACATGTTAAAATGGGTGAGTTGGACCAGGTACAGTGGTTCACGCCTGTAATCCCAGCACTTAGGAAGATTGAAGCAGGTGGATCACTTGAGGTCAGGAGTTTGAAGCCAGCCTGGCCAACATGGTGAAACCCTGTCTCTACTAAAAATACAAAAAAAAAGAAAGAAAAAATTTAGCCGAGTGTGGTGTAATCCTAGCTACTCAGGAGGCTGAGGCAGGAGAATTGCGGAACCCAGGAAGTAGAGGTTACAGTGAGCAGAGATTGCACCACTGCACTTCGATGAAGCTTCCTAAGGAGTGAGTATAGACAGAAAAGAGATATCTGAGGCCATGCCAACATTCAGAAATGAGAAAAGGCCAGGTGTGGTGGCTCACACCTATAATCCCAATGCTTTGGGAGGCAAGGTGGGAGGAGTTTGAGACCAGCCTGGGCAACACAGCAAGATCCTGTCTCTACCAACAATTTTACAACTTATCTGGGCATTGTGTGATGCATGCCTGGAGTTCTGGCTACTCAGGAGGCTGAGGCAGGAGGATCACTTGAGCCCAGGAATCCAAGGTTGCAGTTGGTTATGATTGTGCTACTATACCCAGCCTGGGTGACAGCACAAGACCCTCAATAAAAAAATTTTTTTTTTTTTTTTTTTTTGAGACAGAGTCTCGCTCTGTCACCCAGGCTGGAGTGCAGTGGCGCGATCTCAGCTCACTACAAGCTCCGCCTCCTGGGTTCACACTATTCTCCTGCCTCAGCCTCCCGAGTAGCTGGGACTATAGGCGCCTGCCACTGTGCCCAGCTAATTTTTTGTATTTTTAGTAGAGACGGGGTTTCACCATGTTAGCCAGGATGGTCTCGATCTCCTGACCTCGTGATCTGCCCATCTCGGCCTCCCAAAGTGCTGGGATTACAGGCGTGAGCCACCGCGCCCGGCCTTCAATAAAAATTTTTTTAAATTAAAAAAATAAAGCAAGGAAGATGAGGAGGAAGCAGCAAAGGAGACTGGAAAAGAGCAGCCAGAAGGGAAAACCAGACAACCGTTGTCCCTGGAACAGATAAACTGAGTCCAATGTTGCTGATAGGCTAAGTCAAGGGGAGACTGGGGATTTTTCATTCCATTTAACAATGTGGAGGGTCTAGGAGATCAAGATGAAAGAAGGTTAAATGGAGTGATGAAGCACAAGAAAGAATGGGAGGTGAGAGATTAAAGCAACTCATGCAACAGTTTTACTATAAAGAGAAGAAGAGAACTACGACAATGGCTGGAGGAGGGCATCGGTCTGTTTTCTGAAAGGCAGAATGAGCAGAAGGTTCATATGCAGACAGAAATGACCCAGGAGGAAGGTAAACATTTACACAGAAGAGGGACCTGGATCAGGGCAAGCAGGGCGAGTGAGAGGGGAGCTGGGACAGGGTCCCGTGCACCGTGCCAGCCCCGGTGACAGCAAGACACAGTTCACCCACAGTGCAGGAGACAAGACACAGCACACGGCAGAGAGGGCTGTGTGGGAGCAGCACCAGGTGCCTACAGAAACTCTGCTCTAATTACTGTTGTCACAGTTTGGATGATCTAGAAGTAGACACTGAGACAGAGATGTTTATCAGAGATCAACACCTACGAACAGAAAGCAAGAGCAGGCAGAGGAACAAGGCAAACTGGGAGGCGGGCCCAATACAGCTTGACTGGCCCAGTGGGGCACTCTGGAGGTTGCATTGCCTACCAGGGTTGTCCTTCTGTGGGCTGTCCTCTGCAGCCAGCTTCCCTGGCCCATTCTGCAGCCTAAATATGCTGGGATTCTTTGGGTTCTCCCAGTAAAAGGCTGTTGTACAGGTGTGGCCATGCTCGATGCCAGTTGTGCACCCCTGGGGTGTCCTGAGGACTGTGCCTCTTCCGGTCCACTAGGTCTTGTAACTGCCTCAAAGAGCTGTGTGTCCAGGGCCACTCATCATTGGATCTGCTGCCATGTACATTGGTTCAATATCTCTGATCCAGGAAGAGGGACATTTGGGACAGGAAGAGGGATGCGTGGTGTGCAGGGTGGGTGTCTGGCAGGCTGCACATGGGAAGAGCAAGAGAAAGATCATGAAAATAAATGGGCTGGGCATGGTGGCACACACCTATAATCCCAGCACTTTGGGAGGCTGAGGCAGGTAGATCACCTGAGGTCAAGAGTTCGAGCAACATGGTAAAACCCTGTCTCTACTAAAAATAGAAAAATTAGCCAAGTGTGGTGGCGGGTGCTTGTAATCCCAGCTATTCAGGAGGCTGAGGCAGGAGAATCGCTTGAGCCCAGGAGGCAGAGGTTGCAGTGAATCAAGATTGCACCACTGTACTCCAGACTGGGTGACAGAGCGAGACTCCATTTCAAAAAAAAAAAAGAAAGAAAGAAAGAAAGAAAGAAATGGAAGATGGACCAAATTAGATGAACCAATCCAAATCCCAAGAACAGCCTCATGAATCAAGACTAGGTCACTCTCAGCTCTCCACTGAAATGACCTCTCTTGGGGCAAATGTGGCTTACTGTCCATAGCCATGAACTGCTCATTAGGTCATTCCTGGGCCCTGTGACATGGGAAATCTTTGCTTGGTCTGTGCATCTTCTGTTTGGCCCTCTGGACCCACCCCCATCTCTTCCCTGCCCTGACCTTTGCTCTGGGAGGCTGACCTGTACAAGTTAGTCAATTCCCTCTCTCTTTGGGTTGGGTTCAGTCAATAGGGAGCACCATCAGGAAATGGGAAGCAAGGAGGAGAGTGAGGCCAGAGTATTTGTTCCTCTGACTCTCCTGTGATGCCACCCTAGGCTAGCTGTGCCATTGGACAGTAAGTCATTGGTTCTCTCAAAGCAGCTTAATCCACATGACTCTCCTTCAGGCTACAGGCATGCTTTCCCCCCTATTCTCTCAGACTCCATTCTACAGAGTCCTGTCTAGTCTTTGCATAGTTTGCTTTTACTCTACCCATATTTTGGGAATTAGTCCCTTTGCAAATAAACCCTTCTGAAATATTACATTTCTTGTCCCTCTAAGTCTTGATCTGCTGCCAGAGCAGCTGGGAGTGGAGGACAAAAAGAACTGGGCGCAGAAACTGTAGTCAGAGGAGAGTAGGTATCAGTGAGGACCCTCACAGGTGCCATGGTCAAAACCCAGGAGACCGTGGGAAACAGAAACCATAGGCTTATGTAACTCAAGAGCACACAGGCCATCTTTCTGCAGGTACGACTGATCTAAGGATGGAAATACTTCCTCAAGGCCCTGTCTCTTGTTTCATCTGCTGCTTTTGCTCGAAGTGTTTGTTTTATTCATAGGCAAGCTCTGGTTTTGAGGAGGCAAAGATGGCTAAAGGCAACACGCTGACTAAAGGCTTCAGCCAAAGATGACTAAAGGCTTTAGCACTGATCCCATAGAAAGGAAGAATCTCTTTCCTGGCAGCACCAGCAGAAGTCCTGAGTCTTTCACTGATTGGCTTGATTTGGGTCACACGCTCGTCACACGCTCGTTCTGAACCAATCATGATGACCAGGGCATGGTGTCACAGAATAGTCCAGACTTGGTTCATCTGCCTAGCTCTGTGGTGGGAGGTGGTGGACGGCCAACCTCGCTTGCAACACGTAGTGTGAGTTCTCTGTAAGGAAGAGGAGCTCTATCACTGGCAGTGGGGTAGAAAAATGATCTAGGACAGCAGAAGTGAAAGCTCTCACAGTTCAGTGTAAGTGACTTCAGGGTGGAGTTATCAGTAGTGGCTTTTGGGAATTCTGCAAAACTGCTATACTCCTTTCCCCTGGAGGTAGGTGATAGAACAACATGGCCCTGTTTCCACACTTGGTGGTCGGCCTCACAGATGGTCAAATTGGGAGAGGTAGGTTCTAGGGGATTGTGAATTGCTTTGAAGTTCGTCACTATCCCCTAAAATGAGAAATAACTTCGGGCCTCCAAGTCTGTTTAGATATCTCACAAGCAATGCTATCAACAGTGTGAGGCTCTGAGAGCCACAGCAAGGGAGACCCAAGTGAATGCACCCTCAGCCCGGCAAGAAGAGCCCCAGTCCAAGAACTGTAGGGCCCAGCGGGCAGATGCAAATGTGTGGGGGCTCAGCCCCTATGACCCTCCACCTGGCTGCCCTCCCTGGAGCCTACACATTTACATCATGAGGGCGTGCCATGAAGCCTCATTGAAACCCTGCACCTTGAGTTTCACTCTCCTTCAAGGAATTCTCTTGGACCCACTGCACTGATTTTATTTTTGCCGTACCAGTTCATGTAAGAAACTCTACCTGGTCAAGAGAACCTTATGCGATGACTCACGTCCTTAATCCCAGCACTTTGGGAGACCCAGGCAGGAGGATCCCTTGAGGCTAGGAGTTCCAGATCAGCCTGGGCAACACAGGGAGACTCTGTCTCAAAACAAATTTTTAAAATTAGCCAGGGATGGTGGCATGCACCTGTAGTCTCAGTTGCTTGGGGGGCTGAGAGAGGAGGATCACTTGAGCCTAGGAGATTGAAACTGCAGTGAGCTATGATTGTGCCACTACACTCCAGCAGCCTGGACAAGACCCTGCCTCTTAAAAAAAAAAAAAACCCAAAAAACAAAAACAAACCCTAAGCTCAGCCTTCCTCACCCCCACCATGCTGGTGCTAATGGTCTCACTGTGGGGAGTGGGATGTCCAGTTCGTGGCTGGTTCTACTGGGGCAGGACCAAAATTTCGGGCAACTATAGCCACCTTATGGAGAGGACTTCCCATGCTTCTAAGATAGTTCATTCTGCCAATTGCCCTGCTAAATCTACATTCTTGCAGAGCTGTGAAGAGTATGTGTCTCCTGTTCTGTCTTCCATTTGCTCCATCAAATTCTCAATTTTCCCTCACAAGGTAGCTATGGAGTGAAGGTGTGTTGGGGGCTGTGAGCCAGGAGTTAATGGGCCTCCAACCCTCCAGGAGCCAGAGAAGAGTCCAGAAGCCAGGAAACGACAGGACGTGGGGTTCATTCAGTCTGGCTATGGGGACTGTCTGCAGGAAAATGGCCCTGGCCACATGGAAGGTCATCTTGCTTGTCAGTCAGACCTTCTGAGCCAGAAGATATCCAGAAATGAATGGGCAAAGCTGGGGTCAATCACAGAGAAGAAAAGATGTAATGAAGTGCAGACATGAACTAGGGATGGGCGGAGTTATAAATACTCCAGACACCAGGCTTCTAGCAAAGCAAAGTCCTTTTATATTTAGCTGTCATATCCTCATCCAGTAGCAAGTCAGTCTGAAAGGGGCAGACTCCAGTGGACATGGGCTTGCCTGTAGGCACCTAAAGGGAGGGTCCCAACTGGCTAGTTTAGGCTAGAAACTCCTAGGCCATATTAATTGCCCTGGAGGCCAAATTGCAAAATCCAGCTGGGTCAGAGGTGCAGAGTCTGCCTGCCTTTCTCAGAAAAAGAGTCAACAAGCAGTCAGGAGGCAGTTTGGGGAGAGGGCAGGCAGGTAACAAGTAGAGTTGTACTCCAGAGACTTGGTTAAGGTGAGGTCCCAAAGTCAAAAGTATCCTGGAAGCAGACAGGAAGCCAGCAGTATGAAGAGGTGGAACTGATGACCATAGTGGCAGAATGTATTGTTCCTTGGAGAAGACCCTGGCCCAGGATAAGTTTGCATAGATGCCTGGACCTCGCCTCAGCATGGTTCCTGCCTGAGGATGCCCCAGGGCCAGGTGCAGGGTGTTAGAGCCGCAGACTTTGGCCGGACACCCAGACTACAGAAATACAGGGGGCTCCTCCAGGGAGAGAACTAAGCCTCAAACAGGGCTTGCGGGACTCAGAGCCCTGCACGGAGGTAAACAGGTGAAGTCTGCAGGACTTAACTTAGAGGCGGGCAGGGCATGGGGAATAAGGAGTAGAGGAATAGGAGATGGTAAATGGAGCTGAGCACACAGATGGTTGAGACCTGACACAAGAATCCCTGCTGCGGCGAAGACTAGCGCCATTTCCAGTCCTCCTCTGACGGCGTTCTCTAGTGGGCATTCAGTTAGGTGGCCATAGCTATGAACCTCTCCTGGGCCAGCTATGGTCACCTAGGGACACTCTGGAGTGACCCCAAAGGCCATATTTTGGAGGACAGGGGGTGTATGTTCTCTGTCTTTCCATGAACCCTCCATGGCTCACAGACCTGCTCACCCACTTCACCAGCTCAGTAAGGGCCAGCAGCTTCCTGCTCCTCAGAAACCCTGCTCTCCAGAGTTACTTTCTCAGGATTTTCACTTTTGAATCCCAGCCCCTATGCTGTGATAAGCCCACGTGACATGGAGAGGCCATAGGTAGATGCTCTAGTCGCAGCTGAGCCCAGCCTTTGGTTAGCCCAGCCCAGTCACCAGACATATAAAGAAAAGAGTCACTGAACAATTCCAGCCCTCAGCCATTTGAATCCTGCCAAGGTATGGGATCAGGTGGAGCACTGTCCCTCTCGTGCCTTGGCCGAATTCCTGATGCACACAATCTAAGCGTTGTGATCAAATGGCTACTATTTTACACCATGGATTTGGGGTGGTTTATTATGCAGCAGTAGATTTTAGAATAGGTTCCAAGCCTTCAAAAGCAAGCCTATCGAGAGTGTTCTTCCCATTTGTGGATGAGGGCTGGGCTTCTATGCCTGCAGGTACAGTGGGCGGGGGGCAGCGGATGGAGAAGGGGAGGAAATTGCACACTTCTCTGAACCTTTCTTAACCTTTCTGTAGGCAGCCTCATCTTCAATCCACCTTGAAAAAGGTCCAAGTAGCCTTTTGAGGTTGGAGCCTGGCCTTGAATCTCAGCCCAGCTGACTGATCCTGCCAGTCTCTAGTCCTCAAGACCAGACACTCTTCTCCTCCAAATTCTAGTTGATTCCTGCATCATCTTAGATCAAGCTTGTCCAACCCACAGCCCACCAGCCACATTTGGCCCAGGATGGCTTTGAATGCAGCCCAACACAAATTTGGAAACTTTCTTAGAACACTATGAGGTTTTTTGCATTTTTTTTTTTTTTTAGCTCATCAGCTATTGTTAGTGTATTTTATATGTGGCCCAAGGCAATTTTTCTTCTTCCAATGTGGCCCATGGAAGCAAAAGATTGGACACCCCTATCCGAGATGGTTCTCAATTGGAGATACTACCCAGGGCCTCATATCAGCCCTGGGTCATCATAGGCATTCAATATGTCTTTTATAAATGAATGAATTAATGACCTGTGATTTTGAGGCTGAAAGCTACTGCAGTTTAAACCACAGACTTCATATCCTTTTTGTTTCGGACCCCATACACATCAGGGCTTGAGCTTCTGGGATTACAGATGTGGACATTGTGGGGGACGATTATTCTACCAGTCACAAGTGGGAATAGCGAGAATGATAGGAATGGCTTCTCTTCCAAGAGTCTGAGGAAGGCCTTTAGTAAGGGAGGGGGCTCCACAAAGTGCTGATAATATTTAGTTTAAGAAAACACCCAGAAGATAATTCCAGAGATGCACATTTCCTGTGTGAGGCAAGGCAATATGTATTGTTCAGTTTGCAATTTGGGGTTGGGGAAGGGGTTTCCAAGAGGTACTCCTATAGGGACTAGTCAAATGGAGGAGGGTGGTAGGTAGCGAGTCCCATCCTTGGAAATAAAAGTGCTGAGGTGAAGCCTCACCATCCCCAAAGCTTCTCAGGTGCATTAGATCAGGAGCCCCTGATGGACAAACTTCCAGCCGTAACTTCTCCATGTTTCCTCTGCAACAAATAAAAATTAAGTCCCAAAGTCCTATGTGCTCATTTGTTGGGATCAGCTCTACAAGTGAGAGTAAGGAACACTGTGGTCCAGTGGTTGGCAGGCTTTAGGGGAGAGAGAAGGTGGAGAAAACATCCCTGACCCAGAGTGGAGGTGGCAGCTGCTGAGGAAGAGGATAGAAGACAGAATCTTAGCCCTATGAGTAAAAGAGAAGGAAAAGCAGGTTCCTGGAAGAGGCTCTTAGAGTAGAGCAACTGAAAGATGCATGCATAATCCTCTAACATCTGGTGAGCTCTGGGAAGCACAAGCTGTCCTTGATTCCCACTGGATTTCATGCCTGATCAACATGTACCCCAGGGCAGAGGCTGGGGGTAGTGAAACACATATATTTCAAACTTTGCAGGTAAAGCTGAGGCTGACTCAGTTGTTCTAGAGTCATCTGAACAGATGGGTTGTAGACATGGATTTGGATGTTGTTCCCTAAATGTGGACCCGGAACCCAGCTCCTGTGGTCTGAATGCTTGTGTCCCCTCCAATATTCATGTTGAAACAGAATTCCCAGAGCAATAGTGCTGGGGTCTTTAGGAGGTGATTAGGCCATGAGGACTCTACCCTCATGCATGGGATCAGTGCCCTCATGGGAGCGCTTGAGGGAGTGTGTTTGACTCTTCCATCCCTTCCTCCCTGAGAGAATACAATGAAAAGGTGCCATCTTGGAAGCAGAGAGCAGCCCTCACCAGACACGGAATCTATCAGTGTCTTGATCTTGGACTTCTCAGCCTCCAGAACTATGAGAAATAAATTTCTATTATTTATAAATTACCCAGTCTGTGGCATTTTCTTATAGCAGCAGGAATGGATTAAGATACCAGGGTCCCACTCATCACTTCATAGAGCCTTATCAGACTGAAGGAGTTCACCAGCCAGCCTTTGTAGCAGCCCAGGTACCTAGAGCAGGTCTAGGAGGTCGGGGAGCACTAGTATCAGGGGCAAGCCCCTACTGAACTCTATGATGACATAAACAGAGTTCTAGGACATTCGTTAGATGGTAGCCCTGGCAGGTGAGGTGAATAAGCAGACAAAGCCATACTGTAGAGATTTATTCAAAAAGTACTTGTAAGATTTGTGAACTTGGATCTAAAAAGGAGAAGAGATCTGCGCTCCAGGAATTAGGGAGATCACAGTAATCAGAATGAGCAAATTAAAGCTATTTTGAAGAGGTACTGACACCATCTTGACACAATAGATATTTGAAACCCAACTGTAAATGGAGTTTGTACTGAAGAAGTGGGGTGGAAGACCAGGGCAACGGGTCTCCAGGGAAGCCATGGGAAGAAACCCTTTGGCCAGGAAAAGAAATGCAACTGAGTGAGTGAGAGGGAATTCCAGCAAATCTCCCCTCCTATGACCTTGGGGCTTCTGGTACAGAGGAGGCCAGAAATTGTCTACGGCCCAGCTGGGCTCCCTGAAGATAGGAATTGAAGAACTCTGTCAAATTCATCTGAACAAAAACCTGTGGGAGAAGAGAGGACTTTTGACCAGGTAGAATTAAGAGAATTCCCAGAAGCTTCCGGAAGTTAATGAAATCCTGGTATTGTCTGAATGTTGGAACATGGAATTGAGAGCCACTTAATGTTTCATATACCCATCTAGGCAAAGAAATAGAATCAATGAGGTTTTTTTCCAAACGGAGGTTGTCTAAGTCCAAGTCTAGCCACTTAACATGAGGTATATGTGTTCATAAAATACTTTCCACGAATTAAAACTATTTGTGGCCACTTGGTCCTATCATCTGTGAAACTAATTACATGTGGGATTTTATGAAAGATGGCATGGATTAAGGTGCTATGTAACTGCTGCAATAAATTCACTTGGGGGAGAAGTTCAGGGTCTTCCAAAGGGACTTTTAGGGGGTATCCAACAAGGCTGAAGGCAAACCAGGGAGGTCCAATCATCTGCAGTCACCATGCACCACTCCACGGAGCTGCAAATACATCCACATCTGGAATGCTGGTTTTCTCAGGATGAGAAGAAACCACACCTCTTCCAACCTGGTCTCACAGGTTGAGTTGGTTTTGTGGAGTCCCCTGGAGCTTGCTGTGGTTCACTTAGAAACTTCTTATACTATGCCAACAGAGTATTTGGCCTTGCACATACATGCAGACCCACCCGTCTTCCTGTGCTACACTCAATTGCTAAGGAACATAACTTGAATTGCATCTGAGGGAATTCATCCTTCATGAAGATTATTGCTTCTCTGAGAAAACCTAAATTTCATGGGATCCTCAATCATTACAATGGAAAATCAAGAAGGCAGTGTAGAGACATGATGAAGACAGGGAGACCATTTGAAAGGTTCTTACATGCCTTAATTTTCTGACCATATGGAGGAATTAATTATCAGCCAGTACAGTGGAGACAGTTGCTGCAAACTCATCTGTAACCTTGCTCAAAAAATGAGTGCAGTTTGTAGATCAAAGTTGCATCTGGTGCCAAATGATGGAATTCAGAGCCCTATCAGTGAAAATCAAGTGTATCCACTCTCCAGAAAGCAGCAGGGGAGTGGCCACAGAGGGCCCCTGGGAGGCCAGAGAGAATGTTCTGCAGGAGTCATTCCTGTCTTTTCCCTGGCCTCCTATTCCACATCATGTGTCCCAGGCAGGCTAACTAACTCCTATACGTTTCTTTTATCTGCTCTTTTCTTTCCATTCCCATCACCAAAGCATTAGTCATTTCTCTTCTGCTCTATTGCAAACATCACCTCAACTGATCTCTCTGCCTGCATTCCTGCCCGACTTGAGTTAATCCTTCACACTCCCCTCAGCATTGACTGATTCACTCCATTACTGGAAATCCTTCAATAAAACCCCACTGGGGCTGGGTGGTAGCCCATGTTGGTAATTCCAGCACTTTGGGAGGTTGAGGTGGGAGCATCACTTGAGGCCAGGAGTTCAAGTCCAGCCTGGGCAACATGGTCAGACGTTGTTTCTACAAAAAATTTAAAAAATTAGCTGGGTGTGGTGGTGCATGCCTATAGTCCCAGCTATTCACCAGGCTGAGACTGGAGGATCACTTGAGCCTAGGAGTCTGAGGCTGTAGTGAGCTATGATCACACCACTGCACTCCAGCCTGGACAACAGAGTGAGACTTTGTCTCAAACCACCGCCCGCCCAACAGAAACTCCATTGGGTATCTACAGTACAATAAGATCCAAACTTTTGCTCTTCACTAAAAAAACGTTTTTTTTGAGACAAGGCCCTTGGTATTGACAGGTGAATTTGCCGTCTCTATTGACAGGTGAACCCGTTCTCTGTACTGATACCTGGACCTGCCTTCTGTATTGGCAGATGGACACGCCCTCTGTATTGACAGCTGGACCCACTGATATGGTTTGGCTGTGTCCCCACCCGAATCTCATCTTGAGTTGTAGCTCCCATAATTCCCTGGTGCTGTGGGACGTAATTGAATTATGGGGACAGTTTCCTCCATACTGTTCTCTTGGTAGTGAATAAGTCTCATGTGAGCTGATGTTTTTATTAGGGGAAACCCCTTTTGCTTGGCTTTCATTCTCTCGTTTGCCCTCATGTAAGACATGCCTTTTGCCTTCCACCATGATTGTGAGGCCTCCTCAGCCACGTGGAACCGTGAGTCTATTAAACCTCTTTTTTGTTTATAAATTACCCAGTCTCAGGTATGTCTTTTATCAGCAGTGTGAAAATGAGCTAATACACCCACCCTCTGTATTGACAGATGAATGCCCTCTACATTGACAGGTGGATCTGCCCTCTGTATTGACAGGTGGGCCCACCCTCTCTATTGACAGGTGGACCCGCCCTCTGTATTGACAGGTGGGCCCGCCCTCTGTATTGACAAGTTGATCCTTTCTCTGTACTGACAGATGGATCCTCCCTCTGTACTGACAGCTGGACCCGCCCTCTGTATTGACAAGTAGATCCTTCCTCTGTACTAACAGGTGGATCCACCCTCTATACTGACAGCTGGACCTGCCCTCTGTATTGACAGGTGAATCCTCTTTCTGTATTCACAGGTAGCTCCTCCCTCTGTATTCACAGGTGGATCCTTGCTCTGTATTGACAGCTGGACTCGCCCTCTGTATTGACAGGTGGACCCACCCTCTGTATTGACCGTTGGACCTGCCCTCTGTATTCACACGTGGATCTACCCTCTGTATTGACAGCTGGACCCGCCCTATGTATTGATAGCTAGACCCTCACTCTGTATTGACAGCTGGACCCGCCCTCCGTATTGACAGCTGGACCTGCCCTCTGTATTGACAGGAGGACCTACCTTCTGTATTGACAGGTGGATTCTCCCTTCGTATTGACAGGTGGATCTTCTCTCTCCATTGACAGGTAGACCCGCCCTCTCTATTGAGAGTTGGACCCGCCCTCTGTATTGACAGGTGGGTCCGCCCTTCCTATTGACAGGTGAACCTGCCCTCTGTATTGACAGGTGAACCCGCCCTCTATATTGACAGTTGGACCTGCCCTCTGTATTGATAGGTGGAGCCACCTCTGCATTGACAGGTGGTCGCATTCTCTGTATTGACCACTGGGCCTGCCCTCTGTATTCACATGTGGATCTACCCCCTGTATTGACAGCTGGACCCGCCCTATGTATTGACAGCTGGACCCTCACTCTGTATTGACAGCTGGACCGTCTGTATTGACAGCTGGACCCGCCCTCCATATTGACAGCTGGATCCACCCTTCATATTGACAGCTGGACCTGCACTCTGTATTGACAGGTGTACCCAGCTCATTGGGCCCATCTTGGCCTCAGTCCAGGTGTTTGGTGCTCTCAGGCCTTCCCTGCCTTCTCTAAGCAGGTGGATGCTTCTTCCTCCCCACTCACATTCCCGTAAAGCTATGCTGGAGGACCACCCATGGCATTAGAGTTCATGGCATGGATGTCTGACTTCCCATGGAACTGTGAGCTCCTCAAGGGCAGCTTCTTGTCATTTATTGTATCCCTTGTACCTCCCAGAACACTGAGTAACTCATGTTAAGAAACTCATCAATTGTTTTAATTATTATTTTTTTCAGGCACAGCCTTATGGATGTAAAAACTCATCAATTTTAAAAAATGAATATTTATTGTGTTTTTCTTTTTCTTTCTTTCTTTCTTTCTTTTTTTCTTTTTTTTTTTTTTTTTTTTTTTTTTTTTGTTGCCCAGGTTGGAATGCAGTGGTGTGATCTCAGCTCACTGCAACCTCCGCCTCTTGGGCTCAAGTCATTCTCTGGCCTCAGCCTCCTGAGTAGCTGGGGTTACAGGCACCCACCACCACACCTGGCTAATTTTTGTACTTTTAGTAAAGACAGGATTTTGCCATGTTGGCCAGGCTTGTCTTGAACTCCTGACCTCAAGTAATCCGCCCTTTTCGGCCTCCCAAAATGTTGAGATTACAGGTGTGAACCACCGTGCCAATACTTACTCATTTCTCAAGATTTCTCATGCCTTTCTTTCATTGATTCCAGTCTCTAACACCTTCTCCTTAGGACTTTCTTCCTTGTTAGAGCTATGTATCCTCTTTTTCCTCTCCACAATAGTTACCCCTATCTGTACTTCCTCCCCCTGCGCAGAATTTTTCAAAGTGGAGTATACAGACCCCGAATCATAATACATTATAAATATCTCTAAATATCCCAAGTGCCAAAACACATTGATGGAGAAACAGTGCCCAGCTCCACCCCTCCATCTGGAAGGAGGACCAAGTTCCACCCTTTACAACAACCAGTAAAGCTAATTCTAAGTCTTCATTGACTCGAGGGTGGAGTCTCTGGAGCTGCAGTGCCTTTTAAGTCCTACTGCACACGTGCCATCATGGAAACACTTTCGATTAGAGTCAAAGAGGAAATGTCAGCGTGCAGTGGCCCACCCCTGCAATCCCAGCACTTTGGGAGGCCGAGGCAGGTGAATCACTTGAGGCCAGGAGTTTGAGACCAGCCTGGCCAACATGATGAAACCCCATCTCTACTAAAAATACTAAAATTAGCTGGGTGTGGTGGAATGTGCCTGTAGTCCCAGCTACTTGGGAGGTTGAAGCAGGAGGATCACTTTAACCTGGGTGGCAGAGGCTGAAGTGCGCCAAGATTGTGCCACTGTACTCCAGCCTGGGCAACAGAGTGAGACTCTGTCCCAAAAAAAAAAAAAAAAAAAAGGTAGAAATGTCAAAATCTTGAATCTCTGAAATTTTGGGCAAGAGGTGTGCAAGTACCCTTTTTACAATACTCCTTTACTTGTTTAGTTGTTTGGGTGGGAGGGAGTTTATTGCCTTAAATAATTCCATCTTTAAATAGTTCCCTCAGCTGGGCGTGGTGGCTCACACCTGTAATCCCAGCACTTTGGGAAGCTGAGGCAGGCAGATCATGAGGTCAAGAGATCGAGACAATCCTGGCCAACATGGTGAAACCAGGTCTCTACTAAAAATACAAAAATTAGCCAGGCATGGTGGTGCATGCCTGTAGTCCTAGCTACTTGGGAGGCTGAGGGAGGAGAATTGCTTGAACCCAGGAGGTGAAACTTGCGGTGAGCCAAGATCAGGTCACTGCACTCCAGCCTGGGCAACAGAGCAAGACCCCATCTAAAAAAAAATAAGTAAATAAATAAATACTTTCAGTTCCTTTAGCCTTTTTGGAACTATATACTTTTCCTGACATGTGTTGCTTCCCCTGAGCCTGAATTCCTCTTGAACGCTTGTGTCGCCCTGTGGAGAGGCTGCCCATCAGGATCTTCCCAGCCAGTGAATCTTGGGGAAACTCCCCAGGGAGTTTACACGTACAGAACTTTTAGTCATGTTAGCAATAGCTCCTCACTCTTAAATATGCCTCATCAAGCAACAACAAAAAGTCATGTTCACTCATGCAACCAAGGGCAGCTGGGGGCTCCTGACTTGGACACAACACAATCTAATGAGTAACTGCCCTAAATCAGAGGCTGCTCTCTATGAAGAGATATCTAGACCAAGTATGGTCTAGTTCGCTATAAATACGAGAGTCCATGCAATATAATAATGGCTAAAGTTTTGTTTTGTTTTGTTTTTTTGAGACAGGGCTTCACTCTGTTGCCCAGGCTGGAGTACAGTGATGTGATCTTGGCTCACTGCAGTCTTGACCTCCAGGACTCAAGTGATCCTCCTGCCTCAGCCTCCTGAGTAGCTGGGACTACAGGTGTATGGCCTTTTTTTTTTTTTTTTATATTTCATAGAGACAGGGTTTTGCCATGTTGTCCAGGCTGGTCTCAAACTCCTGGACTCAAGCAATCCATCTAACTCAGCCTCCCAAAGTGCTGGGATTACAGGTATGAGCCATCGTGCCTGGCCGGGCCAAAGTTCTTTGGCTTGGTTCAGCCTGTATTAGTTTAGCCCACATAACCTGGCACAGATCCTCTGGATCCTCACTTCCCTCATGCTTCCTTGCACCTCTGCCCCCACCAGCCCCAGCCAGTATAACCTGTACATCTCCTGCTACTGCCCACACTGGGGATTTGCTCCTGTTCTCCCTGCCTCTGGAAGGTCTTCCTCCCTCCATGCATATATCTATTTACAAATAATTTGTGGCTGGGCATGGTGGCTCACACCTGTAATCCCAGCACTTTGGGAAGATGGTGGTGGGTGCCTATAGTCCCAGCTACTCAGGAGGCTGAGGCAGGAGCATGGCTTGAACCCAGAAGGTGGAGGTTGCGGTGAGCTGAGATCATGCCACTGCACTCCAGCCTGGATGACAGAGTGAGACTTCATCTCAATATAAAAAATAAATAAATAAATAAATAAATAAATAAATAAATAAATAGTTACCTATTTATTAATTCATATGTTCTGCTCTGACGTCTTTGCCACCCTTTGTCTTTTTTCTCCTGTTAAACTGAAATCAGAAAAAACTGCTCAATTTGGCCAGGTGCGGTGGCTCATGCCTATATTCCCAGCACTTTAGAGGCCGAGGCGGGTGGATCACTTGAAGTCAGGAGTTAGAGACCAGCCTAGCCAACATGGTAAAACCCCATCTCTACTAAAAATACAAAAAAAAAAGCCAGGCATGGTGGCAGGCACCTGTAATCCCAGTTTCTCAGGGGGCTGAGGCAGGAGAATTGCTTGAACCTGGGAGGTGGAGGTTGCAGTGAGCCAAGATTGTGCCACTGCACTCCAGCCTGGATGACAGAGCCAGACTCCATCTCAAAAAAAAGAAAGAAGCAACAACAACAACAAAAACTGCCCAATTTACACCGTGTGCAAATGTGCTAATAACTATCATTTGCTGAGCATTTACTTTATGCCATGCATGGTGGGGATCTGTACAATCTAATTAAAAATATAAAACCTTATGAAGGTAAATACATTTGTTTTGTATTTGAGGAAACTGAGGCTCAGACAGATCACGTGGTTCCCAAGAGTTACAAAGTGAGTGAATGTTAGAGCTGAAATAGGATCCCAAGACTAACTCAAAACCTATAATTACTTTTCTATAATTTTTCTATGCAATAAATAAGTTACCGTATGTGAAAATAATTTTTTGAATATAGAAATGTAGTGTTTATTGACAAGTTTGATTTGTTTTTATGACTTACAAAGATTAAAAACATTCTTTGAAGAAAAGTTGCCCCAAATTACCAAGTTATAACTGGAGCTGAGGTTTCTCCTCTTTGGACACATTTCTTCTTTGACCTCTAATCAGAAGTGTCTCCATGTCAGGGTGAGGGTGAGGCTGCCCTAGATCTGCTTGGTGGACAGAGGCGGGGAATGTGTGTGTGTCTCTGTGTGTGTGTGTCTGTGTGTGTGCACACATCAACATCTATATTTATTTTATTATCCATCTGTATATACTGAAAACCATGAGCTCACACCAATACCTCTAATTTTTTTTTTTTTTGAGATAGGGTCTCACTCTGATGCCCAGGCTGGAGTGCAGTAGTATGAGCTCAGCTCACTGCAGCCTCAACCTCCTGGGCTCAAGTGATCCTCCCACCTCAGCCTCCCAAGTAGCCAGGACTACAGGCACACGTCACCATACTCAGACAATTTTTTATATTTTTTTGTAGACATGGGGTCTCACTATGTTACCCAGACTGGTCTCAAACTCCTAGGCTCAAGGAATTCTCCCACTTCAGCATCCCAAAGCACCGGGATTATAAGGGTGAGCCACCATGCGTAGCCCAGTATCTCTAATTCAGTCTAATTTCTCCCTTCTCATTTTGTATCTCCCTTCTCATTTTGTATCTCCCTTTTCTGATCCCTAGAAAGCCGCTCCCATTTTTCTGAATATATATATTTACTTTTTTTTTTTTGAGAGGGGTTTTTGCTCTTACTGATCAGGCTGGAGTGCAGTGGTGCAACCTTGGCTCATTGCAACCTCCGCCTCCCATGTTCAAGCGATTCTCCTGCCTCAGCTTCCCAAGGAGCTGGAATTACAGGCATGTGCTACCACGCCTGGCTAAATTTTGTAATTTTATAAACCCCGTAGAGATGGAGTTTTGCTATGTTGGTCAGGCTGGTCTAGAACTCCTGACCTCAAGTGATCCACCTGCCTCAGCCTCCCAAAGTGCTGGGATTACAGCCATGAGCCACTGCACCCATCCATGAATATGCATATTTACTTTTGAATCAGCGCCCTGCTTGGGTGTGTGCTCTGTCTCCTAGTACCTGCACCTCCTCACCCTGCCAGAGCTCAGACACTGCATCCAGTCCCAGTCCCAGCTACAATGTATGAGAGCCTGTAAATATCAGAGCTGGGACTTGAACCAGGCAGATCGACTTGAGTGTCCGTGATCTTAGTTTTTGTACTGAATTATTCAGCAGAGAGAAAAAGCAAAAAGGCAAATATGTCTCTTCTTGACTTTTTGAACATATGGAACACAATTATAATAACTGTTTTAATGTCCTTGTCTGCTAATCCTGGCTTCTGTGTCAGTTCTATGTCAGTTTTGATTGATGTATTTATCTCCTTACTATGGGTCATATTTTCCTTCTTGCATGACTGGTTATTTTTTATTGGATGTCAGACACCATGAATTTTACTTCACTGGGTGCTGGATATGTTTGTGTTCCTATAAATAATTGTGTGCTTTGTTCTGCGATGCAGTTAAGTTTGTTGGAAACAGTTCAATCCCTTTGGGTTGCTTTCATGATTTGGTGGGAGGGGTCTGGCGCTGTGCTCAGCCTAGGCTAATTACTCCTCACTGCTGAGGCTAGTTTCTTCTGGGAAGCCTCCCTGGTGTCTGGGACTCTTCAGGCTTCTGCTCTGGCTGGTGGAAACAGACCTGGTCCTGGTTCCGTGTGAGGGCTGAGCACTCTTGAAATCTGTTGGGTGGTTCTGTCCCCAGAGTCTGATTGTTCCCTGGCACATCTGCACTGCTCAGCACGCAGTGAAGGCTCAGGAAGATCCTCTGCAGATCTCTGAGCTCTCTCCCTCTCTCCACGCAGCTCTCTCTGGGACTTTGCCCCAAGAACTTTAGTCCCAGTGGCCTTTCTCCATTCTCAGCTCCATCTCCCTCACCCAGGGAATCCCCTGAGCTCTGCCTCAGTCTCTCCTGCCTGTGCCCTGGCCTGGGAACCCTCACAGGCTGAGGCAATTGTAGGGTCAGCTCATTTCCCTCCTATCTCATGGGACTCACTGTCCTTCACTGCCTGATGTCCAGCATCTTGAAAACTGATGTTTCGTATATTTTGTCTATTTTTTGTGGTTGCTGTTGTTTCAGGCAAAAGAGTAAATGCGGCCCTGGTTGCTCCATGGTTACTGGAAATGGAGAAATAGCAATACATATTTAAGATAAATGTATTTTTAAAAATTCTTAAACTCTTAACCCCCAATATATTTCTCAATTCAGATTCTGTGACAACTGGTATTTTGAAGATCCCATAAAGTTTCCAAGTTATGAGAGTTAAAAATGATCCTAACAGACAGGAAAGGGCCTCTGAAATCCTGGTTGAAGAGTGGTGGCTAGAAGTATTCCTGTCTCTGTTTCTGATGGTTAGTGCAACTTACTTTTAAAGAATGTTTAATAATTCTTACAGAATATTGGCAATATGCCTATAACTATGCTCAAGAATTAAGGGAGTGCCGGGCCCAGTGGCTCACGCCTGTAATCCCAGCACTTTGCGGGGCCGAGGCGGGTGGATTGCTTGAGGTCAGGAGTTGGAGACCAGCCTGGCCAACATGGTGAAACCCTGTCTCTACTAAAAAAATACAAAACATTAGCCAGACCTGGTGGCAGGTGCCTGTAATCCCAGCTACTTGGGAGGCTAAGGCAGGAGAATCGCTTGAATCAGGGAGGCGGAGGTTGCAGTGAGCCAATATGTCACACCGCACTCCAGCCTGGGCAACAGAGTGAGACTCAATCTTAAAATAATAATAATAATAATAATAATAATAATAAAGAATTAAGGGAGCAGTCCTACCCTTAAAGAACTTGCAAATTTTCAGGGAGACAGACATTTACACATGTAAAATGAAATCACAGGGTAGAATTGCTAATGTTTAGACGACTGATTAAGACAGTGAGTATAAAATACGATATGCTAGAAAGTATCTTGTTCTTAATAATAGACACTGGTAGGGTGTTCTACCCCACTCACCTTTCTTTTCAAAACACTTCCATTCAAATAGATTAACATTCCCATGTTACCCGCTTCATTTGACAAGAACAAAAAGTTGACATGCTATAGCAGATACGGTAGATTGGTTCTCTCAATACTTATTTCAACTTCTCTTCTAAGGTACCTTCTTGCACCGCAAAAATAGGAAACCTGAAAAATGATTCTTCCCAGACTCCCTTGCAGCTGGGGGTCTGGATGGGATTCAGTTTCCACCAATCAGATGCCTCTTTTTTCAAAAGTAGATATGCAACTGAATCAAGTGGGAAGAAAGGCAGCAGGCACTGGTTTTGCAGGTATGAATTGCAGCAGGTGCAGCACAGCTTTGGAGTTGACTGTTGCAGTGGTATTGCTTATCCACTGGACACAGCCAAGGCAGTGTGTTCCTGATCTTCAGAATCTCTGAAAGCAATATGGCAGCAGCCCTCTGGACTCCCGACAGGCTAAGCTTATGATGCTCTAGACAAGACGTCCTCCACCAGCGGCTATTTTGCTCCCAGTGGGGGCATTTAGCAAAGTCTAGACACATTTCTTTCTTTTTTTGAGATAGAGTCTTCCTCTGTCACCCAGGCTGGAGTGCAGTGGTGCAATCATAGCTCACTGCAGCCTCAAACTCCCAGGCTGAAGCAATCCTCCCCGTCTTAGCCTCCTGATAGCTAGGACTACAGGCACGTGCCACCATGTCTGGGTAATTTTAAAAACTTTTTTTGTAGAGATGGAATCTCCCTATGTTGCCTAGGCTGGTTTTGAATTCCTGGGCTCAAGTGATTCTCTGGCTTCAGCCTCCCAAATTGCTGCGATTACAGGCATGAGCTGCAGTGCCCAGCCTGGAGACATTTCTTATTGTTGTGACTGAGGGTGTGCTATCTGTATCTAGTGTGCTATGCCAGTGATGTTGTGAGACATCCTGCAATGCACAGGACAGCCCCCTCCACAAAGAATTATCCTGTCCTAAATGTCAACCGTGTCTGTCCTAGAGCCTGCGTTTTGCATGGTGGTGTCCTGATTCCAAAAGCTTCCAGTAATGATGAAGTAGCCATTCCCTCAGGTGGTTTGCTTTTTTTTTTTTTTTTTTTTGAGACGGAGTTTCACTCTTATTGCCCAGGCTGGAGTGCAATGGCACGATCTCAGCTCACTGCAACCCCCGCCTCCCAGGTTCAAGCAATTCTCCTGCCTCAGCCTCCCAGGTAGCTAGGATTACAGGCATGTGCCACCACGCCCAGTTAATTTTTGTATTTTTAGTAGAGACGGGGGTTTCACCATGCTGGTCAGGCTGGTCTCGAACTCCTGACCTCAGGTAATCCTCTCATCTTGGACTCCCAAAGTGCGGGGATTACAGGCATAAACCACCGCGCCCAGCCAGGCGGTTTACTTTTATTTGCATTTATGTTACTGGATTTATTCCTGAGCCATAACATTTTGTTTCTTTGGTTTCTTTTGGCATACCTTTTTCTTCTGTGAAACCTCCTCTTCCAGTTTAGGAACAATTTGTTCTTTTTCAGGAAGGGTAATCTCAGAGTGTCAAGAGGCGTGCATGTGTGGGCTCATCTGACCGTGAGCTCTCTCAGTTCCATAGGCCATCGTGGGGGCTTTGTTTGCCTTCATGTGCTCAATGACTAGACAATCTACCTCCAGATTCTTAAGGTCAGCATTACTCTCTGTATTTTGGGGCAGCAATAATTCAGCACTCTTTTTGGGCACTGACCCTGCATTACCCCCACTGTCTGGCCTGGGCACTGCTGTCAACTCCACCATGGTAAGGCAGCATGGCACACGTTGCTTCTGTGTTGTGGTGTCTTTCAGATACTGGGTAGCTTTTGGTATAGGCAAAGCCTTGATGGCCTGGGCAGTTTCACGGGTATTCCTGAAGTGAACATAAAGATTTGAACTTTGTGATTTGTGCAATCTTGTGGGGTTTTCTGGGTCAAGTGAGTAATGCACCATTTTCAGAGATTAACTTGGGCCACTTACGGGAAAAGCAGAGGGTCACCTGGGCCCTGTCATTCTGAGACTCATTCCTAGAGGTCCAGCCTAAAGCCTGCTTTTCCAACTCACAAACATTTCTGTAAGCATCTAATTCCTTGGATTAAATTGCTTTTCTGTTTAAGATACCCAGAGCCGTTTCTAATTCGCGATTGAAACCTGAGACACATGCCACTGCAGGAACTGATCCCCTATGATCTCGCCATTGAAAAAATGCACAAAATGTGATTTTGTGCTAACGAACCATGAGAAGTGTTAAGCTCTTGTGTATTTTTTTTTCTGTCTCCTTTTACTCGTGGAGGCATCTGTCAATCTGTATATAGAGTCATGTCTAATACGCTTGCTCCAAGGTTTTTAAGATACTACAAAGCAAAGATACCCAGAAAGCAAGAAGAAGATGAAAGGGAGCTTTAACGATGTGTCAGGAAAGACATTCCTGACATTTTCAAACATAAACAAACAGACAAACAAGAATGCACGAAGGTCTGGAGTGGGCATGAAGGCTTGCTAGAGGCAGCACTGGGCCAGGGGGAGAGCAAGGACACTGGTCAAGAGCAGCTGTTTGGGTTCGAACCCTGGCTCTGTGTCCTGGGGAAGTTGATTAACTTCATCTGTAAGTTGGTAATTGATAATAGTCTCTATGTCACAGGGACAAATAATCCATATATGTAAAGCATGCAATTGCCGCTTGATGCATAATAATACTTTCCTATTTTTACTTTTTTTTAGACAGGGTTTTCACTGTCACCTAGGCTAGAATGCAGTGATGCAATTGCGACTCACTGCAGCCTCGACTTCCTGGGCTCAGGTGATTCTCCTACCTCAGCTTCCTGAGTAGAGGGGACCACAGGCATGTGCCACCATGCCCAGCTAATTTTCGTTTTTTTGTTTTGTTTTGTTTGAGACAGTGTCTCGCTCTGTTGTGCAGGCTAGAATGCAGTGGTGTGATCTCTGTGCACTGCAACCTCTGCTTCCCAGTTCAAGCGATTCTTATGTGTCAGCCTCCTGAGTAGCTAGGATTACAGGCGTGCACCACCATGCCCAGCTAATTTTTGTATTTTTAGTAGAGACGGGGTTTCACCATGTTGGCCAAGCTGGTCTCGAACTCCTTACCTCAAGTGATCCTCTCACCTTGGCCTCCCGAAGTGCTGGGATTACAGATGTGAGCCACTGCATCCAGCAGTAATGCTTTTAAAAGTTATATTAAATCAAATAAAAATGGAGGTAGAACTTCAGTTGGATAGAATGCGCATTATCAAATGAGTGAAGAAATTTTCGAGGTAGGTAAAAGAATAGCAAGGCTGGAGCACAGGAAGGAAACTGGCTCCAGTTCTGTGCACGCTGGTATCAAGAGATGGTGACATCAAATATCGGCAGAGTAAGGGAAGGGTAAGGGTGGAGGGTCTTGAACAGCTTCCTAAATAGGCTGGGTTGTAACCTGCAAAAAATTGAGATGCAGCTGGGCACTGTGGCTCATGCCTGTAATCTCAGCACTTTGGGAGACCAAGGTAGGCAGATCACCTGAGGTCAGGAGTTTGAGACCAGCCTGACCAACATGGCAAAATGCCATGTCTACTAAAAATACAAAAAATTAGCCAGGCGTGGTGCATGCCTGTAATCTCAGCTACTTGGGAGGCTGAGGCACAAGAATTGCTTGAACTGGGTAGGTGGAGGTTGCAGTGAATCAAGATCTTGCCACTGCACTCCAGCCTGGGCAACAGAGTGAGACTCCGTCTCAAAAAATAAATAAATAAAATTGAGATACTACTGAAGGGTGTTCAGCAGGCAAGGAATGTGGAGACAGTGATGTTTTAGGAAGAGTGCCTGAGGGGACTTTTTGGGTGTAATCCCACACCTTCATGCCAACCAGACACACCCACAAGCCAGTTGCCAGTTGGCCCATAAAAGGACGCTTTTACACCCACAAATGTTGATGGCAGCCATGTAACCTTTCTCCACTTTAAACCTGCTGTCTTGCCCAAGACCGCTTCAGTGACCCAAGCAGCGGAAGGGAAGTTTGGGATTTAGTGAGTAATTAATTTTAATAAATGGTGGTCTTAAAAAATCCCATAGTTATTCTATAAAATTCTATTTTAGTTAAAAAATTATTGGTGTCCCTTGGCTGATATTTTTTAAATGTCTGAACCAGATCTTTACGGGTCCTAAGGGCTCCCTGGTCTTATGAATTCAGTCTTCTTAGACAATATCTTCCACAGTCATCCATCTCAGGTCATTCTCACAACCAGTCACCCCAAATGACAAACTAAGCATGAACGGTTGTTTCTTTCTTTTCTATATGATGTGGGGGGGGAGTCTTTTGGGTGGTTTAATCAAAAACAGGATAATTCCAAATTTATTTTTGTTATCTGAACTAAGCCCATGGCATTTGGAAATGAAGATGTTAGAAATATCTGGAAAATAGACTATAGAGTTCTGGGTGCAGGGAGGGGATAGGAGAGAGGAGAATGTTGAGGATCATTCTGGTGAATTTGGTGTTAGTGATTGGATGGGTAGCATCACTGAGAAGGAAAAAAGAAGAGGAGGATCAGGGCCATCACCATAACTTTATGTGGTCCAATGCAAAATAAAAATGCAAGATCTTGTTGAGGCTAGGCATGGTGGCTTATGCCTGTAATCCCAGCACTTTGGGAGGCCAAGGTAGGAAGAACACTTGAGCCCATGAGTTCAAGACCAGGCTGGGCAACATAGTGAGACCCTGTGTCTGTTAAAAAAATGTTTTTTAAATTTTTTCTGTAAAAGACCCCTTGCTGGAAATGCAGGAAAAACTCTTTTCCATTTCTTCGGTGACCACTCTCTTTCAGCTTGTCATGGTGGTCTTCACTTCCTATTTAAGGTTGTCCTCCCTTGGACCCAGATATTCATAAGGTGAATCCAACCCTCACAGACTCCTGGGGCCCATACCTCATGATTGGGCACAGGGCTAGCAGGTTCCCAGCTTCTACCAGCCAGGTACCAATGTTCCTATAAGTCGAGCCAGGCATCTCTCCTTCCCAGGTGCCTGTAGTCCCAACCCACAGAAGATGGGTGGCTGTCAAGAGTATTGCTACTTCTGTGCCAGGCCAATGTGAGGTGCCTGGATAGTGGTGGGCAACAGGCTTTCCCTTGCTTAACTGCCCCCTGAATGTACCACGGCACCTCCAGCCTGGGACTGGATGGTCACTGCTATGCCTTGCCCTGAGATACCACAGTGTACATGGGCCCAACCCATGCCCAGGACTCCAGCCCAGGTGGTGCAGAAGGTGGCAGCAGTCACAGAGGATGGGGAGGGGAGACCTGTGGTGCCAGGGGGCAGGAGAGGTGGGCTAAGAGCCTGTCCCAGATGTACAGGGATGGTATGTCAACTGAAGCTCCAAGCATGCAGCACACTCTCCATTGTCCCATAGGACTTCGCTGACAAAACACACATTCAAAGATAACATTATTAAGCATTTCAAAACAGCTATCAAAGGGCATTAAACGTCAGGCATGGGGACTTTCTGAGCACAGGGTGTGACTCAACAACTGTGCAGTGTGGCTACACTGTTGCACAGCTGTTGCTATGTTCTGAATATTTGTGTTCCCCTAGAATTCATATGTTGAAACCCTAATTCTCCGTGTGACTGTGTTTGGAGATAGGGCTTTTAGGAGGTCATTAAGGTGAAATGAGGTCGTAAGGGTAGATCCTAATCCAATAAGACTTGTGTCCCTATAGGAAGAGAGAGAGGCCAGGCTCAGTGGCTCACACCTGTTATGTCAGCACTTTGGGAGGCTGAGACAGGTGGATTACTTGAGGTCAGGAGTTCGAGACCAGCCTGGCCAACATGGTGAAACCCTGTCTCTACTAAAAATACAAAAATTAGCCAGGCATGGTGGCACACGCTTATAATCCCAGCTACTCAGGAGGCTGATGCAAGAGAGAATTGCTTGAATACAGGAGGCAGAGGTTTCAGTGAGCCGAGATCGCACCACTGTACTCCAGCTTGGATGACAGAAAATGAAGAGAGGGAGAGACAGTAAACTACACTTTCTCAATGAGCATGCATCGAGGAAAGGCCTTGTGAGCACACACAAGAAGGCAGCCGTCTGCAAGCCAGAAAGAGAGCCCTCATCAGAACATGCAGACGCCCTGATCTCAGACTTCCAGGCTCCAGAATTGTGAGAACATAAATTTCTGTTGTTTAAGTCACTCAGTCTATGGCATTTTGTTCTGGCAGTCTGAGCCATCTAAGGCACCTGTGGAGCCAGACCTGGGAGCAGGAAGATCATGAATTCCATTATGAACCTGTTAAGTTAGGGAATCTAAGTGACATTCAACTGGCAATTCCTCGTATACAAAATAATAGATCCAGTGGCCATGAGGCAAGCTAGAAATACCAGTTTGGGAGCCATTAATATACAAATAGTAATTAGATCCATGGGAGTGGATGAGATCACCCAAGCATGGTGTTTGAAGTGAGAAGAGAGTGAAGTTAGAAACCAAAGTGGGGCTGCCAACATTTAGAAGGTGGCTGAAAGACGAAGAGTAGGAAAGATCAAAAAGAAACGAGGAAATCCAAGAGTACAGCATGGTATTCTGGAAACCAAAGAAAGGTAGACATTAGTCAGCTTGTTAAACACTGTTAGCAAGTCAAGCAAGACAAAGATTGGAGAATGCCTGGTGGATCTGGCCACGAGGAGGTCTTGGGAAGGTAATCTGGTTTGCAGAGTGAAACTAGAAGCCAAACTGGGATGAGGTGAGGAGTGTAAGGGTGAGATGCAGCATGGGGAAGCCCTATGTCAATGGGGCTGTATCAGATCCACCCATAAGCTGTAAAGGTTGAGATTCCTGGGCTCTTCGTGAAGGGACTATGATTTGGTAGCTCTGGGATGAGACCCAAGAATCTGTTGTTGTTGTATTTTTCCTTTTCCGAGCTCTAGATGATTTTGATGCCCTGGCAGGTTTGGGAACTACTGAGAGAATGCAAATAACATCAACTGCATTCAGAGAGACTTGATTCTGTCACATTTTAGCTGTTTGAACCAGAATGAGACACTTCAATCTCTGAGCTTCAGGTACCTAATTCACACACAAAACAGTGATAGTCTTGCTTTGTGTTATTGATTTGAAGATTGGAGTATATATATAATCTGGCGCAGAGTCAATATTTAGTAAATAGCGGCCAGTGCTACCAACAGTGGATAGAGTGAATACAGACTTTCTCTCAATAAAGAGGTTGGCCAGGAGGGGCAGGAGAAAGTAGGATCAATCCTTACAGTACTACAGCTCAAAGAGGGACAGTATTTTGTCTTGTCTTGATTTTTGTAAGATAGCAGAGATGTTAGCACGTCTGTAAGCTGGGACACGAGGGCGAAGTAGGGTACGATGAGCCCGTATCTCTGAGTTGACAGGAGGAACTGCCACGAAAGAACAGATGGAAGGATAAGCTTTGGGCAGAAGAAATGCCTTGGGAAGTTAGTTGGTGTGAGGGCAGGACATTCAGAGGTTTCACTCCTAATAATTCCATTTTTTTTCTGTGACGTGGGAGGCAGTGTCATATACCAGGAGGGGTAGGAATCTTGAGTGTAGGCACAAGTCTGGAGAGAAAGTGTTGGGAGTGTGAGGAATGAGAGAGCTGGATGACAAAAGATACACAGAGAGGGTAACAAGGGTGCCAAGCGCTTAGTTTAGATTAGAGGCCACCAATTTCTTCTTCGCTTCTCTCTATAATATCTGTGCCGCCTTTAGCTAGCCTCTATATTTGTTTGGAAACAACAGATACACCACTGATATGTGCTGAATGTCTGTGCCAGGCACTGCACTAAACATTTTTCACATGTTATCTCACTTAATCCTTACAACAGTCCCACCATGTAGGTACCATCCATGTATAGACGATGAGCTGAAGCTTAGAGAAGTTCATTAATTTGCCCAAGGTTACACAGCTAAGTAGTTGCACAGAAGGATCTCTGTTTCAGATCTGACTCCAGAGTTTTTGTTCTTAACTGTGGCACACCACACATTAATTGGGATTAGATTTTGTTGGCACACATAATGGAAAATAAAAACGTGGATCAGAGAAGATACAGGTTTATTCTTTTTCTTTTCTTTTTCTTTTTTGAGACTGAGTCTTATTATGTTGCCCAGGCTGGAGTGCAGTGGTGTGATTTTGCCTCATTGTAACCTCCGTCTTCTGGGTTTAAGTGACTCTCCTGCCTCAACCTCCCAGGTAGCTGGGACTACAGATGCCTGGCTAATTTTTGTATTTTTAGTAGAGACAGGGGTCCACCATGTTGGCCAGGCTGGTCTTGAACTCCTGACCTCAGGTGATCCATCCACTTCGGCCTTCCAAAGGGCTGGGATTACAGGCATGAGCCACTGCACCTGGCCAGATTTATTCTTTTTCATGTAATGGAAACTCAGAGGCAGGGAGCTCACGACTGGGGTGGCAGCTCCACAATCATCAGGTTCCCAGGCCTTTTCTATCTTTCTGGTCCACATCTTTAACATGTGACTTCCACTCGCAAGGTTGCTTCATTGCCCAAATGGCTCTTGGAGTTCCAAACCTTACATCCACATTCCAGAAAGCAAGAAGGTACAAGAAGCGAAAGGGGGCCTATCAGGGTCTGCCCTCCTTTTGAAGAACTTGCCTGCAAGTCCTACCCAATTACTTCTGTGTACATCTCACTGATGTAAGATCTTCTCCATAGATACAGGAGAAACAGGAGTATGTCATCTTAAGGGCACATTTTGCTATCCATAACATAATTGAGTTTTGTTAGTAAGGAAGGAGAAAGCAGATATTGGGTGGCAACTAGCATTGTTTGCCATACAATGAGTCTCACATATACTTGAAACCATAGGGGGAAATCTGCTAATTCTCATTTCATTAATATGCAAGCCAAGTAGTTCTTGCTAAACTTTCCAGACCCACTAAGAAGCAGGTGTGCTTGGCTGGGCATGGTGGCTCACACCTCTAATGCCAGTACTTTGGGAGGCCTAGGCAGGGAGATCACCTGAAGTCTGGAGTTCGAGACCAGCCTGAACAACATGGAGAAACCCTATCTCTATTAAAAATACAAAATTAGCCGGGTGTGGTGGCACATGCTTGTACTCCCAGCTACTTGGGAGGCTGAGACAGGAGAATTGCTTGAACCCGCGAGGCGGAGATTGTGGTGAGCCGAGATTGCGCCATTGCATTCTAGCCTGGGAAACAAGAGCGAAACTCTGTCTCTAAATACATAAAGCAGGCATGCTTTCTCAGTAGTAGATTCATACTAGAATGCTTCAATAATGTCTTAATGTGAAGGCGTAATTATTATATAAATTAGAGACATTTTAGCACCTAGTGAGAGAGGATTGAACACAAATTGACTTAACCTTAAAACAAACTGGCTTAAACCTTGATTAGGCTAGCTGGTGAAGCCCAGTGGGCCTTGGAGGTTTTTTGGGCAGAATGACTCCTGATAAAAGTTGAGGCTAGGCCAGGCACGGTGGCTCATACCTGTAATCCCAGCACTTTGGGAGGCCGAGGTGGGTGGATCACTTGAGGTGAGGAGTTTGAGACCAGCCTGGCCAACATGGTAAAACCCCGTCTCTACTAAAAATACAAAAATTAGCCGGGCATGGTGGCACATGCCTGTAAAAATCCCAGCTACTCAGGAGGCTGAGGCAGGAGAATTGTTTGAACCCAGGAGGTGGAGGTTGCAGTGAGCCGAGATCATGTCATTGCACTCCAGCCTGGGCGACAGAGCCAGACTACGTTTTTTAAAAAAAAGTCGAGGCCACATGTTTCTTCGCCACATCCACAGAAAAAGAATAAGTCTGTTTTTCCAGTGATCTCCCTTAAGTGCAAGGAAGAAACTTCCCAGCAACCTTCGGTGCAACTTTTCGTCAGTTACTTGAGCTAAAATGCCCCCTTCTTTTTAAATTAGATTAAATGCTATTTTACTTAGAGACAGGGTCTCACTTAGTCGCCAAGGCTGGAGTGCAACATTGCAATCAGCTCACTGCAGCCTTGAACTCCTTGACTCAAATAATCCTCCTGTTTCAGCCTCCTGAGTAGCTGGGACCACAGGCACCATGCTCAGCTAATAGGATGCCCCTTCTCAAACACGGTATGATACAAAAGATAAGAAGACCTGTAGACTAATAGGGCCACCCTGCTTTAGGTCATTTCAGTTTCCCCAACCATATTGCTGCTAGACAGAGGTGAAGGACAATGTTATCTATAGCATTTTCCACCCCCCAAACATAGTAGAAGACATTTTCGTATTCCTGTGCTCTCATCATGAAATATAATGTATTACAATGTTCTTGATTTCTTTGTTTGGTAGTTTTTTTTGTTTGTTTGTCTTGTTTTTAAGACAAGTCTGGCTCTGTTGCCCTGGCTGGAGTGCATGTGATCTCAGCTCACTGCAACCTCCACCTCCTGGGTTCCAGTGATACTTCTACCTCTGCCTCCCTGGTAGCTGGGATTACAGGTGCATGCCACCACGCCCGGCTACTTTTTGTATTTTTACTAGAGATGGGGTTTCACCACGTTGGCCGGGCTGGTCTTGAACTCCTGACTCCAGGTGATCTGCCTGCTTCAGTCTCCCAAAGTGCTGGGATTACAGGCGTGAGCCACCTCGCCCAGCCTAATGTTCTTGACAGATGGTTGAAAATGTTATTTATTGCTCATGGATAGGAGTATCTTAAAAACGGTAAAAATGGAATTTGTCAAATACGAATGAGAAAATGGAAAGAAATGGAAAAAGATAGTAAAGCTACATAAATTCACAGCCTTACTGTTGTGATTAGCAAGAGTTTCATTTTTCCTTACATGGGAATATTGATACTTTTCAAAGAAAAATGTTAAGGTATGTGGTTAATTCTTACATCCTTTATAGGTTTTTAAATATTTTTGGATTCACCTTTTACTGAATTTTGTGAAAGAATCTAAAGACAGAAAGAACTCCATCTCGAACCTAAGAGCAGGAAAAGTTATTAGGTTTCTGTAGCTTCTGGTTTCCATGGTAGAGGGGCTTCTGGTAGAGCAGAAATCCCCCTTTTCCTCTACCCGACTGTACCTTTCTTCTCTGGGAGTGGGAGTAGCTTATCTAAATGGTCAGTTGCAGATAAGGAATTGGGAAGATACATCCGGTGTGAAAATCTATTATTACTAACTGTATTTTTCACTCTATTTACATTTATTATTACTGATATAATGGAATTTATTTCTTTATCTGCAAAAAGAACATAAATTTAGTTTTTAAACATAAAACCATTCCATATTTTGCCCTTTACTAGTTTTAAAGATATGCACTAAAATTTTTTCTTTTAGTAGTTACCCTTGGAATTTATACCACCTACCTTAATAAAACCTAATGATAATTCATGGCTTTAGCTTTACACCAAATTATCCTTTAATTCCAGCCACCCGCTTCTAGGGTTGCATTGCCATTGGTTCTAACCAGGCATTTCCTTTTCTTTTTAATTTTAAAGACTTTATTATTTTTTTTAGAGCAGTTTTAGGTTCACAGCAAAATCAAGATGAAAGTATAGGCCAGGTGTAGTGGCTCATGCCTCTAGTCCCAGCACTTTGGGAGGCCGAGAAGGGCGGATCACTTGAGGTCAGGAGTTCAAGACCAGCCTGGCCAATATGGTGAAACCCTATCTCTACTAAAAATACAAAAATTAGCCAGGTGTGGTGGCAGGCGCCTGTAGCCGCAGCTACTCAGGAGGCTGAGGCAGCAGAATCACCTGAACCCAGGAGGCGGAGGTTGCAGTGAGCCAACATCATACCACTACACTCCGGCCTGGGCGACAGAGTGAGACCATGTCTCAAAAAAAGAAAAAGAAAAAAAAAAGAGGAAAATACAGAGGTTCTCCATATACTCCTTGCCCCTACATGCATACAGCCTCCCCCATCATAAACATCTCCCACCAGAGCAATACCCCTGCTATAATCCATGAACCTACATTGACACATCATTTTCACCCAAAGCCCATAGTTTGCATTAGGGTTTACTCTTGGTATTGTATATTCTATGGGTTTGGATAAATGTATAATGACATGTGTCCACCATTGTAGTATCATACAGGGTATTTTTCACTGCCCTACGTGTTCCACGTAGTCATCCTTCCCTCTCTGCTAACCCCTGAAAGCCACTGATCTTTTTATTGTCACCATAATTTTGCCTCTTCCAGGATGTTGTATGGTAGGAATAATGCAATATGTAGACTTTTCAGATTGGTTTATTTCACTTAGCAATCTGCATTTAAGGTTTCTTTATGTCTTTTCATGACGTGATCGCTCATTTATTTTGACTGCTGAACAAGATTCCATTGTTTGGATGTGACACAGTTTATCGGTTGAGCTACGAAAGTGCTCTTGCTGTTCTTTTTAGCCCACAAATTAGACATTATTACTGCTTTCTAACCACCAGTGTTTGCTTAGAATGACCCACATTTCAGATCTTTTTTCCAGGAATACTTTCTTTCCTTGTGAAATATATCCTTTGTAAATTCTTAGTAGAAAGCAAATTGCTTTTTATTTATCCTTCTTGGCATTTATAAGAATTTCTGAATCTGTGAATTACTGTCTTTCATCAGTTATGAAAAATTCTCAGCAACTATTACTTTAATGTTGCCTCTCCCTCATTCTGTTACCTTCTCCGAGAACTTGTAGGACATGTACGGCAACCTCTCACTTTACAGGCACATATGTTTTTTTTTTTTTTTTTAATAGAGTCTCGCTCTGTCACCCAGGCTAGAGTTCAGTGGTGCAATCTTGTCTCACTGCAAACTCCACCTCCCAGGTTCAAGTGATTCTCCTGCCTCAGCTTCCCAAGCAACTGCAATTACAGGTGCCTGACACCACACTTGGCTAATTTTTGTATTTTTAGTAGAGATGGGGTTTCACCATGTTGGCTAGACTGGTCTAGAGCTCCTGACCTCAAGTGATCCTCAAGTGATCCACCGTCTTGGCCACCCAAAATGCTGGGATTACAGGTGTGAGCCACCACACTGGCCTACAAGCACTTACCTTAATGAGTGGCTAGGTTTGTTAAGGCTGCTATAACAAAAACAGCATAGAGTGGGTGGCCTATCAACAACAGAAATGTATTTCTCACAGGTCTGGAGGCTGGGAAGTCCAAGATCAAGGTGCCAGCATGGTCAGGTTCTGGTGAGGGCCCCTTTCTTGGTTCACAGATGGCTGTGTTCTTGCTGTTTCTCAGGGAAGAAGTGGGATGGGCTCTCTCTGGGGCCTCTTTTTAAAAGGCACTAATCTCATCGTGTGCCTTTAAGACTTAATCACCTCTCAAAGGCTCTACCTCCTAATACCATCACCTTGTGGATTGAGATTTCGACATATGAATTTCTGGGGAACATGAACATGCAGACCATAGCGAGCAGTCTCTCACAGTCTGTTTCTTGTTTCTGACCTACAGTCTTTGAAATCCCTACAAATTTACCCTCTAGTTCAGTATTTAAACTTTTCCAGTATGCTGTTCAACTTTTCTGGTTTTTTTTCAACATTCTACTATGATAATTTTCAAAATAAGGATAAATTGAAAAAATATTACATTCAACTCTCATATACCCACCATCTATATTTTACAACTAATATTTTACTATCCTTGTTTTATCACATATCTTTCCACTGTTGACCCCTCTATGCATAATCTCTCCATTGTGCACACAAAAGTAAGTTGCAGCATCAGTGTACTTACTCCTGAATCTCCCATTTAGTTTTCATTTTAGATTTACATAATTTCCATTTCTAAAAGGTCCATTTACTACTCTTTCATATATATTCAGTAATTTCTGATGGTCTCTTGATCATCACTTCTCTTTCCAATTCCTTTCATTTCTTAAACATCTTAGAGATATTTACTTTATAGTCTATATCTGAAGTTCTCAGATTTGGCAATTAAAAATATAGAATGGGCCAGGCATGGTGGCTCATGCCTATATTCCCAGCACTTTGGGAGGCTGAGGCAGGTGGATTGCTTGAGGTCAGGAGTTTGAGACCAGCCTGGCCAACACAGTGAAACATCGCCTCTACTAAGAATACAAAACTTAGCCAAGTATGGTGGTGCATGCCTGTAATCCCTACTCAAGAGGCTAAGGCACAAGAATCGCTTGAACTGGGGAGGTAGAGACTGCAGTGAGCCGAGACTGGGTCACTGCACTCCAGCCTGGGCAATAGAGCGAGATCCTGTCTCAAAAAAAAATAAACAAATAAAAATTAAAAAAATAAAAAAACAGAATATAGGCCAGGTGTGGTGGCACAGGGCTGTAATCCCAGTGCTTTCAGAGGCTGGGGTGGGAGGATCACTTGAGCCAGGGAGGTCAAGTTTCCAGTGAGCCATGGTCCCACCACTGCACTCCAGCCTGGGCAACAGAGTAAGATCCTGTCTCAAAAAATACATAATTTTTTAAAAAATAATAAAAACACAAATACGAATACCAAATTAAATTTGAATTTCAGGTAATTAACAAATAATGTTTTAGTATAAATTTGTCCAAAATATTGTGTGGGACATACTTAGGCTAAACATTTATTCATTGCTTATCTGAAATTCAAAGTTAGCTGGGAACCAATATTTTATTTGGATATTATCTGTTAACTCCATATCTGAAGGCTCTATAGGGCTGATTGGTTTGTATTGCTGAATCTTACTCATGAAAACCTGTTTCCTTGTGTATTTTGTGATTTGGAGGTTGCTAGCTCATCTTTTTCAAAATTTCTCTTTCACACTTCTTTCATGCCTAGATAGAGGGTACATTCCTCCACGGAGCTGCATCTGCTTCTTCCAGGTGTCTGGGGCATTGCAGATCTGGTCCACTTCTTTTTATTTTTTTCAAGACAGAGTCTTACTCTGTTGCCCAGTCTAGAGTGCAGTGGTACGATCGTGGCTCACTATAGCCTCAACCTCCTGGGCTCCAGTGATCCTCCCACCTCAGCTCCCAGAGTAGCTAGGACTACGGGCACATGCCCTCACAGCCAGTTAATTTTTGTATTTTTAGTAGAGACGGGTTTTATCATGTTGCCCAGGCTGGTCTCAAACTCTTCAGCTCAAGCGATCTGCCCACCTTGCCTTGGCCTCACAAAGCGCTGGGATTACAGGCGTGAGCCACAGCACCTGACCTCTCATTCATTTTTTTTTTTTTTTTTTTTTGTGAGACAGAGTCTCACTCTGTCACTCAGGTTAGAGTACAGTGGTGTGATCTCAGCTCACTGCAAACTCTGCCTCCTGGGTTCAAGTGATTCTCATGTCTCAGCCTCCTGAGTAGCTGGGACTACAGACACAGGTAATTTTTGTATTTTTAGTAGAGACGGGGTTTCACCAGGTTGGCTAGGCTGATCTTGAACTCCTGACCTCAAGTGATCCACCCGCCTTGGCCTCCCAAAGTGCTGGGATTATAGCTGTGAGCCACACACCTGGCCTGAGGACTAATTCTGGCTTTCAAATTTTATCATTTAAGAATACACTTCATTAGGCTATAGCTGCCATAGATAGTGATTCCTCAGATGGATACGGGCAAAGCAAATTGAAGACCTTCTGGAAAGAATTCACCATTCTAGATGCCATTAAGAACATTTGTGATTCATGAGAAGAGATCAAAATATCAGCATTAACAAGAGTTTGGAAGAAGTCAGCCCTCACGGATGACTTTGCGGGGTTCATGACTTCAACAGAGGAAGTAACTGTGGATGTGGTGGAAATAGCAAGAGAAGTAGAATTAGAAGTGGAGTCTACAGATGCAACTGAATTGCTGCAACCGTGTGATCAAACTTGAAACAGATGAAGAGTTGCTTCTTATGGATGAACAAAGAAAGTGGTTTCTGGAGATAGAATCTACTCCTGGTGAAGATGCTGTGAACATTGTTGAAATGACAACAAAGGATTTAGTATATTACACAAATTAATAATTAAAGTAGCAGCAGGCTTTGAGAGGATCAGCTCTAATTTTGAAAGTTCTCCTGTGGGTAAAATGCTATCAGACAGCGTCACAGGCTACAGAGAAATCTTTAGCTCAAGAGGAGTCAATCTATGTGGCAAACTCCATTGTTGTCTTATTCTAAGAAATTGCCACAGCCCCCTCAACCTTAAGTACCCATCACCACGATCAGCCAGCAGCCATCAACATGGAGGCCAGACCCTCCACCAGCAAAATCATTACAACCCACTGAAAGCTCAGATGATTGTCACATTTTTAAGCAATAAAGTATTTTTAAATTAAAGTATGGGCCGGGTGCAGTGGCTCACACTTGTATTCCCAGCACTTTGGGATGCTGAGGTGGGCAGATCACCTGAGGTCAGGAGTTTGAGACCAGCCTGGCCAACACAGTGAAACCCCATCTCTACTAAAAATACAAAAATTAGCCGGGACTGGTGGTGGGCGCCTGTAATCCCAGCTACTCGAGATGCTGAGGCAGGAGAATCGTTTGTACCTGGGAGGCAGAGGTTGCAGTGAGCCGAGATTCTGCCATTGCACTCCAGCCTGGGCGACAGAGTGAGACTTTGTCTTAAAATAAATAAATAAATAAATAAATAAATAAATAAATAAAATAAACTATGTATTTTTTTAGACATAACGCTATTGCACATTCAATAGACTACATTATAGTATAAACATAGCATTTATATGGACTGGGAAACCAAAATAATTTTTTGTGACTTGTTGTATTGTGATAATTTGGTTGATTGAGGTAATTTGGAACTGAACCCACAGTATCTCGGAGGTCTGCTGGTACTGCTGCCACAGGGCAGAGGCTGTGGGTCGCTATGGAGCAACTTCAGTGTTACTCCCTGCCCTCCATGGACTTCTGTGCTGCTTTGCTCCTGGCATCAAAGAAATTCCACCTGCATTCTTCAGATGCATCCATTTATTTAAATGAGCGATTTTAAGATTTTGGTGGGATTTTTAGATCTTTTGTAGACCCTCTGGTTAGCCTTATTGCTGGCAACCTGTGTTCTTTATTCATCAGATGGTCTTTTGATTTTATAAAGAGTTGTTTCCGGAGTTGTTAAATATGGAGATCTATCCAGGCAGACCCTATCTGATTGCTAACATCTATAAGAAAAAATAAGCAGAATTCCTTTCACAATTCTATCTTACCTTGAGAAGTTAATCTTTTTTCTGGGTGTGCCACATGGTAGAAAAGTAAATCAATTAAAGTAGCCACATTAAAAAGAAACAAAAAACCAACCAAGACAGTGCAACTGGAATGACCAGCTTCACCAGTTCAGTCACACACACAAAGTCACATCCCTGTAGTATTCAAAGTAATCTACCTTACCGGAGAGAGAACTGGAGACCCTGATCAGTCCACTAGTGATCCCCATTCCCATTGCTACAGAGCCCACTCCCTACCCTGGGGTTCCTCAGGTACAGGCTCTTTATTTCTTCTCCAGGCACCCTGCCTCTGCTAGTCACACTCTCCTGCATGGCCTGGATGCCTGCATCAGGAGGCGTGGCATGACAACGTTCCTGTTTACCCTGCTACCCTCATCATCCAGTCTGGGTTTTGGTTCAGATTCCCATTCCCTCATAACAAGCAACTGCCTGCAGACACTTGAGATCTTTTCCTGATAGAGGACCCCCAGGCAGGTCTGGAATAATTTAATAACATTGTACCTCAAGACAGGAGGAATGTGTGCATGAGAGTCTCAATCCTGTAATGCCCTGGAGAAATTGGGACCATATGCAAAATTTCCTTTTCACTTCACAGCATAGCAAGGAGTATTGGGAATGGCAGCCTTTATCCAATCATTTAAAAAGGGTCACCTACATCCTTATTCCAGGGTAACAAGGGGTTAATTAAGAAGCACCACTCGAGGCCCTGAGCGGGTAGCTCACACCTGTAATCCCAGCACTTTGGGTGGCCAGGGCGGGTGGATCACTTGAGGTCAGGAGTTTGAGACCCTGTGTTTACTAAAAATAAAAATAAAAAAATTAGCCAGGCATGGTGGCACACACCAGTAATCTCAGCTACTTGGGAGGCTAAGCCACAAGAATCACTTGAACCCAGGAGGCAGAGGTTGCAGTGAGCTGAGATCATACCACTGCACTCCAGCCTGGGTAACAGAGCAAGACAATAAAAAAAAAAAAAAAACAAAACAAAAAACACTCAAATGATTGCATTGTCTCAGAAAAAAAATTTACTCCCAAGATGAGGTGCCTTATGATCTCCAGCACTAGATGTAAAAGCAAATGGAAACTTATATTTATGTATTTATTTATTTTTAATTTTAATTTTTTGAAAAGAAAAAGAATGATCTTAAATCAATAACATCACTTTCCAGCTTACTAAACTGGGGGGCGGGGGGGGGGGGGGGAAGAACAACTAAACCCAAAGCAAGCAGAAAGAAGGAAAAAATGAAGGCTAGAGTAGAAATAAATGAAATAGAGGATAGAAAAATAACAGAAAATACAGCCTGGGTAACGTGGTGAGATCCAATTTCTAAAAAAATTAGCTGGGCTTGGTGGCACATACTTGTAGTCCCAGCTATTTGGGAGGCTGGGGCGGGAGGATTGCTTGAACCCAGGAGGTAGAGCCTGCAGTGAGTGGAGATTGCACCTCTGCAGTTCAGCCTGGGTGACAAAGTGAGACACTGTCTTAAAAAAAAAAGAAAGAGGCCAGGCAAGGTGGCTCACGCCTGTAATCCCAGCCCTTCGGGAGGCTGAGGCAGGTGGGATCACCTGAGGTCAGGAGTTCGAGACCAGCCTAGCTAACATAGTGAAACCCCATTTCTACTAAAAATACAAAAAATTAGCTGGGTATGGTGGTGCGCGCCTGTAATCCTAGCTACTCGGGGGGCTGAGGCAGAAGAATCGCTCGAACCCGGAAGGTAGAGCTTGCAGTGAGCCAAGATCACGCCACTGTACTCTAGCAGCTTGGCAACAAAAGTGAAACTCCATCTCAAACAAAACAAAAAAAAAAAAGAAAGAAGGAAGGAAGGAAGGAAAGAAGGAAGGAGAAAAGAAAAGAAAAACAAAAAATAAACGAAACCAAAAGTTGTTTCTCTTCAAAAGATCAGCAAAATTGATAAGCCTTCAGCTAGACCAAGGAATTAAAAAGAGACAGAAAACTTAAACTCCTAATTTTTAAAAAAAATTTTAAATTTATTTTTATTTTTTATCTTTTTTGAGACGGAGTTTTACTCTTGTCGCCCGGGCTGGAGTGCAATGGCACGATCTTGGCTTACTGCAACCTCCACCTCCCAGGTTCAAGCCATTCTTCTGCCTCAGCCTTCTGATTAGCTGGGATTACAGACGCAGTTGGCTAAATTACCGGCTAATTTTTGTATTTTCAGTAGAGATGGGATTTCACCATGTCGGCCAGGCTAGTATCGAACTCCTGACCTCAGGTGATCTGCCTGCATCGGCCTCCCAAAGTGCTGGGATTACAGGTGTGAGTCACTGTGCCCAGCCTCAAACTACTAAAATTAGAACTGAAAAAGGGGACATCATTCCAACCGACAGGAGAAACAAAGGATTAAAAGGGAATACCATGAACAACTGTATGTCAACAAATTAGACAATTTGGATGAAATGGACACATTTCTAGAAAGACACAAAGTACAAAAACTGAATCAAGCAAAACCAGAAGATCTGAATAGGCCTATAACAAGTTAAAAAATTGAATTAGTAACTTTAAAACTTCCCGCAAAGAAAAACTCAGGCACAGGCAACCGCACTGGTGAATTCTACCAAACACTTAAATAAGAATCATACCAATTTGGAATAAACAATTCCAAAAAGCAGAAGAGGAAGTAGCTTCCCAGTTCATTCAATGAGAACAGTACTACTCTGATTCCAAAACCAGATGAAGATATACAAGGAAAAAAACCCTACAGACCAATAGTGGTTATGAATATAGATGTAAAAATCCTCAACAAAACACTAGCAAGCTAAATGCAGAAACATATAAAAAGGATTATACATCATGACCACGTGGGAACTATCCTGGGAATGCTAGGTTGATTTAAGATCTAAGAGTCAATTATTGGAATATTACAAATTAATATAATCAAGGGCAAAAACCACTTGATCATTTCAATAAATGCAGACAAAGCAAGTGACAAGATCTGACACCTTTTCATGATAAAAATGCCTAAAAACATCGGATAGAAAAGTCTTCCTCAACCTGATAATGGATAGAAGGAAGCTATAAAAACCCAATGGTGGCCAGGCGCAGTGGCTCATGGTTGTAATCTCAGCACATTGGGAGGCCAAGGCGGGTGGATTACCTGAGGTCAGGAGTTTGAGACCAGCCTGGCCAACCTGGTGAAACCCTGTCTCTATTAAAAATACAAAAATTAGCCAGGCATGGTGGCATGTGCCTGTAATCCCAGCTACTGCTACTCGGGAGGCTGAAGCAAGAGAAGTGCTTGAACTTGGGAGGTGGAGGTTGCAGTGAGCCGAGATTGCACCACTGCACTCCAGCCTGCGTGACGGAGTAAGACTGAGTCTCAGAAAACAAAAACAGACAGGTCCAGTGGCTCACGCCTGTAATCCCAGGACTTTGGGAGGCCGAGGCAGGCAGATCACAGGTCAGGAATTTGAGATCAGCCTGGCCAACATGGTGAAACTCCATCTCTACTACAAATACAAAACTTAGCCAGGCGTGGTGGCAGGCGCCTATAATTCCAGCTACTTGGGAGGCTGAGGCAGGAGAATCGCTTGAGCCTGGGAGGTGGAGGTTGCAGTGAGCCGAGATTGCACTCTTGCACTCCAGCCTGGGAGACAAGAGCAAGTCTTCGTCTCAAAAACAAAAAACAAAAAACAAACAACAACAACAACAACAACAACAACAACAACAAACCCCAGTGGTAAAAGACCAAATGTTTTCCCCAAGACTGGCAAGAAGACAAGGATGTCCGCTCTAGCCACTTCTCTTTAACATTGTACTGGAGGTTCTAGCCATGCAAATTAGGCAAGACAAGGAAATAAAATGCATCTAAGTTGGAAAAGAAAATTAAAACTATTTCTATTTACAGATGACATGGTCTCGTATAGAGAAAATTCTAAGGAGTCCACGAAAATCATTAGCCCTAATAACCAAGTTCAGCAAGTTTGCAGGATACAAGATCAATAACAAAAATCAACTATTACTATACATTAGCAATTAACATTCTAAATATGAAATTAAGAAGTCAGTTCCGGCTGGGCTTGGTGGCTCAAGCCTGTAATCCCAGCACTTTGGAAAGCCGAGGCGGGTGCATCATGAGGTCAAGAGATCAAGACCATCCTGGCCAACATGGTGAAACCCCATCTCTACTAAAAATACAAAAATTAGCCGGGCATGGTGGCACGCGCCTGTAATCCCAGCTATTTGGGAGGCTGAGGCAGGAGAATTGTTTGAACCCAGGAGGCGGAGGTTACAGTGAGCCAAGATTGACCACTGCACTCTGGCCTAGTGACAGAGCAAGACTTCATCAAAAAAAAAAAAAAAAAAAAGTCAATTCCATTTATAATGGCATTAAAAAGAATAAAATCCTTAGGTATAAATTTAACAACAGAGGTGTAAGACTTGTACATGCAGAACTATAAAATGCTGAAAGAAATTTAATAAGATCTCAATAGGCTGGGCGTGTGGCTTGTGTCTGTAATTCCAGCATTTCAGGATGCCAAGGTGGGCGGATCACTTGAGGTCAGGAGTTTGAGACCAGCCTGGCCAACATGGTGAAAACCCATCTCTACTAAAAGTACAAAAAAATTAGCCTGGTGTGGTGGCAGGCACCTGTAATCCCAGCTACTTGGGAGGCTGAGGCAGGAGAATCACTTGAACCTGGGAGAGAGAGGTTGCAGTGAGCTGAGATCACGCCACTGCACTCCAGCCTGGGCGACAGAGTGAGACTGTCTTGAAAAAAGAAAGAAAGAAAGAAAGAAAAGATCACAATAAATGAGAAGACCTCACATGTTCATGGATGGGAAAATTTAATATTGTTAAGATGGCAATACTCCCCCAAACTGGTCTACAGATTCAGTGCAATCTCTACATCGAAAAATTCCAGCTGGCTTTTTTGCAGAAATGTACAAATTGACCCTAAAATTCTCATGGAATTCAAGGGACCCAGAAGAGCCAAGACCACTTGTAAAAAGAACAAAGGAGCCAGGCGCGGTTCACATCTATAGTCTCAGCTATTTGGGAGGCTGAGGCTGGGGGACTGCTTGAGACTAGGAGTTTGAGGCCAGCTGTGTCTTAACAAAAGAAGGAAGGAAGGAAGGAAGGAAGGAAGGAAGGAAGGAAGGAAGGAAGGAAGGAAGGAAGGAAGGAAGGAAGGAAGGAAGGGAGGGAAGGGAGAAGGAGGGAGGGAGGGGGAGGGATGGAGGGAGGGAGGAAGGAGAGAGAAAGAAAGAGAAAGAAAGAAAAATAAGACACAATTTACAAATTCAACACGTGTTATAAGGCTTCAATAATCAAGATGGTGAGGTATTGGCACACAGGCAGGCATGTAGATCTATGAAACAGAAATAAACCTTTACATTTATGGTAAATTGATTTTGGAATAGGGTCTCAAAACTATTTAACAGGGAAATAATAGTGTATTCAACAAATTGTACTAGAAAAACTAGGTATCCTCATGCAAAAGAATGAAGCTGGATCTCTATTTCACACTGTACACAAGACATAACTCAAAATGGATCAAAGACCTAAATGAGAGCTTACTATAAAACTGTTATAAGAGGCTGGGTATAGTGGCTCATGCCTGTAATCCCAGCACTTTGGGAGGCCGAGGCTGGTGGATCACCTGAGGTCAAAACTTTGAGACCAGCCTGACCAATATGGTGAAACCCCGTCTCTACTAAAATTACAAAAAAATAAGCTAGGCATGGTGGCATGCACCTGTAGTCCCAGCTACTCGGGGGGCTGAGGCAGGAGAATCACTTGAACCTAGGAGAAGGAGGTTGCAGTGAGTTGAGATCACGCCACTGCACTCCAGCCTGGGCGACAGAGTAAGACTCTGTCTCAAAAAACAAACAAACAAAAAACACTGTTATAAGAAAACAGGAATAAATCGTCATGACCTTCAGTTGGGCAATGGTTTCTTACCTATGACTTCAAAAACACAAGCAATACAAGAAAAAAATAATTTGGACTTCATGAGAATTAAAAACTTGTGTTGCAAATGATTCCATCAAGAAAGCAAAAAGATGCTGGGCGTGGTGGCTCACACCTGTAATCCCAGAACTTTGGGAGGCTGGGGCAGGCAGATCACGAAGTCAGCAGTTTGAGACCAGCCTGGCCAAGATGGTGAAACCCCGTCTCTACTAAAAATACAAAAATTAGCTGGGCGTGGTGGTGGGCGCCTGTAATCCCAGCTACTCGGGAGGCTGAGGCGGGAGAATCGCTTGAACCCGGGAGGCGGAGGTTGCAGTGAGCCGAGATCGTGCCATTGCACTCCAGCCTGGGTGACAGAGCAAGACTCTGTCTCAAAAAAAGAAGAAGAAAAAAAAATCTCAGCAATAAAAAGACAACCCAATTTAAAATGGGCAAATGATTTGATTAGACTTTTCTCTAAAGAAGATACCTAATGGTAAATGAGCACATGAAAAGATGCTTGGCCTCACTAATCATTAGTGAAATTAACACTACAACAAGAGTCTGCTTTACACCCACTAGGATGACTATAATCAAAAATATGAACACGTTTTAAGGATGTGGAGAAATAGCAATCCTCAGAGCTTGTTGCTGGGAGTGTAAAATAGCGTAGACTCTTTGAAAAACAATTTGGTAATTCCTTAAAAATTTAAACATAGAGTTACACATAACCCAACAATTTCACTCCTAGGTATACACCCAAGAGAAATGAAAACATACATCCACATATAAACTTGTATTCAGATGAATGTCTGTAGCAGCATTATTCATGATTGCCCCAAACTGGAAACAACATAAATGTCCATCAACATGTGTTGATGGCTAAATAAAATGTGGTATAACCATACAGTGGAATATTATTCAGCTGCAAAAACAAAAAAAAAATACTGCCTGGGTCCAGTAGCTCATGCCAGTAATCCCAGGACTTTAGGAGGCTGGGGTGGGAGGATCACTTGAGCCCAGGAGTTCAAGTCCAGCCTGGGCAACATGGTGAGGCCCAATCTTTTCAAAAAATTAAAAAATTAGCCAGGTGTGGTGGTACAGCTACTTGGAAGGCTGAAGTGGGAGGATTATGTAAGCCCAAGAGGTCGAGGCTGCAGTGAGCTGTGATTGCACCACTGTACTCCAGCCTGGGCAACAGAGTGAGATCCCGTCTCCAAAAGAAAGAAAGAAAGAAAGAAAAAAAGAAATAAAGTACTGATACCTGCTACATGCTACCATACAAATGAACTTTGAAACCATTATGCTAAGTGAAAGAATTGAGTCACAAAAAACACACATTGTATTCCGTATGATGCAATTTATGTGAAATGTCCAGAATAGGCAAATCTAGAGAGGTAAAGTTAGATGAATGCTTGTTAAGAGCCGGGTGTGTGGGTTGGAGGGGTAAAAGGGAGATAGGGAGTAATAGTTGATGGGCATGGTTTTTTTTTTAGGGAGAATGAAAATATTCTAAAGTTATATTGGGGTGATAGCTGCACAACCCTGTGAACTTAGTAAAAAGCATTGAGCTGTAGGTTTTAAATGAGTCAATTTTATGGTATGTGACTTATAACTCAGAAAGTCGTTTTTTTAAAAAAAAACTTCATCAATGAGGGGCAAGTAGAAGTCACATACCTCCAGAGGAAACAGAAAAGAAATTGCAAACTTTTCTGTGACATAAATGGTCTGTATCTTTCAAAAATGCCAGTATCATGAAGGACAAACAATGGTTGGGGAAATTTGCCAGATTAGGGACACGCCACATGTGATCCTGGACTGGATCCTGGAGAGAAAAATGTCTTAAAGGATATATTTGGGACAATTAACAAAATTAGAATGTAGATTATAGATGAGATTAAAGTATTGTGTCAATGTCAAATTTTCTGAACTTCATAACTGTACTATGGTTAGGTAAGAAAATATCTTGGTTTTTTCTTTTCTTTTTTGAGACAGGGGTCTCACTCTGTTACCCAGGCTGGAGTTCAGTGGCTCAATCTTGGCTCACTGCTCACTGGAGATAACGTGAGCTCCTGGGCACAAGTGATCCTCCCATATCAGCCTCCCAAGTAGCTAGGATGACAGGTGTGCACCACCACACCTGGCTAATTTTTATTTTTTGTAGAGCTGGGGTCTCCTATGTTGCCCAGGCTGTCTTGAACTCTAAGTCTCAAGCGATTCTCCTGCCTCAGCTCCCAAAACGTTGGGGTTATAGGAATGAGCCACTGTGCCTGGCCAATATCTTTGTTATAAAGAAGAAACCCTAAAGTCAGAGGCATGATGTCTGCGATCTACTCTACCATGGAGAGAGTAAAAATCAACACAAAAGGAATATATACATGTTTACATCAAATTATTATATCTTACTATATACACACATAAACTTATGTGTATATATGTACATAAAACAATATAAAACATGTAACCAAATATAATATACATACACACATATACATGTATACACAGAGAGAATTATGACAAATAGATAAACTTCAAAAAAATCTTTGGATAAAAGATACACAAAATTTTCTCTAAATTATTCTTGTAACTTTCCCACATGTTTGAAGTCATTACAAAATAGAAAGGATTTATAATATAAGTCTATGGGGGCCAGGTGTGGAGGCTCACATCTGTATTCCCAGCATTTAGGGAGGCTGATGGGGAGGATTGCTTGAGTCCAGGAGTTTGAGACCAGTCTGGGAAACATAGCAAGACCCTGTCTCTGTAAAACTTTAAAAATTGGCCCGGCACGGTGGCTCATGCCTGTAATCCCAGCACTTTGGGAGGTCGAGGTGCAGGGTTGGGGGGGATCACGAGGTCAGGAGTTTTCGACCAGCCTGGCCAACACTGTGAAACCCCTATCCCTACTAAAAATACAAAAATTAGCCAAGTCTGGTGGTGGGCGTCTGTAATCACAGCTACTTGGGAGGCCGAGGCAGGAGAATCGCTTGAAACCAGGAGGCGGAGTTTGTGGTGAGCTGAGATCGCACCATTGCACTCCAACCTGGGCGACAGAGCGAGACGCTGTCTCAATAAAAAACAAAAAACAAACAAACAAAAACTTTAAAAATTAGCTAGGTGTGGTGGTGTACACCTCTGGTTCCAGCTACTCCAGAGGCTGAGGCAGGGGGATCCCTTGAGCCCAGGGGTGAGCTGCAGTTAGCTATGATCACACCCCTGCAGTCCAGCCTAAGTGACAGGGGAAGGCCTCAAAAAGCCTGAGTCCAACTTTAAAGAGTTTCCTCTTTTATTTAAAACAAACAAACAAACAAACAAACAAACACACAGCGCTTCCCTTACCGTGCTTGCTGAGCTCCCGCGCCCGCGGAGCTCGCGCCAGGCTCCTGGGAAAGGACGGGGCGTGTTACCCGGGAGCAGCTGCTCCAGTGCTCCTCCAGGCCCCGATCGGGCTAAGCCGGCGGCCTCCCTCCCTTCACCTTTCCTCTCTTGGCGGGACCCTGCGGCGGGCGAGTGACTGCGACCACGCCTGAAAGGCGACTCTTCTGATTCAAGATGACCAACGAAGAACCTCTTCCCAAGAAAGTTCGACTGAGTGAAACAGACTTCAAAGTTATGGCAAGGGATGAGTTAATTCTAAGATGGAAACAATATGAAGCATATGTACAAGCTTTGGAGGGCAAGTACACAGATCTTAACTCTAATGATGTAACTAGCCTAACAGAGTCTGAAGAAAAACTAAAGCAACAACAGCAGGAGTCTGCACGCGGGGAAAACATCCTGGTAATGCGACTAACAACCAAGGAACAACAGATGCAAGAGTGTACTACTCAAATCCAGTACCTCAAGCAAGTCCAGCAGCTGAGCGCTGCCCAGCTGAGATCAACAATGGTATCAGCGATCAAACTTGGTTTTCCTAAAAATGAAAGGTGAACTGGAATAAACTAAAGATAAACTGGAACAAGCCCAAAATGAACTGAGTGCCTGGAAGTTTACGCCTGATAGAGGACTGATGGCGTCAGACTATTCCGAAGAAGTGGCCACCTCCGAAAAATTCCCCTTCTAGAACATGTAGACACTTGAGAAACGTTTCTGTTTGAAGAATATAGAGGGAGAAACAGAAGTCTTAAGTCTGTGGCACACTGTGTCTTCAGACAGTTTGAAGGAATGAAAACCTAGAGATTTTAAATCATGAATTGAACATGTAAAATTCCAGTAAAATGTAAAAATGGAATATGCATCGCTCTTAACCTTGAGCATAGTGACTTAGAGACACTGTGTATCAGTTTTGCCAATAAGACTGTGGACTTCATTATTGCTGTTGAACTTCTGGGTCAAAACTCAAATGAGGTGAATTTTGTCTTTAAAGGGTTTATTTGCTGAGAACCAACTTTTAATAGTCACGAGAGAATCAAATAATAGATGTCAGTATAAGGAGCGCATATATTTAACCATTTAGTTTGGGGCTCTATATTACTTGCTTGAGCCTTAATCAATGTGGTTTTATTCAATGATTTGTTCTTTGAATGGTTGCAAAAACTGTAGATTATCTTACTGAGGACTGTACAAACATGAAGGTGTGGTATGAAACTTTAGGTTGAAACTGTTTGAAGCATTATAAACATTCATGTCACAACTAGATTGTATAAGGATATTAGCTGTGATGAGACTCACTGCATTATTTTTTTAGTGAATTTTATGAAAATCCCCATTCCATTCAACAGGCACATGTTTAAAAGAGCATTGTCGTTGGTGTTAATGGGGGAATGTGTTCCTTCATTGTATTTGGCCCTTTTGTATTGCACTCTTGATATTAAATTAAATGTGCCTTGAAATAAGCAAACACACAAAAAAAATTTTTACAACAAATATGACAAGGGGTTAATAGGTATTAAGTCTTTTTTTTTTTTCCTTTTGAGATGGAGTCTTACTCTGTCGCCCAGGCTGGAGTGCAGTGGCTCCATCTGGGCTGACTGAAACCTCCGCCTCCCGGGTTTAAGCGATTCTCCTGCCTCAGCCTCCAGAGTAGCTGGGATTACAGGCCTGAGCCACCACACCTGGCCCAATAGGTATGAATTCTGTCGTTATGATCTCATGTGGCACAGTGAAAGATGCAGTTACCTGAAGATCAAAGAGGGTTTCTCACATTGTATGGGCTAAGTTCCCCCAACTCTCCTTGTTTGCCTTACTTCCAAGAAAAGGGCAATTCCGTGGGCTCTGCATGGTGTCTGGCCTTGACCCTAGCTGACTGCACAGAGAAAATCAGACTGCACAGAGAAAATCTTCTCCAAATGAAGCCTCCATCACCTGATTCACCTCTTTACGAAACCATATCTGGTGGATAAGGCTATTCTGGTTTGGCTTTTTTTGGACTATGGTGTAGGATTTTAGATTTATTCAAGTGATTTTTTTAAACTATAAAATGTAACAAACACATGAGTATTTAAAAATATATATGTTCATTTTTGGGGATAACAATAACATAAACACCCATGTTCCATCCATCAGGCTATGAAATAGAGTAGTATCCCCCTCTCTCTGCCCCAAATCATCCCTTCCTTCCCCCTCCACTCCTGACTTTTGTGATAACCATTCCTTTGCTTCTCTTCCTGGTCTTGATCACCAACATGTATTTCCCTAAACAATACACTGTTCAACTCTGCCTGTTTTGAACTTTGTATAAATGGATCTTGTTGTAATGGGTTTTTTTTTTTTTTCTGTGACTTACTTATTTCACTCAATGTTATGGTTTTGATGAATTTTCCCTATTAAGGATATCTTGTTAAAATCTGCCTATTGAATTTAAAAAATAAATATTAATTCTGGATGGAGGGTCAATAGATGTTTGTTAAATTCTCTGCATTTCTAGGATTTTTCCTGCAAGTTAAATTACATTAAATTTAAAAGTGCATGCTTGGGTCTGCCTTTCAAAAAACTTTCTAGGCCGGGTGCAGTGGCTCACGCCTGTAATCCCAGTACTTTGGGAGGCCAAGGCAGCTGGATCATGAGGTCAGGAGTTCGAGACCAGCCTGGCCAAGATGGTGAAACCCCGTCTCTACTAAAAATACAAAAATTAGCTGGGCATGGTGGTAGGCGCCTGTAATCCCAGCTACTCAGTAGGCTGAGGCAGCAGAATTGCTTGAACCCGGGAGGCGGAGGTTGCAGTGAGCCGAGATGGCGCCACTATACTCCAGCCTGGGCAACACAACAAGACTCTGTCTCAAATAATAATAATAATGATAATAATAATAATAAACTTTCTAGAGTCATGGATGAGGATGATTTGTCAAAGTGTATGGCTGACAATCATGTTTTTCTGGGCTTTTATACCTGACTACTTTTATGACCTTGAGCTATTTTAATCATGGATCAGTTGCTAGCCTTGTGGACCATTGGCTATATACTTAAACATTCTTTTATTTTTCTCTCTGTCTTTAAAGTAGGGAATAGGATTCACCCCGTCATTTTGTTGTGACATAACATTCTTTGAGGAAAGTTACTGATATTGGAAATCAGATTTAAAGAATCTAACAATTTTAAGATACATCATTTATTTAACACTTTCAGCTTTCTGAGAAAAAAAGAAGGAAAGGAGGGAGAGGGGGGGAAAGAAAGAAAAAAGAAGAAAATGAAAAAAAGACCACCACAATGAATTTACAAATCCTCCCAAAGTGCATCACAGTATCAAGAAAACACAGTAATTGGCCAGGTGTGGTGGCTCACGCCTGTAATCCCAGCACCTTGGGAGGCCAAGGTGGGCGGATCATGAGGTCAAGAGATCAAGACCATCCTGGCAACATGGTGAAACCCCGTCTCTACTAAAAATACAAAAATTAGCTGGGCGTGGTGGCACGTGCCTGTAATCCCAGCTACTCGGGAGGCTGAGGTAGGAGAATCACTTGAACCTGGGAGGTGGAGGATGCAGTGAGCTGAGATCTTGTCACTGTACTCCAGCCTGGGTGACAAAGCAAGAGTCCATCTCAAAAAAAAGAAAAAGAAAAAAAGAAAATATAGTAATTAACGCCTTCTGCCAGGATCACCGTCTTGGCCTGACTCCTTTTCTAACATGCCAAAGGACGGAAGAAGCCCTCTTTCCGGACCCTTCTGTTTCTCATAGAGAAGCTCAGCCACTATCCTACGTGACTGGGAGAGTGGGCAGTTGCTAAGAACTTGGTAAAGTGGTAGAAATACAGTTAGACCAAGACAAGGGATTAATACAGTAGATTAAGCACATGCATCCCATTTTGTTCCCTTCTGAACTTTTACTAAAACAAGAATAAGAATATGCTTTTTTCTGTTGTTTTTTGAGACAAGGTCTCACTTTGTTGCTGAGGCTAGGGTACCATGGCGCAATCATAACTCACTGCAGCCTTGAACTCCTGGGCTCAAGCGATCCTCCTGCCTCAGTCTGCCAAGTAGTGGGACTACAGGTGTGCATCACCATACCTGGCTATTTATTTTTAATTTTTTTGTAGAAATGGGGTCTCATTATGTTGCCCAGGCTGGTCTTGAACTCTTGGCTTCAAGTGATCCTCCCACCTCGGCCTCTCAGAATGCTGGGATGACAGGCATGAGTCAGCATTCCTGGCCAAAACAATACTTTTTAAAAAGATGTAACAATAGTGAAGAGAATAGGAATGGAGGCAAAAACTTTGACAACTAGAAAGCAGATGTTCATGTGGTTCCGACTTAGAAGACTTCAGGGAGCTGGATTCTCAAGACTGTAGTAAAGGAAGCTCACAAGTAGTTAAAATTACACTGAAGAATCTTGAAAAAAAGGAAAATTGTCAGCACCAGGTACCTCTGGAATTTGGGATTAAGGGAATGTTTAAAATAAGGAGGACTGGGTAAAGCTGTATGTGAAAGTGAAATATCTAGATCTTCCTCCCCAGTTGTACACCACTGGGCAACAGTTTCTCATCAACATACGATCAATAAATTAGGTTTATCCTCTAGAAAAGATAAAACAGAAAGTCTCTGGATTGGCAGATGCCACCCACATTTGAGGGTATAGGTAACATATTCAAAAGCCAGAAGATTAAGAAACAGTTTGTGAGAATATATTTGTTCTCAGGAAATATACATTGAAGTATGAAGAGGTTAATGGACATTATGTAGCAATCTCTACTCCCAAATGGTTCAGAAAAAATAAATACTAATTTGTGTGTGTGTGTTGGGGGCAAAATATTAAATGTAGCAAAATGCTAAAATTTGGTAAATCTGGATAAAGAATATATGGGCATTCTCAGGACTTTTCTTGCAACTTGTATCTAAATTTGAAGTTACTTTAAAATAAAAAGTTTTTTTTTTTTTTTTTTTTTTTTTTTAAAAGAGAGACAATATGCATACTGAATGCTGAATGCAGAGAACACCACATCCTTTCTGCCTCTACCCATTGGCTATCAAAAGCCCTATGGCCAGATCCTTACCTTACAGAATAATATCCCTCTCTATGGAGTTTGAGCAGCTCAAGAGGAAGGACTTAACGTTACTTAACTGGGGGATTCTCTCCCCAACAGCCCACTGAAAATGACTCCTATAGCACTCTATGCCTCACCCACATGGTCAGATCTTCCAATCACCTCTTTAGTACTCCACACTTAAGCATAAACAGACAGCAGCAAGGCAAGATAGATACCAAAGCAAACAGAAAAAGCCCCACTTAGAGAATTAGAGATTATGCAAGGAGAAAACCTGGGGGGGCGGAAACTATCATTAATATTCTCTGAGAGATAAGGCCGTTACATTCATGAAACAAGAAGATCCTCTTCTATTAAAAGGAACGTTCAGAGAATAGAAAATAGCTCTTAGAAATTTTTTAAATGTTAGTAAAAATGAAGAAATCCATAAAAAATAAGAAAAATAAATTTTTAGGAGTACCCCAAAAGTAGAGAAAAAAGACAAAGAGATGGAAAATTAAAGAGAAAAGGGGCCAGGAGCGGTGGCTAAAGCCTGTAATCCCAGCACTTTGGGAGGCCAAGAGGGGCGGATCACGAGGTCAGGAAATCGAGACCATTGTGGCTAACACGGTGAAACCCCGTCTCTACTAAAAAAATACAAAAAAAAAAAAAAAAAAAAAACTAGCTGGGCTTGGTGGCAGGCGCCTGTAGTCCCAGCTACTTAGGAGGCTGAGGCAGGAGAATGGCGTGAACCCAGGAGGCGGAGCTTGCAGTGAGCCGAGATCCAGTCACTGCACCCCGGCCTGGGTGACAGAGCGAGACTCCACCTCAAAAAAAAAAAAAAAAAAAAAAAAAAAAAAAAAGAGAAAAGGGGATAAAATAAGATTATCTATCTGGTGGATCCAAAACCCAAACAATAGGAGATCCAGAAAAAGGGAAAATGAGAAGCAGATATCAGCAATGAAATAATTAAAGAAAACTTATCAGGACGAATAACAAATTGTCAAATTGAAAGCCCCATTGAGTGTCTGACACAATAGATTAAAAGACTTACACCAAGATACATCACTGTGAATTTTCAGAACATTTGGAACAGAGAAAACTCTACAAGCCTCTAGAGACAGAGTGGAATCTGAATGGTTTTGGATTTCTCCTTAGAAACGCTAGAAGCAAAAGGACTACAGAGACTAAGGAAAATTATTTTCAGGCCAGGTGTGGTGGCTCACACCTGTAATCCCAGCACTTTGGGAGGCCAAGGCAGGTGCATCACCTGAAATCAGGAAAACTTCTGATTTCAGACTGGCCAACATGGCAAAACTCCATCTCTATTAAAAATACAAAAGTTAGCTGGGTGTGGTGGCACATGCCCATAGTTCTAGCTACTCAGGGGGCTGAGGCAGGAGAATCACTTAAACCCCAGGAGGCGGAGGCTGCACTGAGCCAAGATCGCGTCACTACACTCCAACCTGGGCAACAGAGCAACACTCTGTCTCAAAAAAAAAAAAAAATTTTTCATATATAATTTTATTTTTATACCCAGCTCAGTTATCATTCATGTATGAAGATAGATTAGAGCTGGGTGTGGTAGCTCATGCTTCATAATCCCAGCACTTTGGGAGGCTGAGGCAGGAGGATTGCTTGAGCCCAGGAGTTCAAGAACAGCCTGGGCAACATGGTAAGACCCTGTTGCTACAAAAAATAATCTTAAAAATTAGCTGGGCATGGCAGTGCATGCCTGTAGTCTCAGCTATTCAGGAACCAGAGGCAGAAAGATTGCTTGATCCTGGTAGGTCGAGGCTGCAGTGAGCTGTGATTGTGCCACTGCATTACAGCCTGGATGACAGAGCAAGACCCTGTCTCAAAAAAAAAAAAAAAAAAAAAAAAAAATATATATATATATATACACACACACGCACAGACACATATATAGAGAGATATAGATAGATTACAAACATTTTCAGATTTCAAAAATCTCTCCCCCAAATTTGTCTCCTATCTACTCTTGACTCAAGATGCTCTCAAACAAACAAACCAACAAACAAAACTTAGTCAAGAACCAGGACATATATCAGTAAAAAGAAGATTCTAGACAGAAGAAGGGCAAAGGAAATATAAGCAGGACAATGAAAAGAGGTTCTAGGACCATAGTTACACAGCAGATGTACAGGGCAACATGTTTAGCACATTCAAACTGTTAACATATTGAAGGTTATAATTTCCAAGATCCCTGCTGCTATTGAACCATCTTTTCTTTTCTTTTTTTTTTTTTTGAGATGGAGTTTCACTCTTGTTGCCTAGGCTGGAGTGCAATGGTGCAACCTCGGCTCACTGCAACTTCCGCCTCCAGGGTTCAAGTGATTTTCCTGCCTCAGCCTCCCAAGTAGCTGAGATTACAGGCATGCATACACAACAATGCCCAGCTAATTTCATATTTTTTTAGTAGAGGCGGGGTTTCTCCATGTTGCTCAGGCTCATCTTGAACTCCTGACCTCAGGTGATCTGCCCACCTCAGTCTCCCAAAGGGTTGGGATTACAGGCGTGAGCCACCGCGCCCAGCTGAGTCATCTTTTCAACTTGAGGACAGAGTGAGCCTGGCACTGATTCTTCTTTTTTTTTTTTAGATGGAGCCTCCCACTGTCACCTGGGCTGGAGTGCAGTGGCACAATCTTGGCTCACTGCAACCTCCGCCTCCCAGATTCAAGCGATTCTCCTGCCTCAGCCTCCCAAGTAGCTCGCCATCACGCCCGGCTAATTTTTTTTATCTTTAGTAGAGATGGGGTTTCACTGTGTTGGCCAGGCTGGTCTCCTGACCTCGCGATCCACCCCACCCCCCGCCCCTCGCCTTGGCCTCCAAAGTGCTGAGATTACAGGCATGAGCCACCACAGCCTGGCACTGATTCTTATCTAACGTGGCTTGGCTTAAAGCCATATGCTAATGAATTTCTGCTCTTCTTTCTATGTCCTGCTGCCTAAATAAACTGAAGACTTTTAACTTCACCCCACAGAAGTGGTCTGTTTGATTTACTCATGAGCACTAGAAGTAGGTTATAAGCGGCCGGGTGCAGTGGCTCACGCCTGTAATCTCAGCACTTTGGGAGGCCGAGGCAGGTGAATCATGAGGTCAGGAGTTCAAGACTAGCCTGGCCAATGTGGTGAAACCCTGTCTCTTGAAAATACAAAAATTAGCTGGGCGTGGTGGCGTGTGCCTGTAATTCCAGCTACATGGGAGGCTGAGGCAGGAGAATTGCTTGAAACCAAGAGGTGCAGATTGCAGTGAGCCAAGGTTATGCCACTGGACTCCAGCCAGGGTGACAGAGGGAGACCCTGCCTCAAAAAAAAAAAAAAAAGAAGAAGTAGGTCATAAGCATAGAAGCATAAAATACACACTTTAAGAGGCTGAGGCAGGAAGATTACGTGAGGCCTGGAGTTTGAGACCAGCCTGGGCAACATAGCAAGGCCACATGTCTACAAAATATTAAGAAAACAAACTTAGCAGAGTGTGGTGGCACACATTTGTAGTTTCAGTTACTTAGGAGGCTGAGGCAGGAGGATTGGTTGAGCCCAGAAGTTCAAGGCTACAGTGAGCTGTGGTTGGGCCACTGCACTCCAGCCTGGATGACAGAACAAGATCCTGTATCTTAAAGAAAAGAAAAGGGGGCATAAAATACAAAGCAACTCACTCTCACACATTTCTGTCATGTATCCACCACCAAGTCCATATACGCTCCAGCTAAGCCTGATGGCCCAGCCATGCTGAGCCCTGTGATATCCCACCTCACTCATGATCTTACCCACTGACCCTCACATAACAGTAGCCCTTTCTCTACAGAACTGGGTTTTTATTTGTTATGCACTTTTAAAAAATAAACAACCTATTATTTAGGAATACAAATTAAGATGGAAAACTAAAGAAAAGCAAGAAATTATCAACACAGGATAGTGATTACCTGAAAGTTGGGGAGGGGGAAATGGAGGGAAATGCAGCTGGAGGGAGAACATTAAAGGTACTAGTAATGTTTTATTTATCAACATGAGTGTGTACAGGGGTGTGTGTATGTGTGTGTGGGTTTTTTGTTTTTTGTTTTTGTTTTTGTTTTTGAGACAGGGTCTTCCTCTGTTGTCCAGGCTGGAGTGCAGTGGTGTGATCTCGGCTCACTGAAACCTCCACCTCCTGGGTTCAAGTGATTCTCATGCCTCAGCCTCCCGAGCACCTGGGATTATAGGTGCCTGCCACAACACCTGACTAATTGTTGCATCTTTAGTAGAGACGGGGTTCCACCATGTTGGCCAGGCTGTTTGGAACTCCTGATCTCAAGTGATCCACCCACCTCGGCCTCCCAAAGTTCTGGGATTATAGGCATGAGCCACCACACCCAGCCCTGAATATCTGTGTTAGGTAGTGTTGCCTTCCTGGGTGAAGGACATCAATGACCATTTATTTCGTCTGAAGTAGTTGGTTCATCATGAACTTCCTTTTTTTGCAGGGGGGTGGGATGCAGTCTTGCTCTGTCACCCAGGCTGGAGTGCAGTGGTGCAATCTTGGCTCTCTGGCCTCTCAGGTTCAAGTGATTCTCCTGCCTCAGCCTCCTGAGTAGCTGGGATTACAGGTGTGAGCCACCATGCCTGGCCGGTCATGAACTTTCTAACTCAGATAGTTACTGTGTCGTTCATGATGGTGGTCAATCCTCATACTGCCAGGGAAGAAAAAAGGGCAGACTAATTTAAAACAATTTTTTCCTCGAGGAATTTCAATGATCCCCTTACAATCCATTTTTAAGTGCTCAAGTAGTTCTGTCTGGTTAGAGGAGGGGTGAATGTGACCAAGTGCAGGAGGTGAATCTCTAAAGGCAGACAATGCCAGGTCATGAAGAGCCTTGTGTGCTGAAATCATTCTGTGTTACGGGGAGGTCTCCAGCTAAGCCAGGATGAAGATGAGGTGTGTGCTGCCAATGACCTCCACCCCTAGCCTTCCTTCATCAGTGCATCTTGGGTAGATCAGGACACACTGTGGAACTCTAGTAACACGTAATATGGGAGCTCACAGGAAATGCCATAGCTTCTTAAATCAGGTCAGCAGTTTTTTGAGAAACAGCTCTTGCCTTGCCACTGGTCTTTGGTAGAAGTTGAACATCTAGCCATTAGACACCAAGGCACCAGGTAAGCTGAGCTGCTTTACGTGGACCAGGTGTCAGCTGATCCAATCAGCCACTATATTGCTACTGCTCACTGGTGCTACATCTTCCAAAGGAACAGATACATGTAACAAGGACTAGGCCAGAACAGGTCCTGGAAGATGGCTGCTTCAAGAACAGATGGATCAAAGGCTCCGTGCGATGGCTCATGCTTGTATTACCAACACTTTGCAAGGCTGAGGCAGACAGATCACCTGGGGTCAGGAGTTTGAGACCAGCTTGGCCAACATGGTGATACCCCGTCTCTCCTAAAAATATAAAAATTAGCTAGGCTTGGTGGTGCCTGCCTGTAATCCCAGCTACTTGGGAGGCTGTGGCAGGAGAATTACTTGAACCTGGGAGGTGGAGTTTGCAGTGAGCTGAGATCATGTCACTGTACTCCAGCCTGGGCAACAGAGTGAGACTCCATCCTCCCCCCACCAAAAACAAACAAACAAAAAAGAACAGATGGAAGATATTTGCAGTATGTCTACTTATGGTGCACTCTGGCCCCCACTTAACTGTGGGCACTACTATGTCCTTATGGAGAATTCTTCAGTAAATCCAACTGAATGAGGAAAAACTATTTTGAGCCTGACTTACCAGCGGAATTTGTGGTGCTGTAGTCTCACTAAGAAGTTGTCCTGGGGCTGGGTGCGGTGGCTTATGCCTGTAATCCCAACACTTTGGGAGGCTGAGACGGGCGAATCACCTGAGGTCAGGAGTTGGAGGCCAGCCTGGCCAACATGGTGAAACCTTGTCTCTATTAAAAATACAAAATTAGCCAGGCGTGGTGCTGTGTGCCTGTAATCCCAGCTACTTTGGAGGCTGAGACAGGAGAATTGCTTCAACCCAGGAGGTGGAGGTTGCAGAGTTTGGAGGTGGCACCATTGCACTCCAGCCTGGACAACAAGAGCAAAACTCCATCTCAAAAAAAGAAGAAGAAGAAGAGGAGGAGGAGGAGGAGGAGGAGGAGGAGGAGGAGGAGGAGAAGAAGAAGAAGAAGAAGAAGAAGAAGAAGAAGAAGAAGAAGAAGAAGAAGAAGAAGAAGAAGAAGAAGAAGGCGGCGATGAAGAGGATGAGGAGGAGAAGAGGAGGAGGAGGAGAAGAAGAAGAGGAAGAAGAAGAAAAAGAAGAAGATGACGAGGAGGAGGAGGAGAAGAGGAGGAGGAAGAGGAGGAGGAGGAGGAGGAGAAGAAGAAGAAGAAGAAAGAAGAAGAGGAAGAGGAAGAAGAGGAAGAAGAGGAAGAAGAGGAAGAAGAAGAAGAAGAAGAAGAAGAAGAAGAAGAAGGAGGAAGAAGAAGAGGAAGAAGAAGAAGAAGAAGAAGAAGAAGAAGAAGAAGAAGAAGAAGAAGAAGAAGAAGAAGAAGAAGTAGTAGTAGTAGTAGTAGTAGTAGTAGTAGTAGTTGTCCTGAAGGACAGTGAAACAGAAAAATCCTCCAGCCAGATAGAACATTAAGCAGCGCATCTCCTTGTCCAGCTCATCAAGAAGAGAATAGCCTGAATTGAGAACCTACCTCAGTTCACAAGTAAAGGCTGGTGGCTGAACTGGATGATCAGTGACTTGAAATGACCTTGATTTGGAGTGTAGCTGCTTAGGGGAGGAGGTTTGAGGACAGACCTCTCAGAACGGGCCAGTAGTATGCAACTCTCTGTGCCCAGGTAGATGTTCACCAACAGGCCTATGCTAAGAAGCAGCCTCCTAATAACCAGGTTGGCAAGATGACTGGAGCCAGCTGCCTCCTTCTCTCACCACTTTAGTGCTTGCTCAATGACTCATGAATAAAGTGGTAGTGGTGGCAAGTTAGGAGCTGTGCAAAACCTCATCAATGTGAACTTCCCTTCACCAAAGCCAGCCTTGGGTATCATGGGCTCATAGCCATTGCTTTGGCCTAGCATGCCAGCAGCAGCCACCAGTCCTGAGTCCCCATATGGTATCACTTCCAGGAATCAGTTATTATGTGGTAGTAGACTGATTACAAACCAAAGGACCTCTTCAGTCCTGAAGAGGCTAACAATCCATCCTCACAAGGAAGGAGACGCAGGGGGCAACAGTACATCCTCACAAGGAGGGGTACGTATGCTTACTTTGCATTTGTTTTCTTTGCCTGTTGTACTTGTAGCACCTCCATCAATGGACTTACAGAAAGTTATACTTGTCATAGGACTCCTGAATAATATTACCTGTAACCTAAAAAGTCAGTCCACACTGAAAAAAGAAAAGGACTGGGGTTTATCTTCTCAGGATTCATTGATCTTACTGTGTACTCAATCACCTAACAGCAGCTAGCTGCTCATTTACAAGGGTAGCATGGTCAAGTGGGAACAATAATGTAATTGCCAACCGCTACAGAGAGACGAAGCAGGAGAAAACTTTCCCATCTGAGTGGAACTGGACATGCAGAATCATGTGGATAGGAAAAAGCAGCATATCTGAGGCACTGCAGGTAGTTGAGAAGGGCAGAATATAGGGCAGGCAGGTGAGCTTTGTGGGTCCCACTGTAATCCCAACACTCGGGAGGCTGAGGCAGGTGGATCATTTGAGGTCAGGAGTTCGAGACCAGCCTGGCTAACATGGTGAAACTCTGTTACTACTAAAAATGCAAAAATTAGCTGGGCGTGGTGGCGCGCAACCCGGGCTTTCCCCCACAGGTGATAGGAAGCCAAAGATGGTTGCTATAAGATCGACGGGGACCAGGACAGTTTACATTTTGGAGGAAAGCCTCATAACCTCCTCCCCTCCGCAAGCCTTGCCTCCATGCATACCCCCCTCCCCACAAGGATAGTTTATTTCATGAGTCCTCAATGTTTTAATATTGTGTCCACAAATTCCTTGACACTACTCTTTCCCAGAGGTGGGGCTTCCCCTTCTCGTTGCATGCTGGCTGGCTTTGGTCACTGGTATCTAACAATACAATGGAAAGGAACAACTTTACAGTGGAGAAATCCACTGAACTGAACCATCGAGGTTAATATCACGTAGCCCCTGATATGATGTGATGAGGAGGACATGTCACCTGTCCTATTCCCAAAAGCTGGGAGAGGGTTACACAGAAACATTCTGTATTATCTTTGCAACTCTTCCGTTAAATCTGAAATTATTTCAAAATTAAAGTTTAAAAAATGATTTCAGAGTAAAAATGTTTAAAAGTGGGAGATGACTTCGCTTCCAAAAGATCCTCAGTAAATGGGATTTTTATTTATTATTTATTCAAGACAGGGTCTCACTCTTTCACCCAGACTGGGGTGCAGTGGCACGATCTCAGTTCACCACAACCTCTGCCTCCCAGGCTCAAGCGTTCTCCTGCCTCAGCATTCCTAGTAGCTGAGGTTACAGGCGCATGCCTAGCTAATTGTTGTATTTTTAGTAGAGACAGGGTTTCACTATGTTAGCCAGGCTGGTCTCGAACTCCTGACCTCAAATGATCCACCCACCTCAGCCTCCCAAAGTGTTGGGATTACAGGCGTGAGCCACTGCGTCCGGCCTGGATTTTTATTTAATTAATTAATTTATTTATTTATTTATTTTTGAGATGTAGTCTTGCTCTTTCCCCTAGGCTGGAGTGCAGTGGCCCAATCTCAGCTCACTGCAACCTCTGCCTCCCAGGTTCAAGCAATTCTCGTGTCTTAGCCTCCCAAGTAGCTGGGACTACAGGCGCCTACCACCATGCCCAGCTAAACTTTGTATTTTTAGTAGAGACGGGGTTTCGCCATGTTGGCCAGCCTGTTTGGAACTCCTGACTTCAGGTGATCCATCCCCCTCAGCCTCCCAAAGTGCTGGGATTACAGGTGTGAGCCATCGCGCCTGGCCTCAGCCTGGATTTTTAAAGAATATATTGGCCAGGCACAGTGGCTCACGCCTGTAATCCCAGCACTTTGGGAGGCCGAGGTGGGCAGATCACGAGATCAGGAGATCAAGACCATCCTGGCTAACACGGTGAAACCCCATCTCTACTAAAAATACAAAAAATTAGCTGGGTGTGGTGGCAGGCGCCTGTAGTCTCAGATACTCCGAAGGCTGAGACAGGAGAATGGCTTGAACCCGGAAGGCGAGGCACAACTTGCAGTGAGCCAAGATCGGCCACTGCACTCCAGCCTGGGCGACAGAGCGAGACTACACCTCAAAAAAAAAAAAAAAAAAAAAAAAAAAAAAGAATATATTTTGGGCCAGGCATGGTGGCTCACGTCTGTAATCCCAGCACTTTGGGAGGCTGAGGTGGGTGTATCACTAGGTCAGGAGTTGGAGACCAGCCTGACCAACATGGTGAAACCCTGTCTGTACTAAAAATACAAAAATTAGCCGGGTTTGGTGGCATGCACCTGTACTCCCAGATACTCAGGAGTCTGAGGCAGGAGAATTGCTTGAACCTGAGAAGCGGAGCTTGCAGTGAGCCAAGATTGCGCCACTGCTCTCCAGCCTGGGCGACAGAGGGAGACCCTGTCTCAGAAAAGAAAAAGAGAGAGAGAGAGAAAAAAAGACATGAGCCGTGTGCAGTGGCTTGCATTTGTTGTCCTAGCTACTCTGGAGGTTGAGGCGGGAGGATCACCTAAGGCCAGGAGTTTGAGACCATCCTGGGCAACATAGCAAGATCCAGTTGCTACAAATTTTTTTTTTTTTAATTAGTAGAGTGTTACAGGCAAGAGCCTGTAGTCCCAGCTATTCAGGAGACTGAGGTAGGAGCATCCCTTGGGCCCAGGAGTTCCAAGCTGCATTGAGCTGTGATCGGGCTACTGCACTTTAGCCTGGGCATCGGCAAGACTGGGTCTCAAAAACAAAACAGAACAAACAAAAGAAAATAGAAATAAAGAAATATTAAAGATAAAGATAGAAATTAAGGGCAGGAGAGACGTACAATAGAGAAGATCAATAAAATCAGACCTTTTTTTTTGAAAAAATTCATAGCATTGATAAACTTGTCAATAATATTCAATCAAAAAAAGAATGCAAAAATAATATTAAGAATAATATTAAGAATGATAAAGAAAATGTATTTACAGGCTGGGTGTGGTGCCTCGTGCCTGTAATCCCAGTACTTTGGGAGGACGAGGCAGGAGGATCACGAGGTCAGGAGATCGAGACCATCCTGACTAACATGGTGAAACCTCGTCTCTATTAAAAATACAAAAAAATAGCTGGGCGTGGTGGCGCGTGCCCGTAGCCCCAGCTACTCAGGAGGCTGAGGCAGGAGAATGGCGTGAACCTGGGAGGTAGAGCTTGCAGTGAGCTGAGATTGTGCCACTGCCTGGGCAACAGAGCAAGACTCTGTCTCCAAAAAAATAAATAAATAAAAATAAAGAAAATGTATTTACAGATACAACAGAAATCACATGGCTTATACAAGGATATTATAAACAACTTACTGAAAACTAAAATGAAATGGATACATTCTTAGAAAAATATGTTATCAAAACTGGTTACAGAAGATAAAAAGCATAACAATCTTATGACCGTTAAGAAATTGAATCAGTATGCAAACATTTTCCTGTGAAGAAAATACTACATCTGGATGTTTTTCTTGATGAATTTCTCCAAATGTTTAAAGAAAAAATAATTATGTTTTATAAAACTTTCTAGAGTATAGAAAAAGAAGGAACGCTCCTTTCTCATTTCATGAAGCAAGCATAACTTTGATACAAAACCAAGCAAGAGGCCGGGCGTGGTGGCTCATGCCTGTAATCCCAGAACTTTGAGGGGCCAAGGCGGGAGGATCACCTGAGGTCAAGAGTTCAAGACCAGCCAACATGGTGAAACCCCATCTCTACCAGAAATACAAAAATTAGCTGGGTGTGGTGATGCGTGCCTGTAATCCCAACTACTAGGGAGCCTGAGGCAGGAGAATCGCTTCAACTCAGGAGGTTGCAGTGAGCCAAGATTGCGACACTGCATTCCAGCCTGGGTGACAGAGCAAGACTGTCTCAAAACAAAAAACAAAACAACTATTAGCAATGTGGAAATAGAAGGGAAGTTCTTCATCCTCATAAAGAGGATCCTCAGAATACCTATAGCAAACATCATCCTTAATTTGAAAGCATTCCTTGTAAGATTAGAAGCAAGATAAGGGTACCAACTATCATCGCATACATGACAAAAAAGGGAAAGAATACCTTTATGTAAATGAATAATAGGAACTTCCACTCAGCAAAAGACACCCTTAAGAAGACTGAAAAGAAAAGCTTAAAACTAGGGGGCATAATATGCAACGTATATGAACTGATATATATCAGTACCTCGAATATATGAAGAACTAAGAAAAATATAAGCAATCCAACAGGAAAATAGACAAAAGACTTAAAGAAGAGATTCCCAGAAAAGAAAACTCAAATGGCCAATAAACAAAGTCAATCTCACTAGTAATCAGGGAAATGCAAATTAAAATACTACAAATAATAACAACTCTAATAAGAGTTAACACTTATATTGTGGTCTCTATATAACTTAGACTGGTTTAGTGCCACAACTATATATAGTAACTTTAAAAATTCTCACAAAAATCCTATGTCATAGTATGGTAGGTATTAGTGCTATTCACTAATATACCTTGCATGAGAAAATATAAGAATCCTTAAAATCATGTAGTATAAATCCAGCAAACTGTCCTTTTTCAAAGTTTTATGACAATCCTGTACTTTGTATTTCCACAAGACTTTAGAATTTGCTTGTTATTTTCTTTTCCTTTTTTTTTTCTGTTTGAGATGGAGTTTCACTCTTGTCACCCAGGTTGGAGTGCAGTGTCGTGATCTCAGTTCACTGCAACATCCGCCTTCTGGGTTCAAGTGATTCTCCTGCCTCAGCCTCCCCAGTAGCTGGGATAACAGGCATGCACCACCATGCCCGGCTAACTTTTGTATTTTTAGTAGAGACAAGGTTTCACCATGTTGGCCAGACTGATCTCGACCCCCTGACCACAGGTAGTCCACTTGCCTTGGTCTCCCAAAGTGCTGGGATTACAGGCGTGAGCCACGGCGCCCAGCCTGCTTGTCAGTTTCTATAAACAAAGCCTGCTGAGATTATGATTACAATTGCATTGAATCCATAGCTCAACTTGGGAATAATTGATATCCTAACACCACTGAGTTTTCCAATCACAAAACAAGGTGTATCTTTCCATTTTCTTAGTTCTTTTTCTTTTTTTTTGAGACAAAGTTTTGCTCTTGTTGCCCAGGCTGGAGTGCAATGGGGTGATCTCTGCTCACTGCAACCTCCGCCTCCCAGGTTCAAGCGATTCTCCTGCCTCAGCCTCCCGAGTAGCTGGGATTACAGGTGCCCACCACCAGGTCCAACTAATTTTTTTTGTATTTTTAGTAGAGAGAGGGTTTCACTATGTAGGCCAGGCTGGTCTCGAACTCCTGACCTCAGGTGATCCACTCACCTCAGCCTCCCAAAGTGCTGGGATTACAGGTGTGAGCCACTGTGCCAGGCCCCATTTTCTTAGTTCTTAGCTCTTGGCAATATTTTATAGCATTCAATGAACAGATCTTTCACTTATTTTGTCAGATTTATCCCCAAAGCTTTCATAGTTTTAAGCAACTGTAAAAAGCTAGTTTTTTGTTAAAATTTTAATCGCCAACTGTTTGTTGTTAGTATATATAAATACACTTTATTTTTTAAAAAATTCTGGTAAAATACACAAAACATAAAATTTACCATCTTAACAATTTTTAGGTGTTCGCAGGTGTTAAAAATACATCATATTATACAGCCATCACCACTATTCATCTCCAGAACTCTTTTCATCTTGTAAAACCAAATATCTGTACCTATTAAATAATAACTCCCCACTTTTCTTTTCCTCCAGCACCTGGCAACTACTATACAACTTTCCATGTCTGTAAATTTGACTACTTTATGTAAGGGAAATCATACAATATTTATATTTTTGCGACTGGCCTATTTCACTTGACACAATGTCCTCAAGTTTCATCAATGTTGTAGCATATATCAGAATGTCCTTCCCCTTTTAAGGCCCAATAATATTCCGCTGTATGTATATACCACGTTTTGTTTATCCATTCATCTGTTGATGAACATTTGGGTTGCCGCCACTTCTCGGCTACTGTGAATACTGCTACTATGAACGTGGGTATACAAACATCTCTTCCAGATTCTGTTTTCATTTTTTTTTTTTTTTTTTTTTTTTTTGAGGTGGAGTCTCACTCTGTCGCCCAGGCTGGAGTGCAGTGGCTCAATCTCGGCTCACTGCAACCTCTGCCCCCGGGTTCAAGAAATTCTCCCGCCTCAGGCTCCCGAGTAGCTGGGATTACAGGCTTGCACCACCACGCCCAGCTAATTTTTGTATTTGTAGTAGTGACGGAGTTTCGCTATGTTGGCCAGGCTGGTTTCAAACTCCTGACCTCAGGTGATCCGCTCGCTTTGGCCTCCCAAAGTCTGGGATTATAGGTGTAAGCCACTGCGCCTGGCCGGTTTTCAATTCTTTTGGATATATATCCAGAAGTGAGATTGCTAGATCTTATGGTAACTCTATTTTTCACTTTTGAGGAAGCTTTATACTGTTTTCCACAGTGGCTGCACCATCTTATATTCTTAACAACACTACACAAGGACTCCAATTTTTCCACATGCTTACCAACACTTCTTGTTTTTTTTTGTTTTTTTGAGACGGAGTCTTGCTCTGTCGCCCAGGCTGGAGTGCAGTGACGAGATCCCGGCTCACTGCAAGCTCCGCCTCTCGGGTTCACGCCATTCTCCTGCCTCAGCCTCTGGAGCAGCTGGGACTACAGGCGCCCGCCATCACACCCAGCTAAGTTTTTTGTATGTTTAGTAGAGACGAGGCTTCACCGTGTTAGCCAGGATGGTCTCGATTCCCGATCTCGTGATCTGCCCGCCTTGGCCTGCCAAAGTGCTGGGATTACAGGCCTGAGCCACCTCCTCCGGCCCACTTCTTGTTTTTTTGTTTTTGTTTTTGTTTTTGTTTTGTTTTGAGACGGAGTCTTGCTCTGTTGCCAGGCTGGAGTGCAGTGGTGAGATCTCCGCACACTGCAATCTCTGCCTCCTGTGTTCGAGCAATTCCCCTACCTCAGACTCCCAAGTAGCTGGGACTAGGCGTGCACCACCATGCCCAGCTAATTTTTTTCATTTTAGTAGAGACGGGGTTTCATCGTGTTGGCCAGGATGGTCTCGATCTCGTGACCTCGTGATCTGCTCGCCTTGGCCTCCCAAAGTGCTGGGATTACAGGCGTGAGCCACTGCGCCCAGCCATTTTGTGTATTTTGTTAGTAGCCATCCTACTGGGTGTGAAATGATATCTCACTGTGGTTTTGATTTTGGATTTCCCTAATGATTAGTCATGTTGAGCATCTTTTTTACGTGTTTATTGGTAATTTGTATATTTCTTTGGAAAAACATCGGTTCAAATCTCTTGACCATTTTTGGATTGAGTTGTTGTTTTTATACTTCATGTTTGTATATTGATTTTTTTTTTTTGATACGAAGTCTCGCTCTGTTACCCGGCTGGAGTGCAATGGTGGGATCTTGGCTCTCTGCAACCACCGCCTTCCGGGTTCAAGCGATTCTCCTGCCTCAGCCTCCTGAGTAACTGGGACTTCAGGCACACACTACCATACCCAGCTAATTTTTCTATTTTTAGCAGAGATGGGGTTTCACCATGTTGGCCAGGATGGTCTCGATATCCTGACCACGTGATCTACCCGCCTGGCCTCTCAAAGTGCTGGGATTACAGGCATGAGCCATGATGCCTGGCCATATGTTGATCTTATATCCTGCAACCTTGATAAACTTATTAATTCTAGTAGTTGTTTGTAGGATATTCTAGATATTCGATCATGTCATCTTTGAATAAAGATAGCTTTCTTTCTAATCTGGATGACTTTTCAGTGAAATAATGTGTGCCTGACTTTTAACTATAAATTTCATCATTTTTATAGATACAGGATTATTCAAATCATCTACTTATTCTTACGTGACTTTTAGTACATTGTCTTCCAAGGAATTTTTTTCATTCAATCTAGTTCTTAAATGTATTGCCATAAAGTTGTTCACAATATTCCTTTTTTTTTAATGCACTTAAAAAGTCTATAGTTGTTTTTCATTCCTCATATTGTTAATTTATGCTTTGTGTTTTCCTAGTCAATCTTCTTAGAACTTTATCAATTTTATTAAGCTTTTCAAAGAAGTCTTTTGGTTTCTTTGATTTTCTCTATTGCTTTTCTGCTTTCCATTTCATTGATTGGTGCTCTTCATTATTTCCTCCTTTTTACTTACTATGGGGCTTGTTCTTTCTTTTCCAATTTTTTTGAGTAGATGCTTAGTTAATGGATTTGAGATATCTCTTTTAATAAGACCATTTACATTTCTCTCTAGGTATAGATTTAGCTGTATTCCATAAATTTTGATATGTTTCTTTTTATGTGCATTCAATGAAACATCCGTTCAAATTTCTTGAACATCTGTTTTAGAAGTTTTCTAACTTCCTTTGTCATTTCTAACTTCTCTTTGACTTATGTTGTTTGATTTGCAAATATTTTGTTTTCCAGACTAATTTCATTTTGATCAGCAATCACAGTTCATATAATTTTAATCTCTTAAATGCATTGAAATTTATTTTACAACACAGAACATAGTCTATCTTGGTGAATATTTTCTGCATGCTGGCAGAGTACATGGATTCTTTTGTTGTTGGGTACAATGTCCTACAAACAAGTAGCTCAAGTTAATTGACAATATTGTTCAAGTATTCTATATCATTACTCCTTTTCTTTCTACTTAAAAACATCAATTATTAACATAGTGTTGAAATCCTAAACTTTAATTGTGGATTTCTCTATTTTTCCTTTAGGTGCTCAGTATTTTTTTATTTTTTATTTTTTATTTTTTATTTTTTTGAGTCAGAGTCTCACTCTGTCACCCAGGCTGGACTGCACTGGCTCAATCTTGGCTTACTGCAACCTCTGCCTCCTAGGTTCAAGCGATTCTCCTGCCTCAGCCTCCTGAGTAGCTGGGATTATAGGCATGCGCCACCACGCCTGGCTAATTTTCGTATTTTTTGTAGAGATGGGGTTTCACCATGTTGGACAGGCCGGTCTCAAATGCCTGACCTTGTGATCAGCCCGCCTTGGCCTCCCAAAATGCTGGGATTACAGGCATGAGCCACCATGCCCAGTGGCTCTCAGTTTTTGATTCAGCATTTTGTAGGCCTGTTATTTGTTCCATAGGCATTTTGGATTGTTGTGTCTGTTTGATAAATTGACTCTCGTATCATTCTGAAATATTCATCTTTATTGCTGGTAATATTCCCTGTTCTGAAATCTATCTGATAGTAATACTGTCACTCTATCATTCTTTTGGTTAGTGTTTGCCTGGCATGTATTTTTCATTCTTTCGCATTTAACATATTTGTGTCTTTTTATCTAAAACGTGTTTCTGTAGACAGCACATACTTTGCTCTTGCTTTTATATACAATCTGATAATCTCTGCTTTTTAATTTGATGTTTAGACCACTTATATTTAATATAATTATCAATATAGTTGAGTTTAAGTGTATCATCTTGCTATAGTTTTCTATTTGTCTAATCTAGTTTTTACTCCTTTTTTTTCTTCTTTTCCTGTTTTCTTCTAAATTGAGTACTTTTGTGACTCTTTTATTTCCACTATTGGTCTAGTAGCTGTACTGTAGTTTTATTATTACTTTCAGTGGTTGTTGTAACGTTTACAATATGCATCTTTAGCTTACTATAGTCTACCTTCAAATGATGATTTGCCACTATATGTACAGTGTAAAACTTTGTAACCATTATTCCCATTTCTCCACATTCCCCCAATTATCCATTTTACTATTATATAAGTTTTAAACCCCATAATACATTGTTATTAATTTGCCTTACACAATCATCTTATAAAGAATAAAAAAATTGTACTTATCCACACATTTCACAATTACAGAGTTCTTAACATTTATCTGTAAATCAAAATTTCAGTCTAGTATCCTTTCCCATTATTTTTGAAGAAGTATCTTCAATATTCCTGGAAGTTCCTGCTTGCTACTGATAACCTACCTTAGCGCTCTCTCTCTCTCTCTCTTTTTCTTTCTGACAAAGTCTTGCTCTGGAAGTTCATATTTTCTAGTGATAAACTATCTTAGCTTTTTTCTTTCCCTCCCTCCCCTGTCTCCCTCCCTTTATTCCTTTTTTTTTTTTTTTTTTTTTTGAGACAAGGTCTTGCTCTGTCATTCAGGCACTGCAGCCTTGACCTCCTAGGCTCAAGCAGTCCTCCCACCTGAGCCTCTCAAGTAGCTGGAATTACAGGCATGCACCACCACATCCAGCTATTTTTCAATTTTTTATTTTGATAGAGATGGGGGTCTCACTATGTTGCCTAGGCTGGTCTTGAACTCCTGGTGTCAAGCGATCCTCCTCCCTTGGGCTCTTATCGTGCTAGGATTACAGGTGTGAGCCACTGCATCCAGTTGCTTTTTTTCTTTTCTTTCTTTGTTTTTTTTTTGAGACAGAGTCTCACACTGTTACCCAGGCTGGAGTGCAATGGCATGATTTTGGCTCACTACAACCTCCGCCTACCGGGTTCAAGCGATTCTCCTGCCTCAGCCTCCCAAGTAGCTGGGACTACAGGCATGTGCCACCATGCCCGGCTGTTTTGTATTTTTAGTAGAGACAGAGTTTCACCATGTTGGAGAGGCTGCTCTTGAACCCCTGACTTCAGGCGATCCACCTGTCTCAGCCTCCCAAAGTGTTGGGATTATAGGCATGAGCCACTGCACCCAGCCACTTTTTTCTTTTTTGTCTGAAACATTTTTATTTATCTTCCATTTCTGAAAGATATTTTTGCTGAGTAAAGAATTCTAGGTTGATTTTTAAAAATGTTTCAGCAATCTGAAGACTTTTTTTCCTTGGTTGAATAGTTTCTAATAACAAGTCTAACGTAATTCCTGTCTTTCTTCTTTCCTGTGCATTATCTTTTTTTTCTGGTTGATATTAAGACTTGTGCCTGGTTTCAGCAATTTTACTATAATGTGCCTTGGTGTGGTTACAATTTTATATTCTGCTTAGTGTTATTTGAATGCCTTGAATTTGTGGGTTTATAGTTTTTATTAAATTTGGGACTATTTCAGCCATTATTTCTTCAAATCCCCCACGTTCCTTTTAATATAGGCAAATTCATTTTCAGTACCAAGATGACACCCTCCTGAGGACTAAGGACAAAATGTACAGACAGGTCTTCTCATTCTGGCCGGTGAAAACAGGCACAATTTCCATTCATACGGGAGCTCTGGGAATTGTTTTTCCTGCCTTTTTTTGGTGGTTTGTTTTCCCAATTAGTTTCCAATTAGTCTCTTCTCAAATATGTGCAAATCAATGCTCATCCAAAGAAGCAAAAGGACCCCTCTGTAGATATTTGGAGTTGTATGTCTATGTAGCTTTCCCCTTTCTGGTTCTCTGTCCTCCAAACTTTAGCTACGTTGGCCTCCCTGAATCCTGATATTTGTCTCCTCAAGTCAGCAGTATTGCTGGGCTTTGGGCTCTGCCACTGCCTGTCCTGTGGCCTGGAAACTGTTGCAAGGCAGTAGGCTGGGGCAATTAGATGGCTCAACTTGTTTACTTCTCTTACCTTAGCAATCAGTATCCTACACTGTCTATCGTCCAATGTCTGAAAACCATTGTTTCATATATTTTGTCAGAAAACCTATGTCAGAAAACTATTTTTTATTCCAGATGTTTAAGAGGGGAGGATAAATCCAGTCCCCATTACTTAATTGTTGTCAGAGCAAATGTTCATACCTGGAAAGCATTTTAAAATACAGAGCCAAATAAATCTCTCAGAAACTCAGATCTAGTAGGTCTGGTATGGAATTCTGGACTCTTTTACTCATTAAAAAGTACTGAGATGATTCTGATACACAGACAGTGTTGTAAACTATATCTTGATACCTCAGGCAGAACCTTGTTCAGACATTTATTTTTGTTTTACTGAGGGGGAAGGCAAGATCATTTCATTTGAAAAACATTTCCTGGTTCTGAGTATAATGGGGGTACTTATAGCCAACCAATAATCCAGCTGAAAACAATTAGGAGAGCCAGCTAAAGCATAAAACATCTGTTTGAAGGCATCAGCGAGCTGCTGAAGCAACCAGGACTTACGAGGACACAATCTCAGAGAAGGGGAAACTGTATGTAGAGGTGAGCTGACATTCAGCAGTACCTTTGTTCCTTGGGGAAATTCTGGGCATAAGGCCAGAGTCTGAGTTTTGGTTCTGAGTACAGAAAGAGGCCCTAATAGGCAAAGACACCACCAGGGATGATTCTGCCAGTTCAGCAAGGTTGGAGAGACAAACTTAAGAACAAGAGGGGCCAGATTCCCAGTGAGAAGGGAGGGGTAAATAATTGAGCCCAATACTGTCAATCTCCCTCAAGCCATTTTCCAAATTCTGAAGATGCACGAGACAGAAGGTTAAAAAGCTAAGCAGAAAGCCTCTGAAAAGCAGAGTGAAGAGATTTTGACCGTCTCATGGTTCTGCAGAAACAAGAATTAGAGTTCAGTATCCATTGGGATGAAGGGTCCCAGGGAACACACACAACTCTCAGTTGGAACCCCCAGAGGCTTATGCTACTGGAAGCAGCAGCAGAAAACAGGTGAATTAAATCTTGCCAAAACCCAACCCCAGGTTAACTCAGTCTCCGGTTGATTAAGGTGATTAGCTCTCACTCTAAATGCTTTGCAAAGGAGAGTGGGAATCCTTCTCTGGATGAAGATAATACTATCCAGAGCTTCTACAATTTTTCATACTTGAATGTATGACATTCTATTAAAAATTCTCAGACAAGCTAAGGGCCAGGAAAAAAAATGACCCAAACCAATGGAAAGAATATACAATAGAAATAGATCCACAGAAGATTCAGCTATTGTAATGATCAGAAAGAGCTTTAAAATGTCTAGGGTTAAAAAAAATCTAGGATTGGTATGTTCAAGAAAATAGAGGCAACAGCAGCAGAGAAAATACATATATAAATAAATAATTTCTCCAAATGAATTTGATTTTAAGAATCATATGAAAATTCTAGAACTTAAAAATATAATAACCAAAATTAAGAACTCACAGATGGGTTTAAAAGTACACAATTAAATACAAAATATACCAACTCATGCATAGAGAAAAAAAAGGTGGGGAAAAAGATGATAAGAAATACAGATAGTAAGCAATGAAAAATTCTGACATATGTATAATTTAAACCCTAAAAGGAAAGGAGAGAGAAGAGATAGTGACCAAGAATTTCCTAAAAGATATAAACCCACAAATGCAACGGACTCCGTTTATACCCATTGCACTCATGAACCTAAGTAGGACAAATACAAAGAAAACCACATCTAGACACATCATAGTAAAGCTGTTGACAACTAAAGATAAGAAAAAATCCTAAAAGGAGTCAAAGGCAAAAAGACATTACTTTCAAAGGAATAAAAGGGAGTGATAGAAATCAGAAGACCATGGAAAAACATCTTCAGAGTGCTGGGGAAAAAAAACAAAAAAACAAAAAAAAAAAATCCTTGACAAACCAGAATGCTATACCCAGCAAAAATATGACAGACAATGCAAAGTTTTAGGCAATAAAACCCCACAAAAAACAAAAAGCAAAAACTCAAACAATCTTGGAGAGAACTTGTCATTAGCAGACCTGCTGTAAAACAGAGGCATTATTCAAATAGAACGAAAACCTTCCGACAGAAGCACAGAAACGCATATTGGAATGAAGAACAATATAAGGATAAATATGTAGGTTAATCTAAATGAGTATTTATTGAACAGAACAATAAGTATAAATTCTTGTGGGGCTTAAAATACACACACAGTTAAAATCCATGACAACAATAAACACAGAAGGGAGATGGGTAGGTGGAGACACAGTATTTTAATGTCTTGGCATTACTGGGGAAGTGATAAAAATAATTATTTATTAGAAGGTAGTAAGTCAAAAAGCAATGTTGTAATCTCTAAAAATAGTAATGTATAATTTAAAAATTAATAGAGGGGGTTAATGATATAGTTAAAATATTTTAATTAATTCAAAAGAAGGCAAAAAGCAGAGAACAAGGGATGTGAAATAGGTGATCCAAAATAAATGGTAAGATGTTGGGCATACATCCAAATATACCAGTAATTATATTAAATGTAAATGGACTAAAGATTTTTCCTGTTGAAACCAGGACAGAGCAATCTTCCAATTTCAGGCTGGCATGGACTCTGTATAAGACATAATTAACAAGTACAAGTGAAAAGGCAGGGATTCCTAGAGCAAAATATGCAAGGGGGAAATAACCTTTAGCTGCCAGCTCCACAGGGCTGAATCGAGTAAAGTTTGAGCTAAGAAAAACTATCCTTTCAGAGTGCAGATTGCTTTTTAACTTGCAAATGATGAAGACTTTAATCCGTCTTTGTTGCAAGATTTTTATTTTGAGAAGACCTCCTGAATGTGCCATTTAGTTATGCAAATGTAAAGCAGAGATTCTTTAAGGAAGCTGTGTGAAAAGCTCAACTATGCTTTGTTGTTACAAATTGTTTTAAATTCTTGCTACTGTTTAATCCCCAGTTTGGTCTTTTCAGAGGGATGGCTGTGGCCAGTTTTCTTCCAAATTATCCAAAAGTAAACACAACTCATCTCTGTATTATTTTTCTTCTGAAGGGCACACACTATAGTCTCACATGAAGAACTCATTGTCTTTGTATTAATATGACTTTACCTGCCCTCTTTGGGAAATAAAAATCTGCCTATTCTACTAAAAGAGAATATATATAATTTTTTCTTTTTTCTGGAGGCGATTTCATTACAAACAGGGACCATTTTACCTGAGAATGTGTCTATCTGATTCATCTAGGATGAAAGCGATCCTTTCTATTGGATTATTATGTATTCCAAATTTCTCTACTGCTTTGGAGATTGGGCTTGGAAGTAGGTGATGAACGGCAACTCAGTCAACCTCACTACATTACACTTCTGTTTCTGTCAGTGTCAGGATATTGATTTGGCTGGACCATCATCTGAAAAGTTATTATTCTTATTGAATGGTCCAGAGTCTACGGTATGGAAGGTAGGGCTACGGATTAGAGTGGAGACGGGACAGATAGAAAAGTTTGGGTTCCCTCTCGCTGTGTCTCCCAGGCTGGAGTGCAGTGGCGATCATAGTTCACTGCAGCCTGGAACTCCTGGGCTCAAGCAGGCCTCCGGAGTAGCTGGGCTACAGGAGCGCCCCACCACGACCGGCTTTCTTAACGGCTTAAAAAATTGTTCATTCATGAGCAACATTTTTTTTTTTAAAACCATCTACTACAGTACTTGTACAACATTATTCTAAGCGCTGGAGATGCAGAGTCATTATAGGAGAGCATTTACCAGGAAATGTATTCGGAATATATAGATAGATAGACCACATATAAGTGCAAAATGAGTAGAGCAAATGATACTACTACATAAGTTCAGAAGAGGAAGTCAGCATGGAAGTTAAGGCAATGGGTGAGAGGGAGGCCCTTAAAAGCTAAAGCTGAGATACGATGAGGTATTGGGGGCGACAGTCTAGGTGGGGTCGGTCGTACGGGGTTGGGGGCAGGGCAGAGAAAGGTCTGGCAGCAGGATACACTTCCATGTAAACGATTAAACATTTAGTATGTCTTTTTCATGTCTACTGTCTTTCCAGTGAATGCAGGAAAAAAAAAAAAAAAAGTATGACTCGGCCAGGTACAGTGTCTCACACCTGTAATCCCAGCACTTTGGCAGGCCGAGGAGGCCGGATCACTTGAAGTCAGGGGTTCGAGACCAGCAGCCTGGCCAACATGGTGAAACACCGTCTCCACTAGAAATACAAAAATAAGCCAGGCATGGTGGCTGGCGCCTGTAGTCCCAGCCACTCGGGAGGATAAGGCAGGAGAATCGCTTGAACCCGGGAGTTTGAGGTTGCAGTGAGCCAAGGTCGCACCACTGCACTCCAGCCTGGGCGACAGAGTGAGACTGTCTCAAAAAAAAAAAAAAAAAGTATGACTCAATCTCTGCATCAAATAGTTTAAACTAAATGAAAGGCAAGACAAAGAAACGTCCATGCAGCCAGTAGAGGACAGGCAGGCCATGAAGTGCCTGCTCCTGGTTCCCCCTAAGTACGGACAAGAGTTCTGCACAGGGCAAGAAGGGAAGACTGGCTTTGGAATAAGACAAATCTCAGTCCCAGGCTCAGGTGCGCGCCACACACTAGCTGTGTGACCTTGTCCAAGTCACATGACACAGGTCTGTGGAGTTTCCCATAAAATAGCTCTAGTGAGGTCCAAGGACCCTCTCAGCTGCTGGGGGAGGGAAGAAATGAAGTCACTGCTGAAAGGATTAAGACGGGTGCCTCTCGTTCCACCCTCTCCCCAATCTTCCCACCAACAGAAGAGAGCCGTCGGGGGCTGAGAAGAGCAGCAAGGGGTGAGGACCGGAAACCGCCTCCTCGCAGCCCCCCAGGCTCCACCCTCGGGCGGACCCCGGTCTCGGGCTCCGGACAGTCGCTCTGCAGGCAAATGAGTGGGGAGGGAGAGCTCACTAACTGTAAACAGACGCCGCTGAGAGTTCCCATCCTGCGTGGCTGCCGGATTTCCGTGCCACACTGAAGCCACCCCACCCAGGCGCCTGCCCTCAGTTTCCCCAGTGGTGGCATGGGGTGCACCAGCTCCTCCTCTCCTGGGTCGCCGTCTGACTTAAACGCATGAGAAGGTACAGAAACAACCGACGCTCAACGGCCTCCAGCCCCACGGAGTCCTCCTCCCACCCTGGCTTTGGCCTTTTGTACCGGCCCCACGTGACCCCGCCGGCCGGCTCTTCCCTGCTGCCCCGCCCCGCCCTCCGGCCTTTCCCGGCTCTCGGCCCAGCTCTTCCCGCTCCCGGCCGCCCCCCTCCCGCGCTGCCGGGCCTCCGCCTCCCCTCGCCTCCCGCCCAGGCTCTTCCCGCTCCCTCCCCCAGGCCGCCGTTCCCTCGCGACGCTCCCCTCCCCCCGCGGCTGTTCCGCCGCCTCGCCTCCCCTCCCCCCGGCTGGAGCTCACTGTCTCCAAGATGGCGGCCGTGTCAGTTTGGGGCATCTCCGCGGTCCGGCCCGGGTCCCCGGGATCCGGGCTCTACTTCCTCCCGGTAAGTAGCCGAGGGGCCGTCCCCGGCAGCCCCTGGCCGCCCAGCCCGAGGCTGAGCCGCTCCAGGGCCCACTCCGCTGCCTCGCGGGGTCGGCGGGCCGCTGCAGGCCCCGCCGCGGCCTGCGCCGCCTCCCGCTGCTCTGCGCCAGGCCTCGGGCTGGGGCGCCGTGGCCGCCCCCTCGCGCCCGCCCGCCCGGCGCCCGGCTGCCCCAGCTCGCGCCCCGCGCGCCGCCGCCCGGCCCCGCGCTCGCGGGCCCGGCGCCCCCGACCCCGCCGGCCGGGCCCGCCCTGGGGGAGCCGGCGGGTGGGCGGGCGGCGAGCGGCCCAGGCCGCGGAGCCTCGGGCTGGCGGAGCCGGCGAGCCCGCTCTCCCTCGGGGCGCGCCCACCCGCCCGCCGCGCGCAGTGCGGGCCGGGCCGGGTCGCTTCTCCCCGCGCTCGCGGGCGCTCGGGTTCCGGCTCGGGTTCCGGCTCCGGCTTGGGCTCCAGCCGGGGGCGCGGGGATCCAAGCCGGGCTGAGGCAGCGAGCGGGGCTGACAGGCCGGCGGGTGTTGTGGTGCGAGGCGCAGCACGTGTGGTGTTGTGTCTGCCGGGCTGTCAGCCCCGCCGCCGAGGGGAGGCCGGGCGCCTGTCAACCTCGCCGCTTGGCTCGGTGCACGACTGTCAGGCTCCCAGCAGCCCGCGCCGCCCTGGAGCCGGCCCCCAGAGCTTAGGGTGCGGAGCTGGGCCGGGGCGATGCACCGCTCTGAACTCCTTCACGTGATTTCATTGTTAACTTGTGCTCTGGGTCTGTTTCCATCGCGTGGAAACGGCGCAGCGCCCGTCGGCGTGCTGCGGGGCTGTGCGGATCCAAGTTTTTAAAGTTTCTTGCTCTTTGAAAAGAGAGCGCGAAGACGTGTTTGGGGGTGGGGAATGGGGACGGGAAGGACTGTCGGAAGCGAGTTGCGCTCGCTCTAGCCGCTAGTGTACTTTCCGGGAGTTAAGATCCGAGGCTGCAGGCGCTTGACTTTCCGAAGACCAGGAGACTGATGACAATCCCGGCCGGAAAGACAATGAGTGACTGTCACTCATTTTTTTTACCTGCGAAGCTTAGTTAATTAGGACGTTCCTTCCCAGCTTCTTAAACTCAGGTTGTAGCTTCTCTTTTAGTTTAGACTTAATATCTGTATAATGAGCTTGCTTGGAGTAATAATACTCTGATATCTACCCTCTTGAGACCCTCACCAAATTGAAGCATAGCTCTCCCAGGGGGCTTCTATTTAGGCAGCTAATTTAAAAACAAATCTTGGCTCAGGTTTGAATGTTTGCTTCACTCTTTTCTTTCCTATCAGAGTTAATAGTAATATCTCTTTCCTAGTGTGTATTAGTTTTCCGTTTGATTTTAATGTCAGTACTAAGAATAGTTGCTGGGAGCCATTTGTCTAGCATTGTTTATATTGTAATGCAAATGCTCTAGAATGAGAGCAGAAGTTCTAAAAAACACTTCAGTTAAACTTAGTTTTCGAGGTAAAAGAGTTAGATTCAGAATTCAGTATTTTAGTGATTAAATAAAATTGCATCTACCAGATTCTTTTGTAGGGATACTTACTTTGATTCAGAGAGACATTTCGTTTGTGTTTATGTTTTATTAGTGTTCGTTTCAGGACAGCAATCTTGAATTTATATCTTTATTATTTGGGTGTCTCTTTAGACCCACAAGTAGCCAGTACATTTCTTTTTCTGTACTGTACATTTGATATGTAGTATGTGCGTTGACCCCAGTGATTCTGGGCCTTCCTCACGTCTAGTTTTCCTGTCTATGGATTAGTTATACGCAGTTTGACAGTTGTGACTCTCTTCAGCATATGGATAGAAACATCTTAGTTTGGGTTAGGAGAAGCTATCAGCATATAATTCTTAAAATTTGAATGTAAGTGAATTATTGTTAAATTCAGGCAGCACTTTCACACTAGGCTATTTTCAATAGTATTTTTGTTTCCATTAGGAAAGATTAAGGTAATACTGTACTTAAATTATAAACTGGGTGTGCATATTGTATTCATTGTTTCTTTTCATGTAAGAAATAGCTAAACTTTTCTCAATCGTTTTCTGCCTATCTTATTGACTGTTTTTGTCCACTCTGAATGTCTAGAATTTTGAAAGATGAAAGATTCACTCTTACTTTCATTGCAGGATTCTTTCTACTAATCCAGATACTTGTTGAAGTGCTGACTAGTTTCTTGGGGAAAGATGTCAAGGAAGAGTTGAAATTCCTAGACTGGTGAGCAGAGATTGCGGAGTACAGAATAGCCATCACCCCCTCTGGTTAGTGGTAGCTTAAGGTCATTCTTAGAACACTCATCGTGTTTCATCATTGTATCCTAATTACTCATCTTTTTTTTTTCTTTTGTTTTTTATCCCAATGGTTTACATACATGATTGTTTTGGAATGTTAATAGATAAGTTTGGAAATTGGCAAGGGTGCCCACTAAACACTTGCTGTTTGATTGCTTTAAGATGAGGATGCTTATTTTCGTTCGAAATAGGTGTTGATAGAAAACTGACCTTATTTTCATTGCTTTTCAGGCATAAGATGCACATTTTTCTGCTCTGAAGCCGGGAATGAAATATTCTTGAGTTCTTACAGCTTTATGACAAGACCTGTGTGTGGTGCTATTGAGAAATTCATTGGGAAGCTGGAAGACATTTCAAACAACAGGTTGTTTTGATTTCTGTAGTACAATTGGGGAGGCATTCTGTTTTGTGAAAGGAGGAAGGACTTAGGCCAGAAAACTTGTATGCTATGGTTAACTGGTTCCCAGCCTCCGAGAATCTTGGTTTCCATGGTGTAAAACTTACTCAGCATCAGGATAAGGGATAACGACTCTATGGATATACAGAATCCTTCACCATGGTAAAACTCGCAAACCCGCTTTATACTGAGTGGATTTTGGAGGCCATCAAAAAAGTGAAAAAGCAGAAACAGCGTCCTTCAGAAGAAAGGATATGCAATGCTGTGTCTTCATCCCATGGCTTGGATCGTAAAACTGTTTTAGAACAATTGGAGTTGAGTGTTAAAGATGGAACGATTTTAAAAGTCTCAAATAAAGGACTCAATTCCTATAAAGATCCTGATAATCCTGGGCGAATAGCACTTCCTAAGCCTCGGAACCATGGAAAATTGGATAATAAACAAAATGTGGATTGGAATAAACTGATAAAGCGGGCAGTTGAGGGCTTGGCAGAGTCTGGTGGCTCAACTTTGAAAAGCATTGAACGTTTTTTGAAAGGTCAGAAGGATGTGTCTGCATTATTTGGAGGCAGTGCTGCCTCTGGCTTTCACCAGCAGTTACGATTGGCTATCAAACGTGCCATTGGCCATGGCAGACTCCTTAAAGATGGACCTCTTTATCGGCTCAACACTAAAGCAACCAATGTGGATGGGAAAGAGTGTTGTGAATCTCTTTCCTGTTTACCTCCAGTGTCCCTTCTTCCACATGAAAAGGATAAGGTAAGAATGGCATATGCCTCCGGGTTTATAGAGCTGATGATATAGGATGCTACAAATTCACATTTCTGGGAAGTTATATTCAAGTTTTTTGTTTGGGGACTTTAGTGGAGTCATCACCTCTGGTTTTTTATTGGTGAGTTGTAGCTATGAGAACAAGATTTGTTCTGGTACTTTGAAATATTTGAAGCCAAGATTAAAAATGTAGAATGTTAATCTTCCTAAAAGAACTTTTTTACATTGCAATGAAAAAGTGGCATATTAGTTTAAAACCTTTTTTTAAAAACTTTTTTTTATTATTTTGCTTGAGGAGTAGTCCAGCGTGAGACTATAAAACTTTTAACTAAAGGTTCTTACAATGCCTTACTACTGGAAGTTGATGAGCAGCCAAATCCTGGAGACTTGAATTTGAAACAAGCAGATGACTCTGAGAACCTGTCTTTTTCTATTTTCCATTTTGTTGCAGTTTACTCGTTAGACAGGAATGAGACAGATTCTCATGACCCATATGCGCAACTAAGCAAACTTAACAATTCTTGTTTCTGCTGTTTGTATTATAGCTTTCTATCATGTATTATGGCTTTGCATATGATCAAGTCCTGAATGTTGTTATTTATGACAGCTGTAGTTGCATGGGACAGGAATACAGTATCCTAAATTAGAAGAGTTCTGGAGGGCCTGGTACAGTAGTTCATGCCTGTAATCCCAGCGCTTTGGGAGACTGGGACAGGAGGATGGCTTGAGCCTAGGAGTTTGAGCCCAGTCTGAGCAATATAGCGAGACCCCATGTCCACCAAAAATAGAAAAATTAGCCAGGTATGGGCATGCCTGTAGTCCTAGCTACTTGAGAGGCTGTGTTGGGGAGGATTGCTTGAGTGCAGGGGTCTGAGGCTCCAGTGAGCTATGCTCTCACCACTGCACTCCAGCCTGGACAACTGAGTGACACCTGTTCTAAAAACAGAAAGGTAAAGTTCTGGAGAGTTGGAAGTTTTGATGCCCAGGTGTATACTTTACTCTGTTGTATTTTAGGATGTTATTGTGTATAGTTGAAAGTACGACTTCTTAAACAGTAAATTTTGGTGCTTAAATAGATATTTGGAGATTAGGAGAATTTTGTTAGTACCTGTTTTTTACATTGATCTAGTATCTTAGCTGTAAATTTTCTTGAGGTGCTCTGAATTATAGTTCCTTGGAGAGCAGTGATGCTTTAAGTTGCTGCACACCTTGGTAGACATAAGTAAAATGGTCTTCATTTTGCTTAAGATGATAGGGGGTACTCCTAGAGTGGAAAGACGGTAAAGTTAACATTGAATGTATTTTGAAAATTTGAGATTTGATCTAAATTTGTTGTATTATTAGCAACCTACTGAATACCTGGAGATTTTTCTTCAACAATTGAAAATTAACAGTATTTTTCTTTGATGAAAGTTTCAGAGATCTATTCTAGGGTTCAATTTTCCCTGTGAACATTGAAATAAAACATAATCTTGCTGTTATTACTCTTGAAATGATTCTCATATAGTCATGAATCGACAGAGAATCTCATCATAAAATGGCTCTATATAATTTGAGCATTTATTAAGAGTATGTATTAAAAATTCAAGGTAGATAAGTAATTAAAATGCTTTATTCTGTATGCTCTAAGAACTCTTACCTGTAGAAACTTTCTTTATCACATGTGGCTGAAGTTAAATACAATGATTGGATTGCTACAATTATTAAATGATCTAACAGGTTAACTGCCTGGAAACAGGAAATAATTTATAGTTAGATCAATTCAGTGCCATACCTGTGAAGTGGATGTTATAAGTTCTTGTTAGGACACCTGTTTGCTTTTATTTATTTTTGAGTCGGAGTCTCGCTCTGTCGCCGAGGCTGAAGTGCAGTGGTGCAGTCTCACTCACTGCAATCTCCGCCTCCCAGGTTCAAGCAATTCTCTTGCCTAAGCCTCCCAAGTAGCTGGGATTAACATGCACCACTATGCCCGGGTAATTTTTGTATTTTTAGTAGAGATGGGGTTTCACCTTGTTGGCCAGGCTGGTCTCGAACCCCTGACCTCAGGTGATCCACCCGCCTCTGTTTCCCAAAGTGTTGGGATTACAGGCATGAACCACCGTGCCTGCCTGGCCTATTGTCTTTTATTGTAATTACACTTGCTTGAATTATCAATAGATATTTTAATTTTAAAAAATATTAGCCATATAAAAATGTCATTTGAGCATATTTTTAAAAGGTAGTCAGTATAGTACAGTGCAAGACAAATCCAAGTCCTAGAACCCTGGGATTTTACTTTTGGAAGGGACCCTGAGAACCGTCTAATCCAGCAGTCCTTATTTTGCAGCTGAGCTAAGGACCTTTGTTGAGGCCATTTCATAGCACCTTTGCATTAAGAAAAGTTTAACTCAGTAGAGATGTGCTGTTTTGCTTTGACTGGAGTTCAGTGGTGTGATCTCAGCTCACTGCAGCCTTCGCCTCCCAGGTTCAAGCGATTGTTCTGTCTCAGCCTCCTGAGTAGCTGGGAGTATAGATGTGTGCCACCACGCCTAGCTACTTTTTTTTTTTGCATTTTTAGTAGAGACGGGGTTTCGCCATGTTGGCTAGGCTGGTCTCAACTCCTGACCTAAAGCGACCTGCCGACCTCGGCCTCTCAAAGTGCGGAGATGATTGGAATGAGCCACCGCACCTGGCCCCATTTGCTTTTGGAGAAATAAAGTGAGAAAAACAAAAGTGATTTAATAATTGAAAAAATGAAAAAGAAATACCCATTTGCTTACATTGCTTTCATATATAGTTTTTTTTTTTTTTTTTTTGAGACGCAATTTCGCTGAAGCGCAAATGGCACTTGGCTCACCGCAGCCTCCACTGCCCAGGTTCAAGCAATTCCCCTGCCTCAGCCTCCCAAGTAGCTGGGATTACAGGCATGCACCACCATGCCCAGCTAATTTTGTATTTTTAGTAGAGACAGGGTTTCTTCCGGTTGGTCAGGCTGGTCTCAAACTCCCAACCTCAGGTGATCCACCCACCTCAGCCTCCCAAAGTGCTGGACCGCGCCCTGCCTATAGTGCTGTTAACTGAAGTAACTCAATTTAGACATGTGGGAAAATAGAGTTTGTTTCTTTGAGTAAGTAGACTTGTATGTGTACTGATCTCTTTGGAAAACTAATTTCATGATAACATCTATTAAATTAGAGTTGATGAGCTCTGTTCTGTATTTTTAAATGGAGTCTTATTTTCAGTAGTGAATTACCTGTGTGACTTCCCCCAAAGATATGAAAAGTTTACATTCAAAATCGTAATACAGTGAACTCTAGGATGAGGGATTATTCCTTTGAACAGATTATCTCTGCCCCTTTTATTGTATTTTAACTATTTTCTTTCTTTCAAACTAAGCAGTCAGTTCATATGCAGAATTGATGGTTTGCTGTTAGGAACCTAGATGTTCTCAAAAAAAAAAAAAAAAAATTATCCAGAGTTTATTTGACAGTGATGGAGAAAGGAAGGTGTATAGGTCGGAAGTAGTTTCACTTTTAGGCATTAATTGGTTCGGCATATAGTCGTTGAACACCTACTGTGGACCAGGCACTCTGCTTGGAACAGAAAAGTTCTGTCTTCTCTGGGATGCTAATGCAGGTATTTCTATTAACCTGACCAACTGTAAGGTGAAGATGAAATTCAAAGACTGCGTGGAGTAACCTGAGCAAGTTCCTCTTTACTTTTTCCGGTTTCAATTCTACCTTTTTTTTTTTTTTGTGATACTAACCTTTGGAAGGAATTGTATGTTAGATTTTCAGCAGTAGTTTTGATCCTTCTGGGAGATCAATTGTGTTGGAATACGTTTAAGAGGAGTTTTTGTGAAGACATTTGAACTTTAGTCTGTATTCTTCTCACATTGATAAGTACTGAGGAGAATCCATGGGATACTATGATTAAAAGTTTTTTGGCCGGGCCTAGTGGCTCAGGCCTGTAATCCCAGCACTTTGGGATGCCGAGGGGGGCAGATCACCTGAGGTCAGGAGTTCAGGACCAGCTTGGCCAACATGGTGAAACGCTGTCTCTACAGCAATACAAAAATTAGCCTGGCATGATGGTGGGTGCCTGTAATCCTAGCTACTCGGGAGGCTGAGGCAGGACAATCGCTTGAACCTGGGAGGCGGAGGTTGTAGTGAGCCTAGATTGTGCCTCTGCACTCCAACCTGGGCAACAGAGCAAGACTCCATCCCCAAAAAAAAAAAAAGTTTTTAACCCATGTTATAAGGGAAATTTTTGAGCTAACTTTAGAGTGTGGTAGTTCATGGTGAGTTTATTTGTTTATTTACTGTGTGCCAGGCGTTACTTTAATGCTGTACGTATATTAACTCATTTAATCTTCTAACATAACTAGCTACTGTTAGGTTAGCTAGCTATTAATAACATAACAGTTCTAGCAGTGAAATAGGTACTTTTATTTTAGAAGTGAAGAAACTGAGGCATAAAAGATTTCAGTAGCTTGCAGAAGTCACACAAATATTAGGTGGCAGAGCTAGGATTTGAATTTGGGCAGTCTGGCTCCAAATTCTTTCTAATAGCCATACTGACCACCTCTTAGGAGCAGTAACGTGTGATGGCTATCACTGCACTCAAGTACAAACTCGTGAATGTCCTTGGTGTTAACTTCATAGCACATTTCCTAATTGTAAAAGGACAAATTCCTCACCCCCCTTCGTTGTTTGTGTCCATTTTTCTTTTTTGCAGAACAGATTTGAAAACTCACTTTGGACCAGTGATAAGAATGTGTTAGGAACCAAAGATTATGAGTAATCTAGTTTTGTATATCTGAGGTCCATTAAAAAAAGGTTTTGCCTACATGCCATTTTTTTTCCCTTAAAGATAATTTCTTTTTTTTTTTTTTTTTTTTGAGACGGAGTCTTGCTTTGTAGCCCGGGCTGGACTGCAGTGGCCGGATCTCAGCTCACTGCAAGCTCCGCCTCCCGGGTTTACGCCATTCTCCTGCCTCAGCCTCCCAAGTAGCTGGGACTACAGGCGCCCGCCACCTCGCCTGGCTAGTTTTTTGTATTTTTTTTTAGTAGAGACGGGGTTTCACCGTGTTAGCCAGGATGGTCTCGATCTCCTGACCTCGTGATCCGCCCGTCTCGGCCTCCCAAAGTGCTGGGATTACAGGCTTGAGCCACCGCGCCCGGCTTTAAAGATAATTTCTATGCTTACTAGTTTTCATTTCAGTTGTCACTAACATTTTCTGATAGGCATGGTAGGGATCAGTTGTATGGCTATACCAGAGTGCTTTAATTTGGGACAGAAATACTGCTTTCCTTGAATCATGGGATTATAGGTGAGGAGAATAGTGTGTAACTGGCTTAAATAGCAACTTCCTCCTTGTAAATTTCTTTTTGATATATAGATATTACTGTAAGGTAATTTGTTCCATTTACTTCACTTATTCATTATTTATTTAGCAAACATTTGAATGCCTGCCGTGAACAGTGGATTTAGGACTTAGGTCCTGTGAGGGGATTAAAGCAGACAGAATAGAGATACAAAATACATTTTTTGAAAGCCTTTTTTAGTTTATGAACTGTTAATTTTTTTATATTATTATTTTTTCATACCAATTAAGTGTCATGACTTTGAGAAATAATTAGATGTTTAGTGGGCAAGGCAATTATTTGAGATTGTGATGGTCCATTTAAAAAATTATCTTTATATAGTGAGTCTTGGAAAGATTCAGTTTCCTTCCAAGAATAATTTTCACCTGATTTCAAACTTCTGAGTTCATTTTACACACTGACATAATTTACTTGAATATATATAGTTTGTGTTCTGTATTAGTAGCCCAGAAAAGTATTCTCTTTCATGGTAATCAGCCAGCTCATTAAAAGTGTTGTTATTTGGTGGCATAGTATTTTGGAACAGAATTATAATTTGCTAAAGCATTCAGTTGGAAAGGGAAGAGAGGTATTGTCAACTAATGTTATTGTTCAGGTTACTCCCAGCTAGGTAACCTGGAGCAGAAAGATCCAATGATAAATCTCTTTCCTTTCACTCTAAGTTACATCTCTATGGTCAACTCTTAGTAGAGTCAAAATTATTTTGTTTTATTGGAATTTATATTTTAAATTATAGAGTAAGTAGAGCGGAATTTGACTGGAATTTAGAATTTAAATTTTTGATGTAGAGATACTGATTAAAATGTGGATTTTTTTTTTTTTTTTTTTTTTTTGAGAGATGGAGTTTTGCTTTGTTGCCTAGGCTGGAGTGCAGTGGTGCAACCTCCACCTCCTGGGTTCAAGCGATTCTCCTGCCTCAGCCTCCCGAGTAAGCTGGGATTATAGGTGCATGCCATCATGCCTGGCTAATTTTTATATTTTTAGTAAAGATGGGGTTTCCACCAGGTTGGCCAGGCTGGTCTTGAACTCCTGACCTCATGATTCGCCCGCCTTGGCCTCCCAAAGTGTTGGGATTACAGGCGTGAGCCACCGCGCCTGGCCAGGGATATATTTTTAAGTTACTGAAAGTTAAGAGTGATCAAGTTTTGATTTAGCTATTTGGAAATGACCTTTATAGTAGAGTTGTTTCACATTTTATATGTTAGAATCATGGTATTTTATAATTGTTAACCAATGTAAGCTTGGAAATTTCAATTTCAGATTCTTGCTTTGATACTATATAAAAAGGCAATGAATAGTTGTCCATGCTGTTAAGTTCAGGGCTACATGGACTGCTTGACAGAATGATTGTTCACTTTGGAAAACAAAAAACAATCTTCTGAAAGCAAAAGATAAAATATTGAGGATACAGTGATGTGGAAAACATAGACATTATAATATTATCACGTATGAAATGGATTGATCTCAATAATTGTTACATTTAATAATTTAAAAATTTTTTATGACATACATTTCTTTTTTTTTTTTTTTTTTGAGATGGAGTCTTGCTCTGTCGCTTAGGCTGGAGTGCAGTGGCCTGATCTCAGCTCACTGCAACCTCCGCCTTTCAGGTTCAAGCAAATCTACTGCCTCCCCCGCCTGCCGGCTGTGATTACAGGCATGTGCCACCATACCCACCTAGTTTTTGTATTTTTAATAGAAACGGGGTTTCCCCATGTTGGCCAGTTCTGTTCTGGAACTCCTGACTTCAGGTGATCCGCCCACTCTGCCTCCACCTCCCGAAGTGCTAGGATTACAGACGTGAGCCACCGCGCCCGGCCCATGCCGTACATTTCTGACATCATTGTTTATACCATTTGTTTGTGACTCCAAATGTACCAGGAGCAGTGGGCTAGAAATAAAAATTTGCTACTAACAAGTCATTGAGGTGGATTAATTGTAAATCTGGTTAGGAACTAACTTTGTCTCAGCAGATTTATTCTTTAAAAATTCAGAAATTGAAAAATAACTCCGAGATATGTTGTAAAATAGTATCTGTTTAAGTGCAATCAGCTGTACAGTTTTTTTTCTTTTTTTTTTTGAGACAGAATCTCACCCTGTTGCCCAGACTGCAGTGCAGTGGCGCAACCTTGGCTCACTGCAACTTCTGCCTCCAGGTTCAAGCGATTCTCCTGCCTCAGTCTCCCGAAGAGCTGGGATTGCAGGCATGCGCCACCACGCCCAACGAATTTTTTTATTTTTAGTAAAGATAGGGCTTCACTGTGTTGGCCAAGCTAATCTTGAACTCCTGACCTCAGGTAATCCACCTGCTTTGGCCTCCCAAAGTGCTGAGATTATAGGTGTGAGCCCCTATACCTGGCCAAGTGTACAGATTTTTTTGATCTTCTAGCTCAATGATTTTTGGTAATTTTCAGCCCATGACACACCCCAAAATAAAACTACTGAACTATTAAAGCTTGGGTTAGCCATTACTAATCCAAAGTTCTATACCAAACCAATTTTTCTTTTCTTTTTTTTTTTTTTTTTTTGAGACAGAGTCTTGCTCTTGTCGGTTAGGCTGGAGTGCAATGGTGCGATCTTGGCTCACTGCAACATCCACCTCCCAGGTTCAGGCGATTCTCCTGCCTTAGCCTCCTGAGTAGCTGGGATTATAGGCACCCGCCACCACGCCCGGCTAATTTTTTGTATTTTTAGTAGAGACAGGGTTTTGCCATGTTGGCCAGGCTGGTCTCGAACTCCTGACCGTAGGTGATCCACCCACCTCGACCTCCAAAGTGCTGGGATTACAGGTGTGAGCCACCACACCCAGCCACCAATTTTTTTTATACTTACAACCTAGACATTTTTCTAGCGACTGAGTACTTTACTCTTTCTTGGTCTACCTTCCAATTGGTGAAATAAAAGAAGAAATTAATGAAGACATCAGGTACCACAAATGGCTTCAGGAATAGAAATCTAGAGGATCTAACCATCTTAACTTCGTTTTTTCTTTGCCCTGCATCAGTAGGCTAAGGGAATGTAAAGAGTTGCTTATAGAAACCTATTAATAGCTCACATTTGTTAAGGGCTGATGATGTGTTGGAGACTTTTTTAAGAGCTTTAACATGTACTTTCTTATTGAAGTCTCAAAAGAACTCTATATGATTAAGTTTTATAGACACATGATATTTATTTAATAGGTATTTAATAGTATTTAATAATACAAGTTTCCATGTGTCTTATAGAAAACTAAATGGAAAATGAATATAAGGAAATGCAAAATACATTAAGTTTCTTTTTTATCCTTGCTGCCTGTTTTTTTTTTTTTGTTTTTTGTTTTTTTTTTGAGACGGAGGCTCGCTCTGTCGCCCAGGCTGGAGTGCAGTGGCCGGATCTCAGCTCACCGCAAGCTCCGCCTCCCGGGTTCACGCCATTCTCCTGCCTCAGCCTCCCGAGTAGCTGGAACTGCAGGCGCCCGCCACCACGCCCGGCTAGTTTTTTGTATTTTTTAGTAGAGACGGGGTTTCACCGTGTTAGCCAGGATGGTCTCGATCTCCTGACCTCGTGATCCACCTGTCTCGGCCTCCCAAAGTGCTGGGATTACAGGCTTGAGCCACCGCGCCCGGCCTGCCTGTTTTTCTTTAGTTTATCCTGGACATGTGGACCAATACTTTTTTTGTTACACTTACGTTTAATACTAGGAGAGCAAATACTTAACAGGAACTGTGATTAATCTGCAGAGAAAATTTATATCATTCAGTCTTCTTGAAGCTGTAAGAATCTCCTTAACATCTTTTAGATTTATTTTCTCTTTGCATTTAAAGTTTTAGAGAAAGTATATTTGTCATACCGACTTGGTTCTTAGCTATGTAAGAGGACTAAAATCTAGGTGCCAAGTTTGCTGGTTTAAATAGAATTAAAAATTTATTTTTTTCTGGTGTCCTGGAGAGTGTTTCTTAAAATTATAATAATGAGTACTTTTCATGCTCTGATTTATGTATAGGAATTATTAAGAGCTTCATTCTGATAAAGTTGTTTACCAATTGGCTACTCAGGGGTGGAGTCATTTCACAAAGCATCTGCAGCGAGTGAATTAGACCAAGAGTAACTTCACCCTTCTGCTTGTCCCAGCTGGAGCAGGATTAGGACTCATTCAGCTGCAGCTGGTTCCCAGGAAAATGAAAGCAGTTCCTTCTGGTTTTTTCCTTTCACATGAAAGTCATAGTTCCCAACAGATGGCTTTCATCAGCCCTGTACATGTATCTTTAAATTCAAGGCCAAGGAATTACTTTCAACTTCATTAGGGAACAGGTGAAGAAACCGTTTGTAGTGTGGCACTATTTTGTTAGGGGTTGAAATTAAGCATAGAGATTACAGTAGTATGCCATTCTGGGTCAAAATAGTTTTTAACTGTCAGCAATTAAACAAAATAAGACTGCTAAGGAGAAGTAAGTCTGGCTGTAGTGTTGATTGAGGTATCTTTTATGGTTTAATTCTATTATGCTTACAAAATACAGATTATTAGAAAAAAAGACTTGTATCTTCTGCATTTTATTGAATGTTGAGCCAGTAGCTATCTTGGATCACAGTGATTCTAGTCTGATTTCACAAAGAATAGGGAAATTTGAGAGCCAAAGACGTTGAAATGTCTTGTCCAGTGCCACACAGCAAGTTTAATACCATCTGGGAGAACTGGTCAGGCCCTTCTCAGTTTTGTGCTTTTTTCATTATGCTGTAGTACTGCTTTATGGCCTTAGAGAGCACTGAGCCTAAAATAATTTAGTTAGAATTCTCTTCCTTAATGGAAACCATAGAATAAACCTTGTCTAGAGAATTTTGGTGGTATTGTAAGCCACAAGTATATAAATCTGCTATTTCAGTGTGTGAAAATAGCTATACACTCTTGTTAGAGTTTTGAAACAACTTTTTGGGAAAAGACTGCTTTCTTATGGCCCAAATGAGAGGAATCAAGGTTTTCTTAAGTTGTTGGCTAAATATTAGAAGAGGAACATGTTGAGCTACCTTAATGCTGGAAGAAAAAGTACTCCTTTAGTTTTGGAAAAAAAAGTCAATTTAAAGGTAAGTCTAATTTTCAGTAGGTCTACAACACAAACGACCTCTGAGTGACTTGGATAGTTGGTTAGAATTTAAAATTCTTGAGACTGAGCTAGAGATAGCAAGGTACAAACCTTTCTACTGATGAAGTAATTTTTACCAAAAACGTTAAATATGGGTGGACCAAAAGTATATAGTCTAGCACTTCTATAAACATAGTGTCTGGGAGGAGCTTGAAAGAGTTGTAATGTTACCTGTAAACAGACCATGTGGGGAAGACCGCAGACAGCGCCTCATTTTTTCTTTATTGGTCCTTATGACTAACACTTCATCTCTGCATCACTTGTGCTTTGTTGTAAAACTTAACAAGTATGTTAGAATAGTGGCAAATAAAGGATAAGTTATTTGTAAAATAACTGGGTGATTTTAAGATTATAGGTGTAACTTGTTAAGAAGAAGATAACTGGTGTGGAAATAAAATCTGGCAACCAAATAAAAAAAACCTTTTAATGTGTGAAAGAATATAATAGTTGCTTCTTTTGCCATTTACCATTTATGTAGAATAGGTGATTCCGCAGATCTAGAGGTGTTGTCAGACTTGTACTATGGGCTGCGTTTTCCTCCAGAGAATTGTGAACTGTAGTTGACCTGGAGAGCTGCTAAGTGTTGGTTTTCAATTCTTTGAGCTTAGTAAAGTCTAGGTTCCTTTTTTCTTAGTCATTGGGTACAGCAAAGCATTTAACTCCTGAGTTTTCTAGAACCTTTAACAGAACTCTCAGAAACATTATTATTATTTTTGTGTGTGGAGTGTGATTCTATACTTTAATGGTTTTCCAATTTTTCTATTCAGGGCATCTTTAAATATCTTAGTGTTTAGACCCTCTTTCACCATCTTCCTGCCTTACTTTTTTCCATGCCACTCAGTTTTTCTTTAATTCTGTAATATAAATCCAAAGCCCTATTCTTTGGAAAGCAGTGGTTCCTGGCACTAACTTCACTTTAGCATTAGCTGAGGAAGCTTAAAATATAAATACCAAACCAGTTAAATTTGACTAGTAGTGAGGCCCAGGTTTCAGTTTTTTTTTTTTTTTTTTTTTTTTTTTTTTAGAATGTTTATCTGATGTGCAGCTGGGGTTGAGAACCATTGCTCTAATGCTTAGAACAAACATCTCTGTAGTGGGGACTGCCTAAGAGTCAGGCGATAGAAGAAGCAGGTACTTTTTAGCCTCATAACTGACATTCAAACAAATAGATGAAATAGCATACTTCACACACACCCTCATGAACACACTGTGGACCCAGGACAGTGTACTTCTGGAAATATACATTCTGTTTTATTGTCCTCCCTGACTGTAACTGCTCTAATCTTCCACCTTTCTTTCTCCTTACTCTCACTGCTTTGTCTCATGAAGATCTTTTGTGGTATATAGTTGCGAGAAAGTTACCTGCATGATTCCGACAGGTGCCCTCCCATCACTCTGATACTGTTCTCATTGCTTGGCCTTATGGCACATCCTCACTCACTCACTACTCCTGCATCATGTTGGCAAACTCCAGTCATTTACCTTCTCTGCTTTTCTTTTTTTTGAGACGTAGTCTTGCTCTGTCACCCAGGCTGGTGTGCAGTGGTGCAATCTCTACTCACTGCAACCTCTATCTCCTGGGTTCAAGCGATTCTTCTGCCTCAGCCTTACAAGTAGCTGGGATTACAGGTGCCTCCTACCACGGCTGGATAATTTTTGTATTGTTTTAGCGGAGATGGGGTTTTACCATATTGGCCAGGCTGGTCTCGAACTCCTGACCTCAGGTGATCCGCCCACCTCGGCCTCCTAAAGTGCTGGGATTGCAGGCGTGAGCCATTGTGCCCACCCTGTCTGTTTTAACTTTGGGGGACATCTCATGACCATGTGGTGGTGGGATGCCACTTACAAATTTGTGGCCTCCAATCTCAACTCTACCCTCTGCTTGAAGATGTATGTCTGTGTATAAGTCTCTTCTGTCTGCAGAAATTCAGTATTTCCTCCCACCTTTTTTTTTCTCATTTTCAGTAGATACTCTTATATGCTACATCATAGAGATAATGGAATCTGTCCAATTGAGTTCATTGAGTTTATACTCCCTCATGCCGTCCTAAATACATCTGTGCTTATTTCTGCCCCCTTTGCTACCTTCTCATAGGACAGTGAAAGAAGTGTGAAAGGCTCATCTCTCCATTCTTTTTCAGGACCCCATTCTCTCCTACCTCAGGGGCCGTGTGCCATCAAAAGTAGTCACATTTTTTGACTCGGTCTTTCTCTCTCACTTATTAGTCCTTAGCCAGCGGAAGCCTCTCCCATTAGAGTAAAAACAACAAAAAAAACCACTGCAGATCCTTCTTTCTATGTATACCCTGTCTGTTTCTTTTCATTTTTAAACTTCTTGAAAAAAGTCTATCTTCATTCCACGTCTGTAATCTGGCTTTTGGCCCTAGAGCAGCACTATTTGAAACTGCTCTTGTGGACAGTTTTCAGTCTTAGTTTACCTGAGCTCTCAGCTGCATTTAGGGTTCGTTGACCATTCATTCTTCCCTTTACTCTGGGATAATTCTTAGATGTCTCCCCCGTCTTCCCATCTTTCTGGTAATTCCTTTGCAGTTTATTGACATTTTATCTTTTGCCTGTATCCTAGATGTTGGATTCCCTAAGGTTCTGTTCTTCACTCGTTTCTTATTGTTTCAACTTTCCTAAGTTGTCTCTAGACCTCTGTGTTCTGTACTAATGACTCTAATTTCATATCTTAATTTGAGAGCTCTCTTCTAATCTCTGGACTTGTATATTCCATTGTGTAGTATTTTATGTATGCTCCCAGGCTGGCTTCAAGAGCTGTCTTCATCTCCATCCTGCATTTATCTGTACACACTTGCATCATAGCCCATTTTACATAGTATTTTTTTAGCCTGTCTCCTATTAGTGAATTTGGGTTCTTGTTTTTCATTTTTGTATTTCCATCTATCTGGCAGTATCTGGTTGTTTTGTTTGTTTGTTTTTAATTAAAAAAATTGTGTAGTATATCAGATTCACGATGGCTCAGATGGAATTTATTAACTTCCTTTAACTGGCTGTCATTTCTTATGGTGGTAAGAGCCGTTGCCATTGACTCTGATGCTTAAAATGGAAACTTTGGTGTCATTTTCCATACCTCACTTATCTGTCTTTTGGATTCAGTTCTATTCCATCCTGTCTTCTGTCTTATACTTTTTAACATATTTTATTTAACCTCTTGTGTATTCGAGGTCCTTTGTTAGAGCAGGTCCTCATCATTTCTCTCCTAATTACCTTAGTAGTTTCTTCCCATTGATTCTCCTTCCTCCAGTATCTTCTTCGTCTAGTCCACATTATTGCCAAAATGATTTTATTAAGAAGTGGTTAAGAACACAGGCACAAAGACCAGACCATCTGGGATTTCTATCCCACACTGGGACTACTTGCTTTATGACCTTGGGTAATTTGCTCAACCATTCTTTGCCCCATTTTCTTCTATAAAATGGGAATAATACAGTGCTTATCTCATAGTGAAGTTGTGAGAATTTAATGAGTTAATATATATCTGGGCTAACAGAACTTTGTGCAGTTATAGAACTATTCTGTATCTGTACTGCCCTCTGTGGTAGCCAGAGCCGTGTGTAGCTATTGAGCTCTTGCAATATGGCTATTTGAGGAAGGAGCTGACTTTTAAATTCTATTTAGTTATAATTTAATTGAAATAGCCACGTATGTCTAGTAGCTGCTATAATGGACAGAATATGTAAAGTCCTTAGAAATAGTGTTTAGCACATATGTACTCCATAAATGTTAGCTATTATTACCATTTTTCTAAAATTAAACTTCTCTGCTTAAAATCCTTCAGTGCCAAATTCTGCAATATAGTATATTTGAGTTGTAACCCATTCCCCTGTGTTGCTCCAGAGTTGTCAGTTGCCAATTCTTCATAATGCCCTCTGTGTTCCACTATACCAGTTCTCAAAGTGTGGATGTGGAGGACTAGCACCAGCAATAGTGTCCCCCAAAAACTTGTTTGAAATGCAGACTCTTGAGCCATATTCCAGGCCTATTCAATCAGAAACTGAATTTGGGGCTTTGCAACCCGTATGCGAATAAGTCCTCCAGGAGATTCTGAGGCACACTTAAGTTCCAGAGCCATTGTATTGCATCAGTCTCCCTGCAGTTCTTCAGATCTGCCTTGTTTTTCCTTGCCCCTATATTTTTCTCCTGTCTGGAATGATTATTATCTATTCTTTCTTCCTCATTAATTAGTGCTTCAACCTTGCAGACTTAGTTTAGTCAAGTTGCTTTGTTTCTTCCACCTTATCAGCCTGCTCCCAGGCTGACTTCAAGAGCTGTCTTCATCTCCATCCTACATATATCTGTACACACTTGCATCGTAGCCCATTTTACATAGTATTTTTTTAGCCTGTCTCCTATTAGTGGATTTAGGTTCTTGTTTTTCATCTTTGTATTTCCATCTATCTGGCAGTATCTGGTTGTTTTGTTTGTTTTTAATTTGTTTTAATTAAAAAATTTTTAAGAGTTTTGTTTGAGTTGTTTCATATGTATTAAGCATCTTCCAGGAACCGGCACAATGATTAGGAGTGACAGAGTAGGTAAAGCAGACATCATCTCTGTAATAAATAGACATGGTGATAAGTGCTCTGATGAAGTAAAATAGAGCACTGTGGAAACACAGAGGAGGGGGTGGAGAAAGTCAGGGAAGTCTGTTCAGAGGAAGTCACATGTGAGGTAAGTGAAGTGGGGAAACAAATGGGTGGGGTGGGAAAGAGAGTAGTTCCTGAAAAGGGAACAGCATGTACAAAGGCCTAGAAGCAAAACATTGTATGCACGTAGTAACTGTTTAATTGGATATGAATTTTAAAAATCACATGTCTAACTTTTAGCTCTCGGTTTCGAAGATACCACCCTTCCCAGCAAACATTGCATTTTATATGCTTCTGTATTTTTAAAGCAGTTTTCATACTTGATATCACACTTTGAGTCGATGGTTATGGTGTGATAGGGTAACTTCCAAGCCAGAAGGATACATCTTTTTACTTATTGCCTTTTAAAGCAGAAAAAAAGATTTGTTTTGTCTGAAAATTATTCTACAGGGCTAGGAGCACATCAGTGGTAACAGAGGTAAACACATTACTCTTAATGAGTAAGAATAGCCAAGGTTTGGCCGGGAATGGTGGCTCACGCCTGTAATCCCAACATTTTGGGAGGCTGAGATGGGCAGATCACGAGGTCAGGAGTTCGAGACCACCTTGGCCAACATGGTGAATGTCTCTACTAAAAATACAAAAATTAGCCGGGCATGGTGGTAGGTGCCTGTAATCCCAGCTACTCAGGAGACTGAGGCAGGAGAATCGCTTGAACCTGGGAGGCAGAGGTTGCAGTGCGTTGAGATGACTGCCACTGCACTCTAGGCTGGGCAGCAGAGCAAGACTCCATCTCAAAAAAAAAAAAAAAAAAGAAAAGCCAAGATTTTAAACAAGCTTTAGACCATTGAGAAAGCATATCATTAGGAAGGCTGAAGGCAGCCAGCGTGCCAACTGCGACTGTTGTCACTTTTTTAGCCTCCCTCTCTATGGGCTCTTCTTGCTCTTGTTGCTGCCATCCCACGCTTCCTGTTGTTCTCATTAGCCTTCCATTGTAAGAGTAACGTGGCATTTATTAATGTGCTGTGCAAGTTCCAACTATTAATTTGCTACTGAATATTTCCTTTTGTCTCTTTGAGACTTTATGTAATTTTTAGTAAAATAAAAACTCTCCTTTTGCTCTCTTTGAATTCTTTGTAAGTGGGTTGTCTTCATAATTTATTAACTTTGAAAGAAGACTGATAAAAATACAGTTTTGTTTCTCATAACTTTAGCCAATTGGGACAAACCTTAGAGAAGAAGGAAAAAGGGAGATACGATCTGTTTCCCTAAAACTTTATATGGATGGTAATATTGAAATATTTCAGATATTGAAGAATTTTGCTTTCGCATACATACATTTTTTGATGTAACAATTTTGTACAGAGGTACAAAAGATAGGCAGTCCAGATGCTATGATCACCAAGTTTTACTTAGTCAGAATTATATAGTTAAGGGAATAAATGGAAATAGAGCCTAGGGTCTGTTCAATCTTAGTACTCCTTCAGCCACATCAAGCTGCCTCTTGTTCAAGACTACAGTATTTCATGAAAATGACAAGCATTAAAAAACAAGTACGGCTAGGCATGGTGGCTCATGCCTGTAATCCTACAGACTTTGGGAGGCTGAGATGGGTGGATCACCTGAGGTCAGGAGTTCGAGACCAGCCTGGCCAACATGGCGAAACCCCATCTCTACTAAAAATACAAAAATTAGCTAGGTGTGAATGGTGGGTGCCTGTAATCCCAGCTACTTGGGAGGCTGAGGCAGGGAGCATTGCTTGAACCTGGGAGGTGGAAGTTGCAGTGAGCCAAGATCATGCCACTGCACTTCAGCCTGGGCAACAGAGCTAGACTCTGTCTCCAAAAAAAAAAAAAAAAAAAGTGAATGCTCCTTCAATATTTGTTTCATAGATCTGTGAAACCCTTTATCAAATCATAGGTATTAGTCTTTGAATCCAGCTCGCAGCACTTTCTAATGATGCCCAGAGTGTTTTTAGAATTGAAACCATCATGTTTGAACTAGAAGGGGGATGATAAAAGTTGATCAAAAAAATTATTCAGCTCTCTTTATCCTCTCAAAATTTGTGGCCTCTAGATGAAAAGGAGAAAATAGGGTTTCAGATGCATTCTAGATATGCCTGATACCTCAGCTCAAAAGTACCATTTGCCACTTCCTACAAGATAGTATTTGTTTTGTATTAACCATATAATATTTTTAAAAGTTAAAAAAAACTGTTTTCTCAGTAGGAAATGTATTCATCACTGTATAAAATTCAAAAAGTACAAAAGAGAATTCTGTGAAAAGTATTATTCTAAGTCCTATTCCCTAGCTACTTGGCTCCCGTCTGGGAGGCAGCCAGTGAGTCGTATGTTTCTTCTGTACCTTTGAAAGATATTGTATGTGTACACAAGTGATCACTTTATGTATACATTTCTCCTGTCCCTTTTTTTTTTTTTGGCAGTGGTAGCATGCCTTAACATACTCCTTTGCATCTTTTTTTTTTTTTTTTCCTCACCACTTAATAATATATGCTCATGCACTGCATAACAATGTTGCAGTCAACAGTAGACCGCATATACAAAGGTTGTCCCATAAAATTTTAACGAAGAGGCCAGGCATGGTGGCTAACCCCTGTCATCCCAGCACTTTGTGAGGCTGAGGCGGGCAGATCACTTGAGGTTAGGAGTTCGAGACCAGCCTGACCAACATGGTGAAACCCTGTCTCTACTAAAAATACAAAAAAAAAAAAAAAAATTAGTTGGATGTGGTGGCAGGCTTCAGTAATCCCAGCTCCTTGGGAGGCTGAGGCACGAGTATCACTGGAACCCAGGAGGCAGAGGTTGCTGTGAGCCGAGATCCCGCCACTGCACTCCAGCCTGTGTGACAGAACAAAACTCTTGTCTCAAAAAAAAAAAATTTTTTTTTAATAGAGGTGAAATTAAGGAGGCTTAAAGATGGGTGACTGGAGGACCCCAACATTCACTTTCTCCAAAGGTGGACCAAAACAACCAGTAGATAATCACATTTTGAATACCGCATCTAAGAGAGAACACTGAAATTTAACACAGAAAGGATGAGGAATCTCTGAAGCACAGGAGGAGAGGGAAGTGAATATCTGGCCTGGCTGGGATTGGCTTGGAGCCAGGAGAAAGTCCCCAGTGTGGAGAAAAGGCAAGAGACAGATCCCCAGTGATCTGTGTTCCCATCATAGACTCCTGTAATCTGGCCTTAGGAGAGCTTCTTGGCCCTCATGGGCCCTGATACTAGAATAGGAGAATAGGGAGCTGCCTGGAGTCTGTGCAACAGCATTATTCCAGAGAGGGAGTTCATGCTGCCCCTCTCACCACTCCCTTCCCCCGAGACCCAGTGAGCTGCAACAGGGTGCCATTTTGAGAGTCAAGCCCCCGACTAGACCATATCTTGCTCTGGGGCCCAATTGCCCTTGAATCTCCATATCCCTAGTGCCCTGATGACATGTTCCTGTGTCCATCCAGAGGGCTGCAGCATCACAACGCCAGCTGGACCCAGCAGTGCAGAGCATCATAATTCTCCAGAAAGAGTCTAATGAAAAAAAAAAATCTATAAAATTCCTGAGAAGCAGTTCGAAATAATATTAAAGAAGCTCAGTGAAATACAAGGGTACACAATATAAAGAAATCAGAAAAATAATTCATGATCTGAATGAGAAATTTAACAGATAACATAAACAAGAAACAGAAATTGTATAACTGAAGAATTCAATGAATGAAATAAAAGCTGTAATTGAGGCTGGTCATGGTGGCCCATTCCTGTAATCAATCCCAGCATTTTGGGAGACCAAGGTGGGAGGATCCCTTGAGCCCAGGAGTTTGAGACCAGCCTGGGCAACAGTGAGTCCCCTCTCTCTGGAACCGTGATCATGCCACTGCACTCCAGTCTGGGCAACAGAGTGAGAACCTGTCTCAAAAAAAAAAAATGGCTGCAACGGAGTACTTTAACTACAGACTAGATCAAGCAGAAGAAAGGATGTCTAGATTTGAAGACAGGTCTTTTGAAATAATTGTCATACAAAAAAAGAAGAAAGCATATGTGACATATGGGAGGGACACCATAATGTGACCAAATATTTGATTGTTGAGTATTCCAGAAGAAGAGAGGGGCAAAGGCATAGAAAATCTATTTAATGAATAATTCATTAAATTATTACTGAAATAATAACTGAAAACTTCTTAAATTGTACAAAAGATATAGACATACAGATTTAGGAAACGAAAAGATTTCAAAATAGATTCAGTCCAAAAGTCCAAGACACATTATAGTCAAACTGTCACAAAGACAGTGAATTCTAAAAATAGCAGGAGAGAAGCAGTGAATCACATATAAGGGAATCCCCATCAGACTAACAGCAGAAACCTTATAGGCCAGGAGAGAATGGGATGATATATTCAAAATACTGAAAGAATGAAACTACTGGCCAAGAATGTTACGCCTAACAAGCTGTCTTTTTAGAATGAAAGATAAATTCTTTCCCAGATTAGAAAAAATCAAGGGAATTTATCAACACTAGATGGCCTTACAAGAAATGCTTAAGGGAGTTCTACATCTGAAAGTGAAAGGACAGTATGTACTGCCATGAAAACATGCAAATACATAAAACTTACTAGAAGAGCAGACATACAAATGAGAAAGAGAAAGGACTCAAATATTACTACAGAAAATTACCGAACTGCAGTGATAACTAACGAGAGAGGAAGGAACAAGGATACACAAAACAACCAGAAAGTTAACAAAATACAGAATGAGTATTCAGCTATCAATAATAATCTTGAATCAGATTAAATTACACACTTAAAATATATAGATTAGGTGATTTTTTTTTAAGACCCAACTATGTGTTGCCTACAGGAAACTTACCTCACCTATAAAGACATATGGACTGAAAGTGAAGGGATGGAACAAGGTATTTTATGCAAATGGAAACTGAAAGCGATTAGGAGTACTATACTCTATCAGATAAAGTGGACATTAAGTCAAAAACTGCAAAAAGATATAACATGAGTCATTACATAATGATAAAGGGATCAGTACAGCAAGAGGATATAACAATTGTAAATATATATGCACCCAATACAGAAGCACCCAGATACATAAAGCAAATATTATTAGATCTAAAGGGAGAGAACAACTCCACTATGGTAATAGTTGGGGACTTCAACACTTCACTCTCAGAATTGGGCAGGTCAGCGGTGCAGAAAATCAGCAAAAACTTTGGATTTAAACCACATTTTACACCAAATGGACCTGACTGGTATTTACAGAACATTTTATCCTGCAGCCAGAGAATACACATTCTTTTCATCAGCACATGGATAATTCTCTAGGGTAGACCATGCTTGTTGGTAGACCAACAATTCTCAACAAATTTTTTAAAACCAAAATCATATCATGTATTTTCTTAGACCAAAATGGAATGAAACTAGATATCCACAAGAAGAGAAACTTTGGAAACTATATAAATACAAGGAAATTAAACAGCATGCTCCCTAACAGTCACTGGGTCAATGAAGATACTAAGAATGAAATTTAAAAAATTATTGAAATAAATGGGATATAGCAAAAGCAGAGCTAAGAGGGAAGTTTACAGCCAATAAGTGCTTCCATTAAAAATGTAGAAAGATACCACATAAACTACCTAATGCTGCTGCACCTCAAGGAATTAGAAAAGTAAAAACAAACCAAATCCTCAAATTAGTAGAAAGAAAGAAATAATAAAGGCAGGAGCAGAAATAAACAAAATAGAAACTGAAAAAGTACAAAAAATCAACAAAATGAAAAGTTAGTTTTTTAAAAAGACAAAATTGATAAACTGCTAGCAAGACTAACCAAGAGAAAAGACAGAAGACCCAAATAAATTAGAAATGAAAAAGGAGACATTACAGCTAATACCACAGAAGTACAAAGGATCATCAGCAACTATTATGAACAACTGTATGCTAACAAATTGGAAAACTAGAGGAAATAGATACATTACTGGACACGTACAACCTACCAAAATTGAACCAGGAAGAAATAGAATACCTGAACACCCAATGATGAGTAACACAATTGAATCAGAAATAAAAAGTTTCCAAAAAGCAAAGCCTAGGACCAGATGGTTTTCCTCTCAATTCTACCTGCTGAATTTTACCAAACTTAAGAAGAACAAACACCAGTTCTTCTCAAACTATTCCAAAAAATTAAAGAGGAGGGAGTTCTTCCTAACTCACTCTACAAGGCCAGCATTATCCCAATACCAAATCCAGATAAGAATACAACAGCAACAAAAAGAAAACTACAGGCCGATAGTCGTGATGAACATCCGTGCAAAAATCCTCAACAAAATACTAACAATCCAGCAACAATAAAAAAGATAATACACCATAATTAATTGGGATTTATCCTAAGGATGCATATTCAAATATGTTCATGTTCAACATATGCAAATCAATAAATGATACATTGCATCAACAGAATGAAGGGCAAATATCTTGATAATCTCAATAGATGCAGAAAAAGCATTTGATAAAATTCAACGTCTTTTCATGATAAAACGTCTCAACAAATTAGGCATAAAAGGAACATACTTTATTAATAAGGGCTATACTTGACAAACCCACAGCTAACATTATACTAAGTGGGGAAAAGCTGAAAGCCTTTTCTCTAAGAATTGGAATAAGACAAGGTAACCCACTCTCACGTCTCTTATACAGCGTAATACTGGAAATCCCAACCAGAGCATTCAGGCAAGAGAAAGAAAAGGCATCCAGATTGGAAAAGAGTAAGTCAAATTGTCCCTCTTTGCAGACAACATGATCTCATATATAGAAAAACATGAAGACTCTACAAAAAAACTCTTAGAACTGATAACACAAATTCAGTAAAGTTGCAGGATACAAAATCAACATACAAAAATCAGTAGTGTTTCAATACACCAATAACAAAATAATGGAAAAAGAAAGGAAGCAACCCCACTTACAAAGCTACCAAGACAATCATACAAAACCTAGTTATAAATTTAACCAAGGGGGTAGAAGACCTCTATAAGGAAAACTAAAACAGTGATTTAAAAAAAAAAAAAAATGGAGGACACAAACAAATGGGAAGACATCCCCTGTTCATGGATTGGAAGCATTACTGTTGTTGAAATGACTGTATTACCCAAAGCAATCTACAGATTAAATGTAATCCCCATAAAAATACCATTGACATTCTTTACAGAAATAGAAAAAACAATCGTAAAATTTGTATGGAACCACAAAAGACCCTGAATAGCCAAAGCAATCGTGATCAAAAAGAACAAAGCTGGAGGCATCACACTACTTGACTTGAAAATATATTACAAAGCTATAGTAACTAATTCAGCAAGTTGGTATAAAAACACACAGACCACTGGGACAGAATAGAGAACTCAGAAGTGAATCCTTGTATTTATAGCCAGCTGAGTTTCAGTAAAGGTGCCAAGAGCATACACTGATGAAAGGACAATCTCTTTAATAAATGTTGCTGGGAAAACTGGATGTCCATAAGCAGAAGAATGAAACTAGACCTCTATTTCTCACTTAGTGCAAAAATCAGCTCAAAATGGATTAAAGACTTAAATGTAAGGTCTGAAACTATAAAACTACTTGAAGAAAACATAAGACAAGAAACTGCAAGAAAACAAGAAAGCTTAAGGACATTGATACAGGCAAAGATTTTATGGTTAAGACCTCGAAAGCATGGACAACAAAAACAAAAAATAGACCAACAGGAATATATTAAACTAAGGAGCTTGTGCACAACAAAGAAAACAACATAACCAAGAGACAACCTGTAGAGTGGGAGAAAATATTTGCCAACTATTCATCCAACAAGGGACTAATATCTAGAATGTACTAGGAACTCAAACAACTCAAAGACAAGAAAACCAAATAATCCTATTAACAAGTTGGCAAAGGATCTGAATAGACATTTCTCAAAAGAATACATACAGATGGCCAACAGGTATTTTAAAAAATGCTCAGCCAGGTGCAGTGGCTCACATCTGTAATCCCAGCACTTTGGGAGGCTGAGGCGGGCAGATCACCTGTGGTCAGGAGTTTGAGACCAGCCTACCCAACATGGTGAAACCCCATCTCTACTAAAAATACACAAAATTAGCTGGGCGTGGTGATGGGTGTCTGTAATCCCGGCTGCTTGGAAGGCTGAGGCTGGAGAATCACTTGAACCTGGGAGGCGGAGGTTGCAGTGAGCCAAGATCATGCCATTGCACTCCAGCCTGGCCAACAAGAGCGAAACTCCATCTCAAAAAAACAAAAAAACAAAACAAAAAAAACTCAGCATCACTAATCATCAGGGAAATGCAAATCAAAACCATAATGATATATCGTTCTACCTTATTAGAATGGCTGCTGTCAAAAAGACAAAAAATAAGTGCTGGTGAGGATAGGGAGAAAAGGGAACTCTTGTAATTGTTGTGAGAATATAAATTAGTATAGCCATTATGGAGAACAGTATGGAGGTTTCTCAAAAACTAAAAGTAGAATTACCATATGTTCCAGCAGTTCCACTACTAGGTGCTTATCTAAAGGAAGGGGAATCAGCATATCAAAGGGATACTTCTACCCCCATATTTATTGCAGCACCGTTCGCAATAGCTAAGATATGGAATCAACCCAAGTGTCTGTGAGTGGTTAAATGGATAAAGAAAATTTTATATGTATATATACCCACCATGGAATACCACTCAGCTATCAAAAAAGAATGAAACTCTATCATTTGTAGCAACACGGATGGAACTGAAAGCCATTATTTTAAATGAAATAAGCCAGCCACAGAATGACAAATATCACATATTCTCGCTTACTATGTGAGAGTAAAAACAGTTGACTCATGGAGGTAGAGAATAGAATGATAGTTACCAAAGTCTGAGATGGGCGAGGGGTGGGGTGGTTGAAGAGAGGTTGGTTAATGGGTACAAGCATACAGTTAGAAGGAGTAAGTTCTAATGCTCATTGCTTAGTAGGGTAACTATAGTCAACAGCAATATATTGCATATATCAAAATAGTTAGAAGATTTCAAGTGTTACCAACACAAATGATACATGTTTGAGGTGATGGATATCCTAAATACCCTGATATGATCATTACGCATTGTATGCAGGTGTCAATATCACATGTACCTCATAAATATGTACAATTATGAATATATTAAAAATGAAAAATTATTACAGTGGCGCTGAACAGTTTCTACACCTAGTGATGTCATAGACATTGTAATGTACATAGTGTGCACTACTCAGCATGTTTGTGGTGGTATTGGTGTAAACAAACCTGTGCTGCCAGTCTTACAAGAGCTTAGCACATACTATTATATATACTACATAATACTTGATTATAAGCAACTGCCCGTTACTGGTTTATGTATTACAGTTGTTATCATTATTTTAGAGTGTACTCCTTATTATTAAAAAGAATTTACAATAAAACAGTCCCAGGCAGGTCCTTCAGGTAGTATTCCAAAAGAAGGCATTGTTACCATAGGAGATGACAGCTCTATCTGTGTTATCACCCCACTTTCCAGTGGGGAAAGATGGGGGCAGTGGAAGACAGTGATGTTGATGATCCTGACCCTGTGTAGGCTTACGCTAATGTTCAATGTTTGTTTTTTAATGCTTAACAAAAATGGTACAAATTTTTTTTTTCTTAGATAAAAGTTTATAGAATAAGGATATAAAGTTAAGTAGGCTGGACGTGGTGGTTCATACCTGTAGTCGCTGCACTTTAGGAGGCTAAGGCAGGTGGATCACTGGAGCCTAGGAGTTTGCAACCAGCTTGGGCAACATGACAAAACCCCGTCTCTACAAAAATACAAAAATTAGCCAGACATGGTGGCGCACGCCTATAGTCCCAGCTACTTGGGAGGCTGAGGTGGGAGGATCACTTGAGCTTGGGAGGTTGAGGCTACAGTGAGCCAAGATCATGCCACTGCACTCCAGCCTGGGCAACAGAGTGTGACCCTGTCTTAAAAAAATAAGTAAATACTTTTGTACAGCTGTACTGTGCAGTGTGTGTTTTGAGTAGTGTTATTACAAGAGAATTTTAAAAGTAAAAGTGATTAAAATGCTTATAATGTAAAAAGTTACATTGTGGTAAGGTTAACATTATTGAAGATAGAAATTTTTTTTACAAATTTAGTGTAGCCTAGGTGTTCATTGTTTATAAAGTTTATATTAGTGTATAGTAATGTGCTAGGCTTTTGTGTTCACTCACCACTCATTCACTGGACTTTCTTGGGGCAAATTCTAGTTCTGCAAGCTCCATTTGTGTTAAGTGCCCCATACAGGTATACCAATTAAAAAATCTTGTATATTGTATTTTTACTGTTCCTTTTATATGTTTAGATACTCAAAATCTTACCATTGTGTTAGAGTTGCCTACAATATTCAGTACAGCGACACGTTGTACAGGTTTGTAGCTAGGAGCTGTAGCCTATACCATATAGCCTAGGTGTGTAGTAAACTATACAGTCTAGGTATGTGTAAGTGTACTTTATGATGTTGCACAATGATGAAATTGTCTAATGACATATTTCTCAGCATGAATCCCCATCATTAAGTGACACATGACTGTATCTTAAAGGATGTTTCATATCAGTACATTAGGCTTAGTAATGCTTCATTGTATGGTGTGTCATAATTTATACATTTTTATATGTAGCCCCTTGTTAATGGATATTTGTTTCTAATTTTTTTGTGATGACAAATAATGCTGCATTAATAACTTCATTTGTGTATCATTTCACTTATAAGTCCCTAGGAGTAGAATTATTGGGTCAAAGAGTGTTATGGCATTACAATTTTGATATTCCTGTATTTTTCTCCATAGAGAGTCATCAACAGTATGTGAGAGTCGCTGCTTCCCTATACCCTTTGCAATACACTGTAAACTTTTTGATTTTTGGCAGTCTGACAAGTGAAAAATCGTTACCCACTTTTGACTACATGGTTTCACTCACAAGGGAGTTTGCTCTTCCAGCCTAATGACCAAAGACAACATCTAATTTGTATTTGTACTGTTAGGCTGTTTTAACCCTGATTTTCCAAAAAAAATGTACAGTTCTTAGAGGTAATCATATATATATATATATTTAAACTGTTACTATGTTGCTTTAGAAATATCTAGGTCTTTTTGCTGGGTCTGATTTGAAAGCGGTGACCTGATAGATTTCTGTTAACCTTACCACAGTGTGACTTTTTACATACTGTATTTTACAAACCTGATACAGTGTCAGGTTTGATCCTGATAGGTTTATCAGTCTTTTAAAGTGCCCATTATGTAGTACTTATACTTGAAAACCTGTATAATTTTGAATACATATTATATGCTAGGTATTATATTTAGGTCACAGCAACCCTTTAAAGAAGATTGTCTATGTTATAGATGAAACGAAGGCTCATAGAGGTCAAGCAGTTTGCCTGTAGCGTATTAGAATGTAGATGCTGGTAGAGTCTTCAAAAGAGAAAAATACACATTCGGAGTTGAGATAAACCGAAATTGTTAAACTTGTGCAATAATTAAAAGTATTAACTGAGTTTTATTTTGTTTTGTTTTTGAGATAGAGTCTTACTCTGTTGTCCAGGTTGGAGTGCAGTGGTGCGATTTCCGCTCACTGCAGCCTACAAGAATCACTGCTCACTGCAGGTACAAGAATCAAGCGATTTTTGTACCTCATTCTCCAGAGTAGCTGGGACTACAGGTATGCTAATTAGCCAGCCTAATTTTTGTATTTTTAGTAGAGATGGGGTTTCTCCATGTTGGCAGGCTGGTCTTGAACTCCTGGCTTCAAACGATCTGCCCGCCTTGGCTTCCCAAAGTGCTGAGATTACAGGTGTGTGCCACTGTGCCTGGCCTAAAGTACTCCCTGAGTTTTTACAACACAAATTCTTATTAGTTTAGGACTTGAATAAGAGTATTAAGAGCACAGATTGCAGTCTCACCATTCACTTGTTATTTGATCTTTAAATTACTTAATTCTCCATGGGCTTCAGTTTCCTTTTCTATAAAAGAGGGATAGTATTATAATAGTACCTAAATTACAAAATTTATAAAGCAACCATACCTTTTTAAAGATTGTGATTAGCGTGATCATGTCATTCTAATTTTTTTGTGATGACAAATAGTACTGCATTAATAACTTCATTTGTATATCATTTCACTTACAGGTCCCTAGGAGTGGACTCCCCCATGCAGTGGTTTTTTAGCCTGTTTCAAAAATAAAGAGCAAGAAATAGTGCTGACTTTCCTCTCTTTTCTCCAGTAAAACAAAACAAAACAAAGTATCAGTTTGTTAACTCACAGAATATTGCCTTGGTATTTTAAGACCATTTGAAATTTTCATGAACACATAAATTTTAATATGACATAGAAGTAGACATCTAGGTAACATAAAACCATTTGTCACATTTTATAATCTATTTAAATTAGGATGGATATTTTTTGATCATATGCCTTTGGGAAAGGCAAAGTATTTTACCAATATTCCTATTCCCCCTTATTTGGCCCCATGTTTTAGTATTTGGAAGTGACAGTGTATCTCTCTTTCCTCAGTAAAAGAACAGTAACAAGGACAACAGACTTCTTCATAAAAAATAAGAAGAAGAAGAAGCAGAGTACCCCCCTCCCCATTGTTAAAGTTGTTAAAATAAGTCTTTATATCTTGAAAGCTCAAGATCAAGTTACAGAGCTGTTTTTTCCCCATGCAAAGTGGCCTGGTTCATATTAGGAATGAAACGAATGACCGTAATACAATTAAGCACCGTGTTGTGTAGCACTGCTTCTCAAGTTTTCATTTGGGGATTTTGTTAAAATGAAGTTTCAGATTTTTGATGAGGTCTGAGATTTTGCATTTTTAAAAAGCTCCCCAGTATTCTACTGCTGCACAAAACACACTTTGAGTAGCATGTTTCTGTAGGACTAACCTGTCTTTTACTCTTGACTAATTATCTTAAATCATATGCTTATTTTCAGACATTCATTCAGCAGATTTCTGCTGAATGTCTATGTCCCGGGCACTATGCTAGGTACTGGGGTTACTAGGGATGCTGGGTAGATACTCTGCTCTCAGGCAAGTGGGGAAGCCAAAGAAATAACAACAAAGTATATGTAGGTGGTGATGGGAAAGTCCAGGGAGCTGATAATCTTAAGCACAAAAACTACTTTTTGACAGATTTATGAAGACAGTGAACCTAGTTTGTCTGATACCGTGGTATCTAGGTTCCCAATAGGCATAGAATGGAGGATATTCATTGGATATCAGTCTAGAATGGTTGTTGGCAAACTCTTTCTGTAAATAAAAGGCAGGATAGTAAATATTTTAGGCTTTGCAGGCCATACAGTTTCTGCTAATTACTCAAGTCTGCGAACCAGGTAACATGTAAATGATTGTGTGTTCCAGTAAGATTTTATTTACAAAACCAGGTGGTAGACTGGATTTGGCTTGCAGGCTATAGTTCTAAAATGGCAGCGTATCACTCTTCACTTACAAGATATGAAAATAGTTTAAAGGAATGATTTATTTAAAAAAGGAGGTAATTACATTGATAATATCACTGCATCACTGATTCATTTGCATTTGAATATGCTATCTTGGAACATTAGTTGTTTATATACCTAGGGATACCCCGAGAATATATTATACATGTGATTGTCATTTGTCTTGTATATCACTGGGGAAAAAAAAGGGTTAGGTTCTATTGCTTGGAACTTTAGTTAGAACTCCTAAAGGGCTGCACAAATGCCCAGTTTTCCTTTCTATTATATGGGGGAAAGAAGCCATGATATATAGAAGGAGTTACAGAATTTCAGTATAGGTATGCAATGAAGCATTTCTGTAAATTGCTTTTTCTGGACAATATTGAAAACTATGTAATCCCCAGACCAGAAGAGGACATCCCTGGTTACTGTGTTACCATCATTTAGAGTAATGAATAGAATTTAGGATCTGGAGTTTACCTTTTGGTTTCATCACTTAACTTGTGAATTTGGCAGAGTATTTAACCTCTTTGCCCTCAGTTTCTTCATGGGATAATGATACTGCAACATACTTTTGAAAATCATAAAAAAACACACAATATTTGATAGCAGCTAGTATAGTGCTAGAAAACAGTGAGCCCTCTATAGATGTTACTTTCTTCTCTTCTGACCTGCTTGCAGAGCAATTTACTAATGTACTGAAGGAAATAGGAAAAAAATGTTCCTGGCATATAAGAATCTTAAAATTTTCTTGGAGTTGTATATAAAAATAAAGAGGAACACTTTGAAAATAACATGCAAACCAATGTAAGACCTCTCAATAGAGGTATCTCAAACAGGTAAAAGTATCATTTAGTTGTAGGACTAAAAGTCTTAGGAGTTCTTTAAATTCAAACTCTTATATTTTACAGATGAGATCAAATGACTTTCCCTAAATGCTGATATGTTGTCTTTTTGTGTGGAGAATATTCTCTAACATTCATTGATTAACCAGATGCTATTGCCTCTTGGTTAGGAATTTAAGTTAAATTTATCCCTTTCCATTTAAGCACCGAATAACTTGTTTGGTTTTTTTTTTTTTTTTTTTTTTAAATTTGAGACATGGTCTCTCTCTGTCGCCAGGCTGGAGTGCAGTGGTGCGATCTTGGCTCACTGTAGCCTCCGCCTCCCCAGTTTAAGTGATTCTCCTGCCTCAGCCTCTCAAGTAGCTGGGATTATAGGAGTGGCCACCACGCCCAGCTAATTTTGTAATTTCAGTAGAGATGGGGTTTCATCGTGTTGGCCAGGCTGGTCTCGAATTCTTGACCTCAGATGATCCGTCCACCTCGGCCTCCCAAGGTGTTGGGATTACAGGCATGAGCCACCTTGCCCAGCCTGTTCTACGTGTTTTTAATACTTAGGAAGTGTTGATACATACAATTTTCTGGCCTTAACAGAGATAGTTGGTAGCTATTCATAGGCCTGACTGTAAATTAAATAATTTTTATTGGCTTATTTACTTTTTTGAGACACTTTTGCTCTTGTTGCCCAGGCTGGAGTGCAGTGGCACAATCTCGGCTTACTGCAACCTGCACCTCCTCCTACTTCAGCTTCCCAAGTAGCTGGAATTACAGGCATGTGCCACCACGCCTGGCTAATTTTTGTATTTTTAGTAGAGACTGGATTTCACCATGTTGGCCAGGCTGGTTTTGAACTCCTGACCCCAGGTGATCCTCCTGCTTCAGCCTCCCAAAGTGCAAAGATTACAAGCCTGAGCCACTGCGCCTGGCCTAATAATTTTTATCTCTTTAATATTGCCACTAGGAACAATTTTCTATGACATTTTTGTAGCTCTATGGTAAACCAACTTGGAATTTCTTTACAGAGCTTAGGATTTACCATACTGTTAGTCTCTGAGTTGTATTAGTAGAAAGGAAGGGTAACATTAAATACTGACAAGCAGAAAATACAAAGTCATTGCTGTTGGGCAGCTTTAGTCATGCCTCTTTTATCTGTCTCCTTTTGCCTTGGTTCAGGTCCTCATCTTTTCTTTCTTGGGTTATTGTAGTTGTCTTTCAGATGGTTTCCCTTTAGTCGTTCAGTAAATAAGTGGTGACACATGATAGGTACTTCTAAGTGCGGAGAATTCAGCAGTAAACCAGATGGATCAACCTCCCTGCCCTTGTGGAGCTTATTATTTAGCAGACTTTAGCTCTATACTTTGAGAGCTTCCTTCTCTACTTTTGTCTGAGTGCTCTCTCTAAAATATGTCCATCTAGTGTTCATAATCCTCAAGTGCAAGTGGAGTGGGTTTCTGTTGTCTTTTGGATAAGGTTTGGGCTCCTTAGCCTTTATTGCAACTTCATCTCTTGCCATGCTCTTCTTAACCCTCTGCCTTCCAGCACACTGTAGTCCCTTGCTGGCACCACACTGTCTTAACATTTTTATACATACATTTTTGTCTGCAAATTCATTCCTTTAGATCCCCCCACCCCAACAAACAATATTCATCTTTTAAGCCTCTTTGACTTACCCACTACCACCTCTCTGCTTTGGTGCCATGACTCCCTTCCTTTATAAACAAATATATTCTTATAGTACATTAGGCATACTGATACTATGACCTTTTTCTCCCTGTATTATGATAGTCTGTTTGTTTATCTGCCTGTCCTACAAGAATTAAAGGCAAAGGCTGCTTTTTTGTTTATTTTTCAGTGTCTCTCAAGGGGCCTGGCTCATAGTGGTTTGAAATATTAATTGAACAAATGAATCAATGGCCCAGACTTCTACTATCTCAGTGCTGTCAACCTGACAGCATGCTGGGGGTTCATTCAGTAACCCTTTAAATTAGTGAAGTGCTTATTACTATGTGCCGGTGATAGAGACACATAGATAATCTGTCCTCAGATGAGTCCACAGTAAGGCTGACAGCTTCCTTATTTTCACAGCCTACTATCTTTTAAATTTTATATATATTTATTAGAAAACTAATAAGTAGTCTCTATCAAGTATCTAAACAAGTGTTGAGAGTATCTTTTTATTGAAGTAGTGGCTTAAACTATTGAAGAGATATTGATACAAACTTGGGGAAAATAAAAGTGTATGTAGTGCTGATTTTTTTTGCATCCCTCAGAGATCCAGAGTTATTTGGATAGTTCAGTAATATATCAAATATATTTTGAAAAACTGTGTTTGTTAAGTTGTTTTTAGTATCTTTAAAAATGTGAAGGCTTATAAAATTATATTTTTCTAATTAAGAGCAAGTTTGGACCTGTAAGTGCTACCCTTGGAGAAAAATTTCTTCCATCTCCCTCCCCTCTTCATAGTAAATCCATCTACTTGTGTATCTCTGAATTTCACCTATGTCCCCCCTTTTTAAAGAGTAGATTAGTTGTTTTCACATTATCTCTTTGACCTTTATTTTATGGATATTACAGTTTGCCTTTTGTATTTACAACCATTAATCTCTCAACCTGTTGTTTTGTGTTTATGGAGATGTTAAGTGTTTTTTGTACTTCATGATGGTTTTTCAATTCAAGGATATACAAATATCCTTGGGTATACCGAAGATAAATACATTATTTTGGAAACAACTGTTAGAATATACATTGTGTGCAAATTTGTTATAAGGGAAAAGTTTAATCATTGAAATGAACTTTGCTATTAATTTTTATATTGCCTGCATTTAATAGTAATTTTAAAACAGAAGAGAGTTGTGTTTCTCAAATTGCTTCCTTGGTACCCAGTTCCTGAATATGTGTTCAGAGAACAGCGGATTCCAAGGCAGAATAAGCATAGCAAATGGTGCATATTCATATTTCACATAAACGTAGCGAAAGAATTGTGGAATTCCCACCTCTACACCTCTTTAACTTTGCTAACTTAGCTTATTTATATAAGGGAGGACAACTTCCCTTCCCTCATCTCTTGCCTCCCTTAAGACCTGTTTGGGAAACAGTGCTGTTACATGTGGTTTCTGGGGCTCTAATGTCCTGGTACCTTGCCTTTTGGTTATTTAATGGGAGTTAGAGTCTTTGCCTCATCTGCATTTGCAGTAAAATGTCTGTGGGAGTTACTTCAAGGGGAAAAATGAGCTAGTCTGTTGCAATTGGAAAAGTCTATGTCTAAAGTGTGTCTATATGCATGAACAAACTTTGCTATTTTTAAATTCCTGTGTGAACATCAGATTTTTTGGCTGTTTTGGCGTATTGGAGTAGGAATAGATAAATTGATGTTCAGCTCAGTTCATAGCATTGCATGGGACAAAAAGATGGTTAATACAAAATTATGATGAAATCAAAATGGCTTTTTGAAAACCTAAATTTTCAAGTGAAAAATATCCTTCAATATACATATTTAACTCACCTTTTATTACCTGTTCCTCTGCTGAAAGGATAGAATAGTACATATGCCAGGAGTTGAAATTTATCTATATATTGAAATTTGTGTGTACAACTGTATAGGAGGTTGTGGTTTGGCAGCGAAAGCTTTCTAGATCACTAATTTGTAAGTGCTTTGAAGGTAAAGTGTTCAGTGTCTCTTACATCTTTATATTGCCCCCAGGCAAATGCTGTTTTATGAGTGGCAGTAATTTGTGTTCTGAACTTAAAGCAAGAAATATTTTGTATAGGATCTGCTTTTAAGTGCTTTTGTGGTATCTGAAAAGTTGTTTGCATAGTTACCTCCTCATATGTCTGCCCTCCTGGCTTCCCAGTTCTGCTTTCCCCCAGCTCATCCATGTCGAAGGGATCTGGCTGTAGATTGCAACTCTGCTTACTGTATAGCAGAGGGCTGCCAGCTTGGTAGTCCGGATTCTTTTTAGCACAGAAGGGACATGAGACCATAGCCCTGACCGCATTGAACATATTATTTGTGAGCTTTGAGAAGTTTTTGTGGATAATATTGGCAGGCAACCTCTGACTTTGACGTTATAGCCTACTCTGTTATATTGTTCTGCTCTCTTCTGCCTTACTGTCTCCCTTCATGCACTGGTTATCCCATTTGAAATAGTGTTTCTGGAGGCTTAAAGATGAGTAGTTGAACGGTTATGGACAGTGATTTCTCAGCTACTTAGAGAACTGAACCTATAATTTAACCTGACCTAGCCTAATCCTGACCATGTAACTACGTTTAATAACTGCACGTACCAAAGTATTTCATTGGATCACATACTGCTCCAGCTTCTACTTCAGTTTCTATCTCCCTTGTGTATGAGGTTGCTTATTCTAGTTGAGTAATATCTCTGAATTTCTTACATTATTTATTTAAAAAGTGCTAATATGCTGTCCTCCGGGCCCCATTTAATCTTTTTCTGTTTTCTTATTTTCCTTGCTTCTCTTTAGCCCCCCGATCTGTCCTTGTCTTATTGCTGTAACCCCTTGCCCCTTATTGATCATACAGTGGATTGCAGGTATATTTGTTGACTTAATTATGTGTGTGTTTTAAGAAACTGGTTGCCTGAGGCATTTCTGCGTGTGTGTTTTAAAAGACAGCGTTGCCTCTTGATCTCACGCCAGAAATGTGGTTCGTTTAACTGGTATTTTATCTTCAATTGATTTTTCTGTGGAGTTTGGCCCTGGATATATAGTATGGGTATAGATGATTGTGAATGGCCTATAATAGCTGTTTACAGATTATGACCCAGAAATTATTTTGCTTTGTATTGTGTATGGAACAGTTTGGTATGAAAATTAACTGTAGCAGAAGCATAGTTAACTTTAATAGCGTATCTGGCATCCCTTTTTCTCACACACCACATCTAGTCCAGTAGCAAATCCTTTTGGCTGTGCCCGTCAGAACAGGGGTTAGCTAATTATGGCCCCCACCTCTTTCTGTATAGTTCATGAGCTAAAAATGTCTTTTTACATTTCTAAATGGTTGAAAAATATTAAAATGATACTTAAAACACATGCAAATCATATGTAATTCAGATTTCAGTGTCCATAAGTAAAATTGTATTGGAGCACAGCCACATTTGTTTTCATTTCTGTGTTGTCCATGGCTTCTTTCATGCTACCGCGGCAGACTTGAGTAATTGTAACAGAGACCCTGTGACCTCAGAACTGAATATATTTACCGTCTGGTCTTTTACGGACAGTTTGCCAAACCCTGATCTGGTGTATATTCAGAATCTAGCACTTTTTACTTCCCTCTTGACTAAGTCATTGTTCTTGCCTCCTAATTGAAATCCTTGTTTCTGTTCTTGTCCCTTTAAATCTGCACAGTCAGTGGAGTGATCTTTTTAGAAAGTAAACCACTCTCTGTTTAGATAAAATAGGTTAATAAATAAATATCAAGGACAGTTTTGAATGAAAGTTATAGAAGGACCATTAACCTTGGTTAGGATAGGAGCAAGGAACCCCATATCTTGTGTTTAAATGCTGTTGAATACAGAAGTGACTATACATATGTGTCCATGAGCATTTGTAATTGAAAAATGGCAGAGCCAAGACTGGGTGGGGTGGCTCACGCCTGTAGTCCCAGCACTTTGGGAGGCCAAGGTGGGTGGATCACGAGGAGACCATCCTGGCCAACATGGTGAAATCCTGTCTCTACTAAAAATACAAAAATTAGCTGGGCTTTGTGGCACGTGCCTGTAGTCCCAGCTACTTGGGAGGCTGAGGCAGGAGAATCACTTGAACCTGGGAGGCGGAGGTTGCAGTGAGCCGAGATCGCGCCCCTGCACTCCAGCCTGGCGACAGAGCAAGACTCCATCTAAAAAAAAGAAAAAGAAGGCCGGGCGCGGTGGCTCAAGTCTGTAATCCCAGCACTTTTGGAGGCCGAGACGGGAGGATCACGAGGTCAGGAGATGGTGACCATCCTGGCTGACACGGTGAAACCCTGTCTCTACTAAAAAATACAAAAAACTAGCCGGGCGAGGTGGCGGGCGCCTGTAGTCCCAGCTACTCGGGAGGCTGAGGCGGGAGAATGGCGTAAACCCGGGAGGCAGAGCTTGCAGTGAGCTGAGATCCAGCCACTGCACTCCAGCCTGGGCGGCAGAGCGAGACTCCGTCTCAAAAAAAAAAAAAAAAAAAGAAAAAGAAAATGAAAAATGGCAGAACCACCTCACTCTGTATTGCTGTATTTATTTATCTATAAATTTACATGCAGTAATGCATTCTTTTCTGTGTCTAGTTTTACAAGTTTTGATAAATGCATAGGATTGTATACCCATCACCACAATCAAGATATAAGAAAGATCCATTATTCACTCAAAAAAAAAACTAGGCCTTTGTAGTCATCACCCTCCCCCAGCCTGGCAAACCAGTGAGCTATTATTCTCCCTATAATACTACATTTTCCAGACTGTTTATATAAATGGAATCATGTATAGTCTTTTAAGTTTGGCTTATTTCATTTGACATAATGCTTTTGAGATTCATTCACGTTGTTGTCAATAGTTTGTTCCTTTTTGTTGCTGAGTATTATTCCATGGTGTGGTAGGTACACCATAGTTTGTTTCTCTCTTCCCCTATTGAGGGACATTTGGTTTCAGTTTTTGGCAATTATGAATAAGCCTGCTATAAACATTCATATATAAGTTTTTGTGTGAATATAGTACATTAGTTTCCTGTGGCTGCTGTAACAAATCGCCAAACTGGATAGCTTTGAAACAGCAGAAATTTATTCCCTCACTATCCTGAGGGTCAGAAGTCTGAAATCAGTATTAATGGACTGAACTCAAGGTGTTGGCAGGGGCACATTGCCCCTGCAGGTGTTCTGAGCTTCTGGTGGCTCTTGGCATTTCTTGGCTTGTGGCCAGCAGCAGCATCACTCCCATCTCTGCCTCTTCACATCATGTCTTCTCCTTTGTGTGTGTGTCACCTGTCCCTCTGCTTCTTTAAGGCCACTTGTCACAACATGTATGGCCCGCTTAGATAATCCAGGATAACCAATCCCCCATCCCAAAATTCTTAATGTAATCACACTCGAAAAGACCCTTTTCCCAAATAATTATCCTTTACAGGTTCCAAGGATTAGGATGAGCTGTCTGTGGGGGATTTCAGTCTACTACTCTAGGTTTTCATTTGACTTGGGCAAATACCTAGGAGGTGTATTGCTGAGTTGTATGGTAATGGTATGTTTAACTTTTATAAGAAACTGCCAAGCTGTTTCCATAGTGGCTGTACTGTTTTGCATGCCTACCAGCTATGTATGAGTATCTCATTTATTCAGACTCCTCACTGGTACTTGATATTGTCATTTTAAAAAGCCATTCTAATAGGTATGTAGTGGTATTTCATTGTGATTTTAATTTGCATTTCCCTAACGATTGGTTGTGTGAAGCATCTTTTCATGTGTTTTATGTACATACTTTCTTTGGTGAAGTGTCTCTTCAAGTAGTTTGCCTATTTTCTTGGCAGGGGGGCGGATTTCCTCTTTGTTATTCTTTTTTTTTTTTTTCTCTTCTTTTTTTCCCCATACCTCTGTTCTCCCTAAAGTTAGTTTTGGGCTCCAGGGAATTGGGAAGATATTTGTGCTTTTATAATCCTTTATATTCCTCAATATTTCCTTGCCACAAACTTGTTCTGAGTTTGTTTGTTTTTTGAGATGGAGTTACACTCTTGTTGCCCAGGCCGGAGTGCAATGGCACGACCTCAGCTCACCACAACCTCCACCTCCTGGGTTCAAGCGATTCTCCTGCCTCAGCCTCCCAAGTAGCTGGGATTACAGGCATGCACTACCCACACCCAGTTGATTTTTTTTTGTATTTTTGATAGAGACGGGGTTTCTCCATGTTGATCAGGCTAGTCTCGAACTCCTGACCTCAGGTGATCCACCCACCTCAGCCTCCCAAAGTGCTGGGATTACAGGTGTGAGCCACTGAGCCCAGCTTGTTCTGAGTTTCTAAAACTAGGTATATTAGACTTGGGTTCTTTTCTGGCTTTTGATAGATTTTCTCAGAAGAGAAAATATAATCTAAATTAACATGTAGTGGGTATGTTAGGTCTGGGATTGCAAGTGACTGAAGCCCTTGAGTAAAAAGGGCAATCTGTTAGTACATAGGACCAAACTATAAGGAATGATAGGGATGGAATTGGTTTTGGGGACAACTGATCTGGGAATTAGATTATTGCCTGGATTATCTCCTCTTCCCTCTGCTCTCTCTCTGAATTGATTACATTGTTTTCTGTCTCAGATGAGTTTTCTCCAAATGATTGGGATCATGGTTGCTGGTGTTTTAGGACGCGTATCCTTCTATTTCAGTGACCCCAGAGGAAGAAGAGGGACCTTCTTTTCAAATAGGCTTAGGAAACCCTGGGAAAGCAAAGAAGAATCTGGTGTCAAGAATGATTGGGCACATAGTAGAGCACAAACAGTTTATAATGCTGGCTGGGAGTGACTGCTGGGTTAGTGAGGGCGAGGACCATCATATGATTTGTTATACAAGCTGGATCACTTTTGAGATGAAGGGAAGTACTAGGACAACAGATGTAAACTTGGGCTGTCTCACATACCCCAGTGATGGGGAGGAGGTGATAATCAGACTTGTTGCACAGTAGGGTGCTCTGAGGCTGAGGGTTTGGAATCAGGAAGAGACTTGCCTAAGTGTGTGTGGAAGAAAGCCAGGCAGAGCTTTGGGCTTTATTGAATCTTTTTGAGGTAAGCCAAGATTTCTGTAGATCTGCCCTAATTGGTTAAATGTAATTGCTTTATGGATAAAGTTGAAGTTCTAGAATCTGAACCCCATTTCTACTTTCTCATAGGAAACGAGTTCTGTGCTCTGATACAGTGTTTACTCAACAAATACATGGATTGTCTGATCTGCAGTTTTTCTGGCCTATTGTCAATAGATGGTATTGACAATACCAGTCACCCAGGCTGGATTGCAGTGGTGCAATCTCGGCTCACTGCAACCTCTGCCTCCTGGGTTCAAGTGATTCTCTTGCCTCAGCCTCCAGAGTAGCTGGGACTACATGCGTGCACAACTACACCCAGCTGATTTTTGTATTTTTAGTAGAGACAGGGTTTCACAATGTTTGCCAGGCTGATCTTGAACTCCTGACCTCAGGTGATCCGCCTGCCTCTGCCTCGGCCTCCCAAAGTGCTGGGATTATAGGTGTGAGCCACTACCCCCAGCCTGAGCCACTGTGACTGTCCTGTTTTTTTTTTTTTTTTTTTCTTTTTTTTCCGGTTGGGTAAATGTGTACTTTTTCTTTAATGAGACCTGTGCTTTTTACAAAGGATTGTGTTTTTTTTGTTTTATTTTGTTTTGTTTTTGAGACAGAGTTTTGCCCTGTCGCCAGGCTGTAAGTGCTGTGATCATGGCTCACTGTAGCTTCAGTTTTCTGGACTCCAGTAATCCTTTCACCTCAGCCTTCTGTGTAGCTGGTACCACAGGTGCATGTCACCATGCTCAGCTAATGCTTAAATTTTTTGTAGAGACAAGGTCTCCATGTGTTTCCCACACCGGTCTTGAACTCCTGGGCTCAAGCAATCCTCCCACCTCAGCCTCCCCAGATGCTGAGATTACAGGCATGGGCCACTGCGCCTGGCCTGACAAAGCATGTTAATGTTTAATACGTTCTGGAAAAACAGGAAAAAAAAATTAAAGGTTTTGTGAAGAATGTAAAATGCACACACATGCACACATTAATCTTCTCAGGGTCACATGCCACCTTTTCCACGAAGATACTTGTTGTGGCCTTTTATGTAGGATTTCTTTTTTTGTTTTTTTTTTTAAACTTACATACTGGATTATCTGCACCTAGCACAGTGGTGCTGTGTGTGGTTGTTCAGCAAGAATCCAGTTCCTGTGAAGTCTCCTAAGATAACAGCATAAGATAATATTTAACATTTTTATTTTCATATAAACTAATAGCATTGCCTTTTAATATTTTACTTCAGATTACTTTATGGTTCCTGTTGTTTTATTCAAGTTCTACAGATCTAGTTACTGTTATCCCCATTTTATGGTTAAGGAAAGAGATCCATTGTCGTCAACTAACTGATTTTCTCTCTTATTTAGCTAGTTACTTATATGCAATGCTCTCACTAATGTATTTTCTGCAACTAATTAAACTAAAACTTGAGAGCATGCTATTAAAGGGTGAATGATGATATATGATTTGAGACACTTGGTATGAAAGCCAGCCTTGTACAGGGTGTTGTGTATGCAGAGTCATTTACTGTAGAGTTTACATTAAAAATTGATTTTCAAGGTAAAAAATTACTCTCTTCATCTTTGATACTGCTTTATTCACCAGCTTTTAAATTACAGTTTTAAAATGTCTTCTATATATAGACTTTCTAGAACTATACCAATACAGTTGCCATTAGGTGCATGTAGCTATTTAAATTTAAATTAATTAAAGTTAAAGTAATGATAACCACTAGCCACATTTCAATTACCCCCTAGCTCATATGTGGCTAGTGGTTACAGTATTGGACAACAGAGATATAGAACATTTCATCATCCCAGAAAGTTTTACTAGACGGCACTGTTCTTGAGAATAGTGTTAAAAAAAAGTCACTTGAGGGGCTAGACGCCGTGTCTCATGCCTGTAATCCCAGCACTTTGGAAGGCCACGGCAGAGGCAGGTGGATCACTTGAGGTCAGGAGTTCCAGACCAGCCTGTGCAACATGGTGAAACCCTGTCTCTACTCAAAAAATATATGAAACTTAGCTGGGTGTGGTGATGCACGCCTGTAATCCCAGCTACTTGGGAGGATGAGGCAAGAGAATCACTTGAACCCAGGAGGCAGAGGTTGCAGTGAGCCAAGATTGTGCCACTGCACTCCAGCCTGGGCGACACAGTGAGACCCTGTATCAAAAAAAGAAAATACTGTTTAAGGACGGGGTTTCATTTTTTAGGCTCTAGGATTTTTGGAGTTGAAAATGTTAGCTTTAGATTATCCTAATGAGGGGAGCTTTGTGACTTACTATCTGTAGATCAAGCCTGTCATGTTCACACTTTGCCTAATCTTTTACTAGTCTCTCTGGCTCTGTATACATCAGCCATACTTGGCTGAGGGTTTTTTGTGGGGGTGGGAGGGGTGGGGGGTTAAGTAGTACGGAATTTGCAAATATTTGTTTTATGTAGTTAAAGCCTTGATGCTTAATATCTTTTCCTTATCAATAAAATAAAGGTAATGAGATACCAACTATATAGAATTTGAATTAATTGACAGGGGTTATGAAGTTAACAATCAAAATTTTAATGAACCTTCTAGTCCTAGTCCCAGGAGAAACCTTTGCTGTGTTTTGAAGTTATCTCAACTTCATCTCTCCTTCTCTAGACTCCTAAGCCCTTAAAGCTCAGTGTAGTGCCTTATAGAACTCAGTCCACACACTTCTGAAGTAACTGCTCTGTACCAGTCACTGTCTTACATAATTTACTAATTCATGTATGATTACCTTTAACTAGATAATGAGGTCCTTGAAAGTAAGAAACCCTGTTTTATACTATAATTTTAGAAATTAAGAACTAAAAGAGACTTTAGAGATAGTCATGTCAAGTATTTTCATTTTACAAATGAAGAACCCTGGCAGGTTAATTCAGTTCCCCATATTTGGAGAATTAGAATTAAAGAACTAGCCTTTCATCAGACTGTCTATTAGTTGATTATTAAATTAATCTGAAGGAAGTTCTAAGCACTACTCTACGTTGAGGATACTATATTATCTATATAAACTGTGTCGTAGAATAAAGTTATTTATAACTCATGATTTCAGCACACGATATTTCCTATTTGTTTCTTATGACATGTTCTTAGGGGCAAATTGCATGATAGTTTTGGAGATACAGTATTATGAAAAAGGCATTTTTGGTTTTAGATTAGAGTAAGTTGACTGATTTTTTTTTTTTTTTTTTCCGTGAGATGGAGTCTTGCTCTGTTATCCAGGCTGGAGTGCAGTGGCATGATCTTGACTCACTGCAACTCTGCCTCCTGGGATCAAGCAATTCTCGTGCCTCAGCCTCCCAAGTAGCTGGGATTACAGGTGTGCATCACCATACCCAGCTAATTTTTGTATTTTTAGTAGAAACGGGGTTTCACCATGTTGACCAGTCTGGTCTGGAACTCCTGACCTCAGGTGATCTGCCCACCTTGGCCTCCCAGAGTGCTGGGATTACAGGCATGTGCCCAGCCAACTGATTTCTTAGGTTAAATAAATACTCCCGGTCTATATCTTCATGTATTGTACTTGCTAGTATAGGTTGAGCATCCCAAATCCAAAAAGTTCGAAAATCTGAAACTCTTTGAGCATCAACATGACTCTCAAAGGACATGCTCATTGGAGCATTTTCGATTTCGAATTTTTGGATTTGGGATGCTCAACCAATGAGTATAATGCAAATATTCCAAAATCCAAAAAACATTTGAAATCTGAAACACTTCTTGTCCCAAGCATTTCAGAGATGAGGTATACCCAACCTGAGGTCAGGTAACGTAACGCAAGATGTTATGGAGTTGGAGTGTCCATTTATAGAAGCAAATAGGCCTGACTGTTTCTATGAGCTATACGTTCTGATCTGTAGTTTTATATTCCAGGTACAGTTTTCGTTTTGATATTACTATTGTGTACACACATGTGCACATGCACACACACGCATATATATTCTCAGACACCTACTTACAAGAATGCTAAGAACAGCAAACTGTCCTAGGTACAGATAAGACTAGACTCTTCTAGGGTCCCTAAACTGTTTTTTTTTTTTTTTTTTTTTTTTTTTTGAGATGGAGTCTCACTCTGTCACCCACGCTGGAGTGCAGTGGCGCGATCTCAACTCACTGCAGCCTCCACCTCCCAGGTTCAAACGATTCTCTGCCTCAGCCTCCCAAGTAGCTGGGATTACAGGCGCCCGCCTCCACGCCCAGCTAATTTTTTTGGTATTTTTAGTAGAGACGGGGTTTCACCATCTTGGCCAGGCTGGTCTTGAACTCCTGACCTTGTGATCCACCCGCCTCAGCCTCCAAAGTGCTGGGATTACAGGCGCCCGCCTCCACGCCCAGCTAATTTTTTTGGTATTTTTAGTAGAGACGGGGTTTCACCATCTTGGCCAGGCTGGTCTTGAACTCCTGACCTTGTGATCCACCCGCCTCAGCCTCCAAAGTGCTGGGATTACAGGCGTGAGCCACCACGCCCGGCAACTGTTTCTTAAAATTCATTTTTATTCCTCCTAGTCCTTGGCAAAGTGGTGTGTATATTAGGTATTAATAAGGTAATTGTTACTTGACAGTATACTTTTGCTTCTCAGAAACTTTATTTCTGTGGTAGCATATGCTTGTAGTTGACCAGGACCAGATCAGGTCAGGCTTTTTTGCAGAATACAAGTTATTTCCCTATAGGGTTAGTATCCCCACCTTCTTCCCCCAAGAACTGAAATCATTTTCAGAAGGAAGGCATTGCTTCTGAATCAAGACTTTAACTATGGGCTTTTCTTCTTTTCAAAGGCAGTTCCTTTTCTGCAGTTGTTCTTTGGATGGATGGATGGATGGATGGATGGATGGATGTTGTGGGGAGAGGGAGAGGGGGAGGGAGGGAGGGGGAGAGAGAGAGAGAGAGAGTGTGTGTATTTGCTTGCAGCATTTGAATATGTGCAGCACATTGGCTTTCTAGACATCCTTTGTATAGTAACAGCATGTGTGGAAGGGCTGGCAGCCTGTAAAACAGTTTTTCTCCTCTTCCCCCTCCTTGCAACCTCACTCCCTCTCTGGATCTGGTGACATTACATAGATAAATGTGCTGGCTAGGAAAACAGCAGAAGGAGTTGAATGTCTGCCAAAAATTTGCAGCATGAAACCAAGCTGGCTGCTTCAGCCTGGCTTTCCTGATCTCTTATTGTGTGTGTGCAGTCTGCATTTGTCAGGGCTTTCCTTATTGAGCATTACGTCACTATGTTCTCCACCCTTATCACACTGTCTTTTCTTTGAGAGCTACTGTCCTCGGGCTTCAAACTCGTTAAACACTTAAGGCTTTATTTATACTGTTATGGAGGTAGTATTGAAGATGAAATATATATAAGTCAGATACATTTTAATTTGATGTAATGTTAACTTAGAGTATGCTTTTGTATGTTTCTGAGCAACATTAGGGTAATGTAGAGAATATCTTTTCAAAGGACTTTGAAGACAGAAAAGTACTGATTTTTTTTAAACACGAATATTTATAATGACTTTATAAGAATCAAAATCTGGAAGCAATTCAAATGTTCCTCAAATGAGGAATGGACTGTGGCCTAGTCGTACAATGGAATGTTACTAGCAATGAAAAGGAACAAACTATGACACAACCATTAACATGAATGAATCTCAGATGTAATCTGCTAAGCAAAAAAAGCTAGACTCACAAGGCTACTGACTGTATGATTCCATTTATATGTAGAAATAGTGACTTTTTTTAGAGATGGAGTTTCACTCTTGTCGCCCAGGCTGGAGTACAGGGGCATGATATCGGCTCATTGCAACCTCTGCCTCCCAGGTTCAAGTGATTCTTCTGCCTCAGCCTCTAAGTAGCTGTGACTACAGGTGCGCGCCACCACACCCGGCTAATATTTTTGTATTTTTAATAGAGGTGGGGTTTTACCGTGTTGGCCAGGCTGCTCTCAAACTCCTGACCTCAGGTGATCTGCTCGCCTCGGCCTTCCAAAGTGCTGGGATTACAGGTGTGAGTCACCGCACCCGGCCGAAGTACTGATTTTTAATGTTGATCAGCATTGTGAATAGTCATTTCTAGAACAAATGATCTCATTTACTAGTCTATTGAATTAAAGAAGGTAATGTAGGATCTTGAAAGTTGGGGTTCTTGTTTTCAAGATTTTTTATAAAGTTGAGTAGACTGCAAAATATGTCAGTGGTTTTTGAGGGGGAAAATTAGCTTTTCAGTTTGTTTTTTTTTTTTTGAGACGGAGTCTTGCTTTGTCGCCCAGGCTGGAGTGCAGTGGCTGGATCCCAGCTTACTGCAAGCTCCGCCTCCCGGGTTTACGCCATTCTCCTGCCTCAGCCTCCTGAGTAGCTGGGATTACAGGCACCCGCCACCTCGCCAGGCTAGTTTTTTTGTATTTTTTAGTAGAGATGGGGTTTTACTGTGTTAGCCAGGATGGTCTCGATCTCCTGACCTCGTGATCCGCCCGTCTTGGCCTAGCTTTTCATTCTTCGCAAGGTCTGGTGAGAGTGCTTGAATTTATGTCTAAAAAAAGGACTTCGCCTATTAAAGCTTTATGTAGTTATTTAAAAAATAAGTGTGCTCCTACTTTTTTTCCTGAATCCTTTGGGCTTATACAGTTTAGGAAAGCATTAATTTGAATCAGTTTATTCAGGCACCTTATCTATAATACTTTCATTATGTTTGTTACTTAGCATATGCTATCCTGTATTGTAATGTTAATGCACACGTTAATTTTACAACTAGATCATAAGACCCAGCAGCAGGGAGCTAATTTTATTATGTATTTGTTTCTCTAGGACCTAACTAAATATCCTTATGCACAATAATGGTCTGTGTAGGTAACATTAAAGATACAAATAGTATGAGGTGATTTCACTAGCTGACTACTAGTGTGCTAAGGCTGTTATAACAGAATACTGTAGACTAAATGGCTTAAACAACAGAAATTTGTTTTCTCACAATTCTGGAAACTGGAAGTTGCAAATCAAGGCACTGGCAAGGTTATCCTCTCTCCGTGTCTTGCAGATGGTCACCTTTTTGCTGTGTCCTCACACAAGCTTTTCTCTGTGAGTACACTCCTGATTTCTCTTCCTCTTATAAGGATACCAGTCCTGTTGGATTAGTGCCCCATCTTTATGATGTATTTAACCTTAATTACCTCTGTTAAAGGCTTTCTGTCCAAATAGAGTCACATTGAGGAATTAGGGCTTCACCATATGAATTTTTTCAGGGAGCAAAATTTAGCCTTTAACACTGACCTCCTGAAGATAGGTAGGTATGCCAGGTTGCTAAGATACTAAATAGAATCCACATTGGATACTTCAGTAAAGAAAATGATGTGTAGGGAATTGATAAAGCAGATGCTGGAGAACTGAAATGCAAAATGGAAAATTGAAGTAATGCCGAGGTAATAACTTCTGGAATCAGCTACAACCCCATGGGCTGGGGGAACAAAAAAAAAAAAAAAAAGAGATGTGAATTATTAGAAGCTTGGAGCGGGGGCTCCACGGAGCCGAGATTCAGACTTACAAGGAAGGCCCATTGCCTGATTACTTTCAAAGACTTGAGCGAGAGGCCCCACAAAGTTGGGTCTCAGATCTCTCAGAAAGATGCCTTGCCCTGCTGCTGTTGTGCTTTCTGGGAAGCATGGTAAGTCTAGTTCTGAGAGAGCTGAAAAGAAGCCGAAGACTGGAAACAACCATTTCTCCTCAGAAAGGGCCAATGCTAGGGTTCCAATGGCAGGATAGGAGATAGCAAGGAGCAAGTCCGTTCGTTTGTCAACTTTATGTTCTAGTCTTCCTCTAGTGTGTTCCTGGCTGGTGGAGCTAAATGGGAAGCCACCTGACAGGAGAAAGGAAGTATGTAGAATCTGAGCCCCACATCATAAGGCCCGGTAGAGAAGAGTGAACTTGGACTTGAAACACAGCAGCTTAATAGCTGGTACACATAGAGAGGTGGGAGTACAGCCTCTCTGAAATTTACTTCGGCAGTATGGATCAAAAATCTTAGAAATGTGCATACCTTTTGGCCCAGTAATTCCAGTTCAAGGAATATGTCCTAAGGAAATAATCCAAAAAGTAGTAAAGATGTAAGTACAAAGCTGTTTGACTGCAGTATTGCATATAATAAAAAATTAGAAGTGATTTAAATGCTCATCAATATGGGATTGGTCAAATTACCTTATAGCATTTAGTGAAGTGTTACATAGCCTTAAGAAAGATGATATTGATTTGAATTTGTTGATGTGGAAATAAAAATTTAGCAAAAAAGCAGATTATACCCCATCCTGCTATGGACTCGTCTGTGTGTATGTGTGGGTTTTGTTTTTTGTTTTTTGTTTTTGAGCAGAGTCTCGCTCTTGTCACCCAGGCCGGAGTGCAGTGGTGCAGTCTTGGCTCACTGCAACCTCCACCCCCCCAGGTTCAAGTGATACTCGTGCTTCAGCCTCCCGAGTAGCTGGGATTACAGGTACACACCACCACGCTCGGCTAATTTTTGTATTTTTAGAAGAGATGGGGTGTTGCTATATTTGCCAGACTGATTGTTTTGTTTTGTTTTGTTTAAAATCTGTGTAAAGAAAAAGCTGAAAACAATATACAGGAAAAGAGACAGTATAACATCAGGTTGAAGAATGCAAGCTCTGGAGCCAGACTGCCTGGATTTGTATCTGGGCTGTGCCACTTACATCTTTATGACTTGGGTAACCCAAATTAATCTTTCTGGGGATGTTTCCTATCTGGAAAGTGGTGATGATACTACCTTCCCCATAGGACAGTTGTGAGGTCTGAAGGTTTTAATACCTGTAAAGCATACAGAACAGTGCTTGTGATTAAGTTCTCAGTAGATGCTGGCTATTAAGAGGAGGAAGTGAAAGATTAGGAGAAAATTTTAGTCTTATCTCTCATTTTATTCTCAAAATTTTAGTATGAATGTTACGATTTTATAATTAGGATAAATAGTAAAGCTTTTCTGTTGAAACTAAAAACAGTAAAGCAGACAAAGACGTACTAAGTATCTTTGTTTACATGTAGGAGACCTAGAACTCCAAGATGCTCTCTTTGTAGGTAACCAAGCATTTCCTGCTGCAGCCTAGATGTAGCTGACAACTGAGGCTTGTCTTTTGACAAGCCCCTATTCCTTGTTGTAGGAGAGTTTCATTCTTCTCAAGATCTGTACAGATCCCCAGGGACTTGATTGTTACACTCACTTCTGGCTAGGTTCCCAAGGCCTTCATCTAACTTTTGCCCTAGCTCCTTGGGTGTTTCTCTTCCCTCTGCACTGCACAGAATCAAACTTAAGCCCCATGCCTTTTAAAAAATTACTGAAAAATTACTCACTTTTTTTTTTAGTGGGCTGCGAGTTTCAAGATTTTTATTGTAGCATAGAAAAAATTTAGAACGGAGTCTTACAGTTTTTTAAAAAGTCCCTTGACCACGTTGCCTCTAGGAACTTGTTACTAGCCGCCACTTACTCTACATTTCAACCTCCTTCCACCTTTCTTGACCCTCTCAATGCCTTGTCTTAGTTTCTTAGGTAGAAAAGTTTTTGTCTTACTAAGTTACAGAGACACTAACGTGCTGTGTTAAAATAAAAGGTCTTATTACTAATGTTTTAGTTACATTTAGGAACCTGCTGTAGCTTCCACATTTTTGTCTATCTTTTCCCCTTTCTTAATAATTCTCTGAGAGTGGAAAAAGGGAATAAAAGATTGATTTCTATTTGCTATGAATAATGCTGTTCTTTGATGAAGGCAGCAGAGAACCTCTGGTCAGTATTTGTTTTAAATATCCAACTTTAAACCATTCTACACTATATTACGTTAGTATCACTATTTACCAATAATAGAAACCCAGCATTTTCTACCTGTAAAGCCTCCTTCCTCCTTCTTCCTTCTCTCCTTCCTCTCCCTTCCTCACATTTTAGCTATAGATTGTTCACTTGAGCAACTGAGTTGAAAACTGCATAATGTATTTAGAGTTAGGAACTTGGAGTCAGAATATCTACCTGACTTTGAATGTTACTTTTGTCACTTTACTAGTCATGTGCACCCTTGACAGTGATTTTTTTCTGTGTTTAAGGAGCGTATAATGATTTTGAAGATCCCTTTTAGTTCCAAACCTCATGATTCTGATAACAGAACCTTGCATTCTATCAGCTATGTATCAGTTATTATTATTCTAGGTCTTGAAGAAAATGATGCTATTTGCCGATTTGTTCAAGTGTTCTTAAACTTCTATTTGGCCAAAATAAATGCCTACAATAACAATCTTTTAAAAATTTAATGAACATGAAAGTATTGTTGAACATCTTGCTTCTTCTAAAATATCACTTTTTTTTTCTTCTGTTTTTTTTTTTTTTGAGATAGAGTCTTGCTCTGTCGCCCAGTCTGGAGTGCAATGGCGTGATCTTGGCTCACTGCAACCTGCGCCTCCTGGGTTTGAGTGATTCTCCTGCCTCAGCCTCTTGAGTAGCTGGGATTACAGGCGCCTGCCACCACATCCCGCTAATTTTTGTATTTTTGGTAGAGATGAGGTTTCACTAGGTTGGGCAGACAGGTCTCAAAATCTTGACCTCAGATGATCCACCTGCATCAGCCTCCCAAAGTGCTGGGATTACAGGCGTGAGCCACCGTGCCTGGCAACCATCACTTCTATGTGTATTTTAGCATAGAAATATTCTTTTGCTAATGCTCTTATACTCAAGTACCACTAAATTATTTTTTAGGTGGGTAATATGCAGTGTGGTAAATGTGTGTGTACAAAGACTTTAAAACTCTTAATGCAATTGTGTAAGTAAATACCATATATACAGAATTTCTTAGGCCACAGGAAATTTTAATTAACTTGCCTATTTCAGGAAGTTAAAATAGAACTAAAACTTGCCCTGAGTTAAGAAGTAGCAGTCAGTCATTTAACAAAAATAAGCTTTGAAGGATAGATACAGTTTTGAAAAAGGTGTAGCATAAACTAGCACTTACTAGGTGTTTCTTACGTTTGAATTACACAGCTATAACTTTATCTGATTTAATCTTCACATTAACTTGAAAGGCAGATATGTTGTATTTTAACACTAAAAAGGTTAAGTAACCTGCTCAAAGTGATGCCACAGTGGCAGAACCCAGTCTGTTTCTAAGTACTGCTGAGCTGATTCTTGTAGGTAGAGATACAAATGACTTTGAGAGAAGGGGTAAAATACTCTGGAGAATGAGCGTAAAATATGATTTCTGAAGATGAATGAGTAGATTGGGAATAAAGGAAGATAGAATGAGAAAGTTAGTTTAGTTTATAAAGGAGGGAATTGAATTCCAGCCTGTGGGAGTTGACAGTTGAGAAATATTCTGTAAGTTTTGAGTCAGGCAAATGACTGGATACAAATAGTATTTAAGGAGGATTAATCTGGTAGCAATATGCAGAAAAAAGTCAAAGGAAAGGAAGAGTAGAGGGAGTCAGTCTGTGTAGGAGATTGCATATGGTGACATGACTGAGTCAGGAGAGAGGTATGTAAAAGAAACTAAAGTAGAAAGAAAAGGATCACAAAGGAAGGGAGAGGCAATAATAATTTTTAAGTATCATCCTGTATTTGGATGAATGAGGAAAATTATGTATCACTGACAAATAGAAAGTGGAGCTTTCAAATAACCACTAAACCTGTGAAAGAAAGATAACACTTTACAGTTTCTTAGCTTTGAATTTAAATTCAGCAAATATAGATATTGTCATTTTTGATGTCACTTCTGATTAAGAAATAGAAAATTGTTATAGTATCTTAATAGATGATTGGTTTCTCATCTAAATTTCCAATAATCTACATATATAGTACAAGTGGAAATTGAAGTTGACCATTACTGATCTAATTATATCCTTAACTTTGACCAGTAATCCTATTGATGTCTAATTGTAGAAGTCATTGAATGAACTCATCATATTAAAAATGAATTCAATTTAGCATCCCTATTAAAGTTTTATAATGGCTAATGGGTTATGTTGGAGTTGATTAAAATTATAGAAAGTTATAGACTATGAATAATGCAAATTATAGGTCTTTTCCCAGGCCATTCATGTTTTTTTTTAATTATAAATCTTTTGCAAGTGTGTACTTTTGAGAACAGATTATCCTTAAAAATGTTTAATAAGCAGTCATAGAATACTTGATAGTATGTGGGATGCTGAAGAACTTAAAAGTCCACCCAAATATAGTTTCCTTGAAGATACAGAATCTAGGAGGAAAGGCTCTGAGTAAGTAATGATAAATGGAGCTAAGCATGGTTTTGTTGCATTTAAATTTCAACAAACGCTTACTTAGTATATACAAATTCACTTGAGGTGAATTAAGTGGTGATATCTGCTCACCTAGGATATCAGTTTGGAAAAGGTGGCTAAAAATAGAATTCAAAACTGTCAGAAAGGATTTGGTAGGCTATTATTAGTGAAAGAATGAAAAACTTGGTAACATTAACATGGAGGGCTTGCCTGAGTGAAAGAGAACTATATGTTTTAGAATGTGCAGCTTGCTTCTTCCTCAAAGTGTCAGCACTTTCTAACAAAGGATGAGTTTCCTAAAGGGAATATGTGTGCTAGTTTGTTACTCTTATGATATTGGAAATAACTAATTTTGCAAAGATTCTCTTAAAAGGCTTACTTTTTTGGTGTGTGAGTGGAAAATATGAATGGTACTTAATTGGTTTCTAATTGTTTTGTGTGGATTTTGTCTTTTGAATTGATAAGTGCTTTGAAAATGTGAATACAACCTTTTCTTTGATTGACTCAAATTTTTATGTTATGTTAAAATGTCCACCAAGGAGTAACATTTACTAGACTTCTTATTGTGTATTGGGTTATATTTTGACAACCTTGCAATATTCATTTTCCTCATGCCCAGCCATTGAGCGTCATTTTGGTTTCCTTCACTGTACCATGCCTGAGAATACTCCAATTTTCCACTCTTCTAAGCTTAAGACTTAACTGCTCTTTATCCTTCAGGTATTTATATAGTAGAGTGCTTGTCTGTAGATGTTTATCAACTTATAGATAACATCTCTGCTGAAAATTATTTGTCTCAAGTTCTGTGAAACAAATACCCACCGAAGAAAGTTAATTTCAGGTTAAATTTACTTTACTTGATTATAACTCTGGGAGAAGAAAGGGGTGGGATAAAGTGCCAGGGAGCCACTAGAAGACTGGAGCGGCAGTGTAGGTTGTAGTTGTAGAGGGATAGATTTGAGAGAAGGTTATGGTGGTTTATGCTCAGAGTAACCTGGATGGATAGATAAATGGTGAAAGAATTTTTTGTTTGATACTGAAAAGTGTTTGATTGTTAGGTTTAATTCTTAGACTTACTTCACAAGAAAATTGTTAAGACATAAAGGTGAGTTGTTTTTATGCAATTGGATTAAAAGATAACTAACTTGCCTGTAGGTACAGTGAAAATAAAATGGCTAACATTTAAATTCAGTAGCCAAATATAATTGTTATTAGTAACTTTTTTTTTCATTTTTGATGGGCCACAATTATATACAATTATATTTCTAATTCTGTTTACTGCATACAAGATTTAACATTCCTAGGATTCTACAGGAATGGTTAAAAATACAGGTTTCAAGATGAGAACAAATTATAGTAGTTGCTTTTCATTGCATGAGTTTTGACCTATTACTTATATCATCTGATTTTTGAAAATATGAAAAATGTGTACTAATTGGTTTTGTTCATTTTTTATTATGGTAAAATTTATATAAAAATTTACCATTTTAACTATTTTTTAAGTGTATAATTCAGTGGCATTAAGTACATTCACACTGTCGTGATACCATTACCACCATCCATTTCTTTCCCATTCATTCAGAACTTTTCCATCATCTCAAATAGACTCTGTATCCGTTAAACAATAACTTCCCATTCTCCACTTCCCATGGCCTTTGATAACCTGTTTTATTTTCTGTCTCTATGAATTTGCCTATTCTAGGTACCTCATATAAATGGAATGTATAATGTGTCCTTTTGTGGTACACTACTAGATTTTAAAGAAATGAGTTGCAATAATTATAGTTGAACGTAAGTTTTATGTATGCTTTAGTCTGTTTTCTGCTACTGTAACAGAACGCCACATACTGGGTAATTTATAAAGTAAAGATGTTTATTTGGTTCATAGTTTTGGAGACTGAGAAGTCCAAGATCAAGCGACCACATCTCTCTGTGAGGGCCTTCTTGCAGTGCCATAACATGGCATAAGGGCAGAAGATAGAAGCGAGCATTATGAGACAGGAAAAGGGGGCCAAATTCCAATGATAACTAGCCCACTCCCCTGATAACAGCATTAATCTGGTGATGAGGGCGGAGCCCTCATGGCCCAATTATCTTCCGAAAGCCCCCACCCACCTCTTAACACCAGACTTGGAGGGGACATTGAAATCTTAGATATTTTATAGATGTTTTGTGTTTAAGTCTATAGAAGGATGTGCTCATTATTCTTTTTTGTTGCTTAGTGCATGTTTGAGTGTTATAGGGAGTATTACATGAATTATATATGTAATTCTGCCATACTCTTTTAATTGGCTGTGCCAGTGTGTCTCAGTAATTTCCAGTGGCTGTAAAACTTGAGAAATTTTGTAGCTTTTAGAAACCGCATACCTGTATTGCCTGATTGCTTATGAAGTGATCTCTTAGAGGTTTCCAAAGTCAGGAGTTTGAGTTTATAAGTGCAGTTTTTTCCCATGAAAATTTCAGTGGTGACAGATTATAGAACTTATCATTCAGTTCAGTCTTAAAAGAACTAGAAATAATTACATATAATAAAACAGGTTCTTGACTGTTCTTTTTGTCAGTGTTAAGAACAGAGACAAAATAAAGTTAGATTTGAGTTCCTCAGAAGATACTAGAAAATATAATTACAGGTTTATGGCCTTAAAAAAAATTAAAGACGGTATTGGGGGAAATAAATGAAAATTGAAACCAGGCGTGGTGGCTCACGCCTGTAATCCCAGCACTCTGGGAAGCCAAGGTGGGTGGATCACCTGTGGTTAAGAGTTCGAGACCGGCCTGACCAACATAGTGAAACCCCATCTCAACTAAAGATACAAAATTAGCTGGGTGTGGTGGCGCATGCTTGTAATCCCAGTTACTCGAGAGGCTGAGGCAGGAGAATCGTTTGAACCCAGGAGGCAGAGGTTGCAGTGAGCCGAGATCGCCTCACTGCACTCCAACCTGGGCAAGAACAGCAAAACTCTGTCTCAAAAAAAAAAAGAAAAGAAATGAAAGTTGGACTTTAAGATGAGAATATCTCAGATATATCTGTATATCTAGAAAATGTCATTATTTAAGATATTCTAAATGGTTATGATTAAAAATTCTTTCATGGTATAAACTTTAACAGAGAACATTGGGCAAAATTTTTACTGTTCCTATTTTTAAAAGTTATTTCTAAAAGTTAAAGTCAGAATGCCTACTTGTTACAGAATCATCCACCCTGTGTTTGCCTCAATACTGCCATCTGGTGATTATTATAGCGATCTCAGCATGGTGCTTAAGGAGATGTAGGGCAACCGATGACACAAGGTACACAATCTTGGTACCCTCTGCCACAAGTCTCCCTCTGCTTTTGAGTTGCTGTAGCAGAAATCTTATTAGTTATGGCCATGAGATCACTTTGTGAGATTGCTTTGTAACCAGTAGACCTTTTCTGTACTGCTGTGATTATTATTGCAGTGCACATGGCTTTTTATCAGGTTCACACCAACTCATTGTTCTTTCTATGTAAGGTACTCTTATTTTATCTAGTTCTACAAGGTAATTCAATTAATTATTCAGCAATACTTATTGAGTGACTGCTATATACTAGGCATTGTTTTTGTTTTTGTTTTTATTTTTATTTTTTTTGAGATGAAGTCTTGCTCTTGTTGCCCAGGCTAGAGTGCAGTGGCACGATCTCGGCTCACTGCAACCTCCGCCTCCTGGGTCCAAGCGATTCTCCTGCCTCAGCCTCCTGAATAGCTGGGATTACAGGCGCCCACCACCATGCCCAGCTAATTTTTGTATTTTTAGTAGAGACGGGGTTTCAGGATGTTGGCCAGGCTGCTCTCGAACTCCTGACCTCGTGATCCACCCGCCTCAGCCTCCCAAAGTGCTGGGATTACAGGCATGAGCTGCCGCGCCCAGCTTAGGCATTGTTTTTAGTAGTAGGAATACGGTCCTAAAAAACAGATGAAAATCAGAGCCTTCATAGAAGTTTCATTTAGGTAAGAATAAGATATACATACATGTTAATTAGTGAAATAGTGAAAAGGGTTAAGGGGGAAAAAGCAGGGAAGGAACTTGTAAATTATTGGGGTTGGTGGGTTGCTTTTAAATGCTAGATGGGGTGTTCAAAAAAAGCCTTACTGAGAAGGTGACTTCCTGAGTAGAGATCTGAAAGATCTAGGGACAAATATTCTAGATATAGAAGGAAAGCAGATGCAAAGGCCCTGTGCCTGTAACCGCTGCCTTGAAAACCTAAGCAAGGAAGCTGGAGTGGAGTGTAGAGGGAGAGAGCAATAGAAGATGAGGTCACGGAGGCAACTGAGGGGGAAAACAGGGGAGTACAGATCACATGGGACCTTGTAGTTCATGTGGCGTTTAATCTGAGATGGAAGCAATTGGACTGGAGAGTTTGGGGCAGCTGAATGACATGCTTTGATTTACCTTTTAACAGATTCACTGTGGCTGCTGTGGTTAATGGTGTGTAAAGTCATTTGCTACAACCTTTTTTCTTTTATTAGTTGTAGGAACAGGTTTATATAGATCATGGGAACAATACAGTATAAGAAGCTTGGATAGATCTGAGAGAAACATGGCATATTTTCTGTCTCTGCACAGATTTTTAAAAGTTGTATTCACTGATTATCAGTAGTTTTTGTCTTTGTGATACAGAGCAGTTGAAATCAGCTTGTAGACTTTTACTTGGAAAATACTATGACTATCGCTTCTATTTTTCCTATAACCACCTTAGTGCATTTCAGATTCATATCTTACGGTGAACCCAGTATAGTTTTAGCCTTACCTAACTGGGTTTCATGCTCATTAATAGTTTGGGAATGAGAGTGATCTGGAGTTACAATTTTTAAATGCTTTTAACAATATAGTTTGGCATACTGTAAAACAAATCATGGTGTACTGATTAGCAGTACTATTTGACCAACAAATTAAAGAAAACTGGTAGACTGTGTCTTAACCTAGATGATTTATTTAAACCATTTGTTGCTGTAGCTCATCAGCTGAAATGATCAAACCCCCAAGGTACTGTTACTCTTTCCGAAATTGCACTTAAAAAACAAACTGAAATTATCACTTAGTTAAAATGTCATGATCATTGTCAGTAATAGTAGTTCTCTGTGGATTCACTTTGGTTTGGCAGCTGAAAAGTTTATTATTTTTATGTTTGGCCAAAGAATATGCGTCTTCAGTGGGGAGCGTGCCATGTGTGACTGAAAACTGTTTTTATACAGCTTGGCTCTGTTTGGAATAACACCTTTATTTGGCTTAACAAATTGCTTTTCAGCTTTATTTTCACACTGTAAATATCAATATTGTATAAACTTAAGTTGTCATTGTTGGGACTAATCAGCAAATTGTTTTGTGTCATGAGTAAGCAAGGTCTAAGACTGGGATTATTTGATAAGTGCTAGAATAATTTGGTTAAACTGTCTATCCAGCTCTAAGTAACAACACAGCCAGTTTGAATCACTGCGCCTCCACCCTTCATTTTCATGAGTAGGTGTGAATGGCTGAAGCTAATTTGGTTTGGGATAGACAACGTCTAGTAATGTGAAACTGGTCATATATAAAAGAAGTATTAACAGTAGTAATATTACAGGGAACATGCAGGAACATGGGGTACAATTTTGCTAGGGGTTTCTTAGTTATGATTTTGAATACCATTTTTTTTTTTTTTTTTTTTTTTTTGCAGTTAGAAACTTTACTGTCTTGTTCTGGATGATAAAGACACATGTTTGAAGCACAGATTACTCCGTAGTCTTAACTTTCTAAGACTGTTTCCTATGCTGAAGAAGAAAACAAATTATTTTCCAGACTTTCTCCTTTTTTTCCCTTTTATGTTTGTTAAGTAGTAATAAAATGATCTAATCTGTCCCTGAGAAGTATAGCAGATTGGCCAAGTATTTTGCTATACTTAAATATGTTAATTTTGGTAATTTAGTTTGAATTGTGATACTGTTCTCAGTCTTCCCTCTAGTCCCTGTCCCAAAGTAGGCTTTTCTTCAGTGATTGCTCTAAACCTAACTTTGTTCCTTTTTAAATCCAGACTGCTGAAGTGATATAATGTGCTTTATATGTGAACGTGGTACTGTGACCCACCGTTCGTAGGTCGCTACATTGAATTGTGTACATATCCCTCAAGCAGAACAACTTTTCTGTACTCTCACCCCTGTTTTATAAAGGATGGTGTAGTGGAGAGAGGCCCAGTAAGAAGAGTTGACACATTCTTTGATCTTCACTGCCTCTAAGGATGATCGTTGCTCCCTATGGACAAATGTTTCGGATATGAAGTTCTTTCCGTCTGTTAATACCATTATCTTGGCTTTAGAGGCAGAGACTGTTATTTACCAGTATTCTTTTCTTTAACTGTCTTTGCAAAACTTTCTTATCTTGGGAACTGTCATCATTTTCACTGATAAAGACATTTATATGATTCTTCTAAAGTCATGCCTTCTCAGCTTCTTGACTTCCAGATTCCATTATGTTCATTCTTGCTTTCTTCAGTACTGACCCAGAATGCAAGCATGAGACATGGGCTGTGTCTGCCTCATTACCACTGCGCCCTCAGTGTCTAGGAGTGCTTATTATTAAAGAATTCATGCGGCCAGGCGTGGTGGCTCACGCCTGTAATCCCAGCACTTTGGGAGGCCAAGACAGGTGGATCACGAGATCAGGAGATCAAGACCATCCTGGCTAACATGGTGAAACCCCGTCTCTACTAAAAATACAAAAAATTAGCTGGGCGTGGTGGTGGGCGCCTGTAGTCCCAGCTACTCGGGAGGGTGAGGCAGGAGAATGGTGTGAACCCGGGAGGCGGAGCTTGCAGTGAGCTGAGACCACACCACTGCACTCCAGCTTGGGCGACAGAGCAAGACTCCATCTCAAAAAAAAAAAAAAAAAAGAATTCATGCATGTTTGCCATTTGGGGTTTCCTTCATTAGCCAGAACCTTATACTTAAGATTGAAGCTGCAAACTCTAACATGCCTAGGTCCCAGCTACTCAGGTAGCTGGAGGCAGGAGGATTGCTTGAGTCCAAGAGTTCACGTCTGCAGTGAGTCATGATCGTGCCTCTGAATAGCCACTGCACTCCAGCATGGGCCTATGTTCCACAAAACATAGACCCTGTCCACAAAACAAACAAATGAAACAAAAAATGAATAAAAGAAATCACAAACGTTAAAGCTCCTCTGCTGATATAATCTTCAATCCTCCTTTTCCAATTCTTTCACCTCCTATTGAACCTTTGTAGTTTTATCCTGATTCCTACAGTACTTTAACTCCTTACACTTCCAGCTTGTCAACTCCCTTCTTCTTATGATGGTCAGCCTCTACTTTGTGATCTGCCATTTGAGAAACGTCTGCATTTGCACTCGAGGGCCTCTTACCCTGTGGCTTATCCCTCTCTAGCTCTCTGTTTTTGTCAGTCCAAGGCTTCAGAAGTGTTTAAAAAGTTGTATAACTGTTTTGATGGGATCCAGTATAAATGAATTCTTTCAAATCGTAGCTTCATGTTTAGAGCTGATGGACAGTTTTATTTTCTGTCACCAGTTGCTTCCCCCTTCCACACAGAGACTTTGAGACCTTTTCAGCTCCCTGTAAATGCCCAAACCATCAATTTTTCTTATGGCAAGTAATGTTGCCTTTTGTTTTAGTGGAAATATGGAGGCCATTTTGCATGGGCTTCCTCAACTTTTTTCTCATGTATTTTCAGTTTATTCTCTTTCTTAATGCATACTTCCCTGATTCTATCTTGACTGAAGGATATGTGTCTGCTTTCTGTTTTGATGGGGGGCGTTTTTGTTATGTGTGTTTTTGAACTCACTCAATCTTTCCTCTCAGTTTTCTTGGTCAATTATTACTTTTTCATGTTCTTTCTGGCCAATCCCTGCGCCACATTTACCAGGTGATTTTATTTCCCATTTTCAAGAAATAATGGAGGCTGTCAGAAATGGACATCCCCCATCCCTCCTACAAACAATGTATTTCTATTAAGCCAGTATCTTTACCTATGCTTTACAATTCATCTTCTTTTTAAAATCAGAACAGTAATCTAATAGGTCCAACCTCTTACTACATTTGTCTTCCGTTCTACATTTAAATAGGTTTAGTCTTTCCCATCTTGAACACCTGGAATACATTAAAACCTATTGCAGTTTCTTTTTAGCTGCCTTTTATCTGTCCCTTCATGGCAGTTTTTTGGTCCTGTGACTTTAGTTCTTATTCTGTCACTGAAAAGGGCTCTCTCACAATGATGCCTTCAACTATTTCTCAGTTGCAGAATCTGGTAGATACCTTTTTTTTTTTTTTTTTGGACAGAGTCTTGCTGTGTTGTCAGACGGGAGTGCAGTGGCATGATCATGGCTCACCGCAGCCTTGACTTTCTGGGCTCAAGCGATCCTCCTACCTCACCCTCTCAAGTAGCTGGGACTACAGGTGCTTACCACCGTACCCGGCTAATTTTTTGTAGAGATGGGGTTTTGCTCGTTGCCCAGGTTCCAGTAGATACTTTATCTTTCCAAAATTGATTATTGATTACTCTCTACTTGTTGAAGTTCTTGTGTCATTGCTTCTTTTGCTTCTGTTTTCTCTTAGATTGGTCCTTTGTGGTCTCCTTTTTTTTCTCAGGTGTTCGTGAATGTTGGTATGCTTCTCTCAGTTTTTATCCCATTTCTGTACTCCCCTCTCCTTACTTTCTACCCTTTTCTACCCACTCCACGTTCTTACTGAGTACTGTCAGTTATCACCTGCATGTTGATATCTTTTCAGTCTATCTTTAGCCTGTTTTCTAAGTTCCAAACTTTAATGTCCAAATCACGATTGATATTTCTTGAAGAATATTCCAAGGTACCATGGTCCTATACTATATTTTTTTATTAATTTAAATTTAACTCTCTAATTAAAATATATATACAGAAAATGCACGGATTTTAAGTGTACACCTTAGTTACACATAATTAACATCTATGAAACCACCATCCAGGTCCTGAAAGAGAACATTACCAGCACCTCAGAAATCTGTTTATAATTCTCTACTGCTTCCTTCCTTTCCAAAGGTAACCACTTTCCTGACATAACAATGTAGAACTATATTTGAACATTACATTAAAAAATTGTACAGAGTGTATTCTTTTGTCTGTTCTTTCAGTGTGGTTTGTGATATTCATCCATGTTGTTGGCAACATTTGTTTATTTTTATTACTGTGTTAACATTGTATTGTATGAACACAGCACAGTTTATCTGTTTAGCCACTTAATTATTTGGGTAATTTTTGTTTGAATAAAATATTATGAATAATGCTGCTCTGAACATTTTGGTGTATGTTTTATGAATATATACTTCAGTTGCGTGTATAGCTAGCAGTGGAAGTGCTGGATCATGTGGTATGCACATGTTCAATTTTAGTAGATAATGTCAACATTTTCAAATGAGTCTTGTTAATTTATATTTATATTCCTGTCAGCAGTGTATGTTGCTGTTCAACTTTTTTTTTTTTTTTTTTTTTGAGACAGAATCTCGTCCTGGCGCCCAGTCTGGAGTGCGGTGGCACAATTTTGACTCACTGCAACCTCTGCCTCCTGGGTTCAAATGATTCTTCTGCCTCAGCCTCCCGACTAGCTGGGATTACAGATGCCCACCACCACGCCCAGCTCATTTTTTGTGTGTTTTCAGTAGAGACGGGGTTTCACCACGTTGGCCAGGCTGGTCTTGAACTCTTGACCTTGTTATCTGCCCGCCTTGGCCTGCCAAAGTGCTGGGATTACAGACGTTAGCCACCGCACCTGGCCGTTGTTCCACTTTTTAATCAACCCTCAGTATTACCAGTCTTCATAATATTAGCCATTCTCGAAAGTCTATTTTCTTGATGACTAATGATGTTGAACATCTTTCCTTATGTTTGTTGGCCTTTCATGTGTTACTCATGTATTTTCTGTGGGAAAGTACCTGTGGAAGTTTTTGCCATCTGTGTTGAACTGTCTGCCTCTTCCTTACTGCAGTGTAAAAGTTCTTTATCTATACTGGATATGGGCCATTTGTTGGTTAAATTTGTTGTTCATGTCTTACATTCTGTGGCTTGCCTTTTCATTTTCTTAGTGCTGTCTTCCCAGTCTCTTGTCTTCCTTACTGTGCTTCCCTCCCCAAAGCAATTAGCCATCAAGTCCTGACAATTTTATCTTTTAATATCTTTTATCTTCTTTTCTGCATTTCTTTGCTCAGCACCTTAATACAGTCCTTCTTTGCTCATGGCCTGGATTATAGATCACATCCCTTGCAATCAATTTTTAACTGCTTATAGAATGACTTTTCTAAAATTTAAATCTTGGCTGTACTGTTCCTCTGCCTAAAATCTCCCAGTTGTACCTTAGAGGCTACAGAATAAAGCTTCAATCTCATGACTTCCTAGGCCTTCTTTAGAGTCCCCCGCCCCCCAAATTTTTACTGCTAGATAAAGTCTTTCCTGACCTACTTCCCCAGTTCTTTTTTCATACTCCTTTTTGAGGAAAGGATGTGGTAGGCTTAATTATGATTAAGCCATAGTTATTAAGACAACTAGCCATTCATCTCTCAGTCTCTTGGCTGAGCACTACTGTTAGCTTGTTTGTGTTGGATGTTTTGATATTGGTGTTCCACGCAACTCTCTCATTAATCTGTTTGCTTTTCTGGCTTATTCTCTGCCAGCCACTTAATTATTGGTGTTCTCACCTTAGCTGTCTTCTTCATACCTTTCTCTATGAGAAAACTCATCAACTCTGATGGCTCTAATGCCATTTTGTATGTATATGACTTCTAGATTTTTAAATCCAGACCAGTCTCTGTCTTAAAGTTCAGATGTCCCTGTATTATATTGTCAGTGGGTATTGCTACATGAATGTTAACGTATTTTATTTTAGTTTAGTTTAGTTTAGTTTTAGTTTAGTTTATATTTTTCCAAAATGGAGTTTTGCTCTTGTCACCCAGACTGGAGTGCAGTAGTGCGATCTCGGCTCACTACAACCTCCACCTCCCAGGTTCAAGCAATTCTTCTGCCTCAGCCTCCCAAGTAGCTGGGATTACAGGCACACGTCACCATACCCGACTAATTTTTGTATTTTTAGTAGAGATGGTTTCACCATGTTGGCCAACTGGTCTTGAACTCCTGACCTCAAGTGGTCTGCCCGCCTTGGCCTCCCAAAGTGCTGAGATTTACAGGTGTGAGCCACTGCGCCCGGCTACATAAGCATTTTTAAGCTCAGCAAGCCCCAAACTAAGCTCACATTCCACTCCCAAACCTGATTCTGTATTTTCTACCTTTTTGTACACCTTTTTGAACCTGATGGGGCTGCCTGTTAAATACTTCTGGAAAAACTGAAGTCAAAGGGTACTTCTGTGAAAGTACCTCCTTCCCTGCTTTCCTCCTCTGTTTTCCATTACTATAGTTCTATCGTAGTACCTACAAACATTTTATTGTACTTTCTCTGTTCTCCCCAGTAGATTAAAAGCATCTCCATACTTTGTCCTTGGGGAAGCAAGCAAATGAATGAATGAATGAATGAATGAATGAACGAACGAATGCATGCGTGCGTCTTGAGGGCTTTCCATTGCCATCCTGCACAGTGCCTAGCATAAACAGTTGAGAGGTGACTAAGGGTACCTCCAACTAAACAAATTTAAAATGGAACTCATCAGTTTCCTCCAAATTGCTTTCCTCCAAACTTTCTGCTTTAAAATGACTTGCTGTGCACAGTTGATAGCGTCACCATCTTTTCAGTCCCCTTAGTCATATCTAACTCACTTTCTTTTTCTGCTACTCTCACAACTGGTTTTAAGCCCATTGCTGTTTCTCTATTTCATTTCCTTAGCTTTGGTTCAAGTTTTCATCTTGTCTCCACCAGATCATTGTAATCACTGTTTAAATGTTTTACCTATCTTTGGAGTTTTCCCTGTTCGTCTTTGATATTGCTACAATACTTATTTTTCTCCAAGTGATTATCTCTTGGTTCTGTAAATTTGCCTGTAGGATCAAATCCAATTTAAAAATTTTTTTTATTTTTGTTTTAAAGCTGTATTTAGGTATAATTGATATATAAAAAATGTAAATATTTAATGTATACATTTTAATGAGTTTGAGAGTCCAACTTTACCTTCGGTGGCAGTCTTCACGAACTTATCTAGCTTCTTTTATTTTTTTTCTCTCCCTTATGGCAGAAACTATATGCTTTAAGCATTGGCCTTACCAGACTGCACACCTAAGTCTGTTCTGTTTATACTACCTCTATTGCCTTCTCTCCATCACTCTTAGGAGGAACATAGATTAAACAAACCGCTCGTAACACTGGTTAGCTATTGTCCTTGGACAAGTTTCTAAAGATCCCATAACATAGTACTGGTGCTTAATACATGTTGTTTTCCCCTTCCAACCTTTCCCTTTCTCCACATCACTGTTGCAATTTCTCTTTCCTACTGCTAGAAAACACTTACTGTTTCTCTCTTATAGCACTTAATGTCTTCTGCCGAGGAGTCACTGTGTCTGTGTTTACTTGTATATATCTTACTGCTCTTCTACTAGATCACATGCTTTTTCAAGGCTTACACTGTGTCTTCTTGAACTTATTCCAGTTGAATTTTTCAGTCTTAAGGGTTGCTTTTTAAAATCCACAGTGTATCATTTAGGTTCTAAGTGATGAACCTGATTGGGATAGGATTTTTTGGAGTAAAAAGTTTCTGAATGGTCATCACAAGGACCAGTTGTAAAGGCCCAGCCAGAGCAGACTTTGTAAAAACTCACCTACTTAGTTGGAATTTAGGAGAGTAATAACAATTGTCCTAAACTTACTCTGGTAGGAATTTAAAACTGTAATTTTGATGTCTTTATGGTAATACTAAATAAAAGTATTAGTACTGGAATGAATTGTGTTTTTCTTCACAGCCGGTTGCTGAACCAATCCCCATCTGTAGTTTCTGTCTTGGTACAAAAGAACAAAACCGAGAAAAGAAGCCAGAGGAACTCATCTCCTGTGCTGATTGTGGCAACAGTGGTATGTGATTTCCTTCTGTTTTTCTTCTAAAATGTGTTATGAAGGCAAGCAGAAAGTATGTTGACTTGAGTTTGTGTCCTTAATCCTTATGAAATTAATACAATCATACATCTTTTAATTATGGAGGATACGTTCTGAGAAACATGTCCTTAGGTATTTTAATCATCATGTGAACATCATCGAGTATTCTGACACAAACCAAGAGGGATGGCCTACTACACACCTGGGTTATATGGTGTAGTCTATTGCTCAAAGGCTCAAAGCTGTACAGCACTGAACGTTGTAGGCAGTTGTAACACTGGCGAATATATGTGTATCTAAACATATCTAAGTATAGAAAAGGTACCATAAAATTACAGTAGTATGACCTTATGGGACTATAGTCATATGTTGTCTGGGTGTTTTTTGTTCATTTGTTTTTGAGACAGAGTCTTCCTCTGTCACCCAGGCTGGAGTGCGGTGGCGCGATCTTGGTTCACTGCAACCTCTGCCTCCTGAGTTCAAGCAATTTTCCTGCCCCAACCTCCCAAGTTGGTGGGATTACAGGCGCCTGCCACCACGCCCGGCTAATTTTTATATTTTTAGTAGAGAAAGGTTTCACCATATTGGCCAGGTTGGTCTCAAACTCCTGACCTCAGGTGATCTGCCTGCCTTGGCCTCCCAAAGTGCTGGGATTACAGATGTGAGCCACCACGCCCGGCCATATGTGGGCTGTATTTGATTGAAACGTTATTGTGTGGTGCATGACTGTATTTTAATTTGATTATGGTTTTAGGTAATTGAGATGAGCTTCTGCACTAGGGAGGGATTTGAATATGTAGCTGAAATATGTAATTCAGTTAATTTAAATCAGGTCTTAGGTTTTTTTTTTATATAAAACACTTTCTGTGGGGTTATTTTTTCCTGTTGGTCTTTACATTTCAGTATTTAACATCTGCTTAAATCACAGCAATCAGTTTGAAGTTATTGCTGGTTTCTTTAATAATCGCTACTTAGTCTTTCTTGATTTATGCCTCAGGCTTGATGAATTGAACCAGGATGATAACAGATTTGTTTTTCTTGATGGAAACTTACATATGTCACATTGGGAAATAGTGTTGATACTGCAGTCTAGCGAGCAATGTGAAATTCTAGGCCCTAAGAAAGATTTTGCAGAATCTTCTAATTTGCCAGTTCCAGAGATATTCTTGCTCTATATTTCAAGAACTCACAAGATTGGCCGGGCACGGTGGCTCACGCCTGTAATCCCAACACTTTGGGATGCTGAGGCGGGCAGATCACGAGGTCAAGAGATCGAGACCATCCTGGCCAACATAGTGAAACACCATCACTACTAAAAGTACAAAAATTAGCCAGGCGTGGTGGTGCACACCTATAGTCCCAGCTACTCGGGAGGCTGAGGCAGGAGAACTGCTTGAACCCAGTAGTCAGAGGTTGCAGTGAACTGAGATGGCATCACTGTACTCCAGCCTGGCGACAGAGCGAGACTCTGTCTCAAAAAAAAAAAAAAAAAAAAAAAAAACTCACAAGACCTTACAGGAAGGCCTTAGCAAACCAGCGTTATCTTTGACCATTGGCTTAATTTTCAGTGTTTTACAGTGGTAACAACCATGATTTAGCTCAGAAAACAGAAACCACACTAGATACTTCAAGAGGAAGGAAGGTAAATATTGGAATTAGGTGTTTGTGAAATCGTCGTCAGGGCTGAAGAGGCAAGCTGGAGGTTGGACTTTAAGTACTGACTCTGGGTGCATTGCAGAACTGACCCATCCGAGGAGTCACTGTGTCTGGCTCTGTGTGGAAGAGGTGAAAGCAGGAGGGAGTCCACTGCACAACAGTTGCACTCTGTAGTTGGTGCTGAAGTGCTAAGTTTGGCCATCACTACAATAGCTCTGGATATCCATGAGGGAGAAGCGTAGATACAGTTGTTTCCATGACTTTGCTTCTCATTAGAAAATAGTTTTAGGAGGAGGATGATCTTTGCTTTGTTTTTGCCTTTCAAATATCCCTGGAGAACACATCCACTTGTCAGAACTTGGAGCCTAGCTTCAAAGGAGTCTAAGAAGTACGATGTTTTAGCTTTTCAGTTTTTATGCGTAGTAGAAAGTGAGAATAGATCTTGAGTGCTAGGTAATCATATTCAGCGTGCTATCACAAACCAAAATGAGCTCTGGATGGATTTAATAGTTAAATATAAACCATAAATCATAAAAGATTAGATAAAAATATAATGGCATGCCATACAATGCAGTGATTTTCAAATCCCCCAATTAAAACCCAAATATATGAAACAGAATGAGTTGTTCTAGGTGGGGTGGGATTGAAATGGAGGAGAAGGGAGTGTTGTGTTTGCAGCCCTACCTTCTAAGTAGCATTATATTTGAGGTGGTTTCTGTCTCTCTAAGCTAAGGATGAGTGTAATTTGAAAACTATTACTGTAGTGGTAACATGTTTTTTTTGAGACAGAGTCTCACCCAGGCTGGAGTGCAGTGGCACGATCTCGGCTCACTGCAAGTTCTGCCTCCTGGGTTCACGCCATTCTCCTGCCTCACCCTCCGGAGTAGCTGGGATTACAGGTGCCCGCCACCACGCCCGGCTAATTTTTTGTGTTTTTAGTAGAAACGGGGTTTCACTGTGTTAGCCAGGATGGTCTCGATCTCCTGACCTCGTAATCTTCCCGCCTTGACCTCCCAAAGTGTTGGGATTACAGGTGTGAACTACCACGCCGGGCCCCCGTAGCAGTAACTTTTAAAGAAATTGTAGAACAGTTAACTACTAGTTATCTGTTGCTGCAGAAATAATTTACTCTAAATCTTAACAGCTTAAAGCAACAAAACATTTTTTACTTCATACTGTTTCTGTGGGTCAGGAATTCGGGAGTTGCTTATCTGGGTGGCTTTTGACTTGGTATCTTTCATGAGATTGCTGCCAGGATTTTAACTGGTGCTGCAGTCATCTGAAGGCTTCCATGATGTCTCATTTACGTGGCTGGCAAGTTGCTGCTGCCGCGGGTCTGTCGACAAGAAGCTTCAGTTCCGTGCCATGTGGACATCTTCACAGGGCTGCATGCATGTCTGCAGTGTGGCAGCTGGCCTCCCCTGATGGGTATCTGAGAGAGAGTGAGTGAGGTGGAATCTGCAGTGTGTTTTATAACCTGGCCTTAGAGTCACACTGTGTTATTTCAGCAATATCTTCTTGGTTATGCACATCAACCCAGTTCATTATGGGAGGGAGCTGTGAGAGTATGACTAGTAGGAGGCAAGAATGCCTAGGGAGCAGCTTGAAAACTGGCTGTCACAATAGCCAAAGAAGAACAGCATGGGCATAGCTGGATATATGAACATTTATATTTTCTAAATTAACAAGTAACATACCTAAAATAGAAAGAGCAAGAATAATTTGGGGAAAATAACTGCTTTAAATATGGCAAAGGGCCAAAAGCTGTCTAAGTATAAAGAACGTGTTTACATTTCTAAACATAAAGTCCAAAGAGCAGAGCCTGTAAACTGGCAATTTATAGGAAAGAAAACTAGTTGAGCCTATGAAAAGTGTTTTACTCAAGTAATAGTAGGAACACATACCACAGTAGCAGTGAAGTATCATTGTATAGCATTTATAATAATCACAATTGAAAGATAACAGACCTAGAGCTCATGTAATTGTGTTAAAACACTTGTTCTTTTGCTGGTGGCACTGTATATCATAGTTTTTGGAAAATGTTTTGGCAGTGCATATCAAGCTATAAAAATGTTTAATTCATTTGACTAATCAATTCCACTTTCAGGAATTCATTCTAAGGGATTAAAAGAAGTAAAGGATCTGTGAACATGAAATAATTAATTTTAGTGTTCCGTAGTCTCAGTAGTGTTTAACAATAGGGAAATGGTTATGCAGGCTATAGTATATCAATCAGTGGAATATGATCAGTTTAAGGAATATAAAGTTTACTTAAATAAAAATTTAAAACAAAATAAAACAAAAACTGTAAATATGCTAAAATTACAGTCATGCAGAGCTTTCAGCTAGTTTAAACAGGAAAGTCTAACATAAAAATGGCTGTTATTCTAGGATGATAGGCCTATGGGTGAAATTTTCACACCTTTTGGATTTTCTTTCAGTGTTAGTGATATTTTGAGAATAAACTTGCTATCTCATAAAAATGAAAATCCTTTGGGAATAGAAAAGAGAGGAGAAGATGATTTAACAAGCCCTTTCTCTCACCAAAGAAAAATAAGCACAACCAACTTTTAGAGGAGAGGGACAGTCTTTTCAGAGTTGAGGGGAAATTGACTACCCTTAAGTTTTGAGAATCAGACTGATAACTAACTCTTGGAAGAGGAAGCATTTTTTTTCTCTTGCTATTCATTCTGAGCACAGTAGAAATACTGCTTTTGGTTTTAGTTTTAGCTTGCATGCCTTAAATTGTGAGCAGATAACTCACTTTAAGTGATAGGATTTTTATTATATGCAGGAATCCCCCTTATTCTTGGAGATTTCAAGACCCGCAGTGGATGCCTGAAACCTTGGATAAAACCGAACTCTGTGTATATGGTGCAATGTTTTTCCTTGTGCATGTGCATACATACATGCGATAAAGATTAATTTATAAATTAGGCACAGTAAGAGGTTAAGAATAATAGATAACAAAATAGAACAATTATAACAACATGCCAGCATCACTAGTTTTGTGCTTTGGGACCATTGTGAAGTAAAATAAGGGTTACTCCAACACAAGCATGATAATAACACCAGCATGGTGACACCAGCGACAGTCTGATAACCCAGACGAACACTAAGTGACTAATAAGTCGGTAGTGTATGCAGTGTGGGTGATCGCAGCCCAGCTGGGACAGCAGATCTCATTATGCTACTCAGAACAGTGCCCAGCTTAAAACTTAGGAGTTGCTTATTTAATATTTTCATACTACAGTTGACTATGGGTAACTAAAACCTCAGAAAGCAAAACTGCAGATAAGGGGACTAACTGTATTTTTCAAATTACAAAGTAACACGTTATCATTTGAAAAATGACAGCACAGGCCGGGCACGGTGGCTCACGCCTTTAATCCCAGCACTTTGGGAGGCTGAGGCGGGCGGATCACGAGGTCAGGAGATTGAGAGCATCCTGGCTAACACGGTGAAACCCCGTCTCTATTAAAAATACAAAAAAATTAGCCAGGTGTGGTGGCAGGTGCCTGTAGTCCCAGCTACTCGGGAGGCTGAGGCAGGAGAATGGCGTGAACCTGGGAGGCAGAGCTTGCAGTGAGCCGAGATCACACCACTGCATTCCAGCTTGGGTGACAGAGCAAGACTCCATCTCAGAAAAAAAAAAAAAAGACAGCACAAAAGGGTATAAACTGAGACATAAAATCCTTCTTGATATATATAGCTCAATTTTCTAGGATGTTGTCAATGTAAACAGCTTTTTGTATGTTATATCAGTAATCATATATGAACTTTTCTCATATGAACATATATGTATTCATTCTCGTATATATATATATATCATTTTTCAGACAGTTGTTCCAGTAGCATTTAGAATAGCCAGTGACCAGTAGCCTCTTTAAACTACATGTCATTAGTTTAGAATACTTGCTAATTTAGACTTGGATTATGTCTAGATAATTTGTAAAGCACTTAATTATATATTTGCAGAGAGACTAAGCCACATTAAAGAAATACTCCCCAAATTTCTTTGAGCAGTACAGAGGCATTAATTTAGGATGGTCAGTTGATATAGACACACACACACACACACACACACACACACCCTGGATATGTACAAACATAATGCTTTGATGTAGGCTTAATAAATGTTTGGAGTTTGTCAAGTTTTTTTAATAATCAGATTGTGGGGAGGGTCCTAGCTTCATCTTTAGCATTAATAAAACTGAATTGTGGTGCCAAGTCGTGATGAGAAATGTGTGGCAGGCTTCCTGGAATATCTTACTTTATTTGATATGTATTTTGTATTTAAGATGATTGCCTTTTTCTACATCATTTCTTTAGTACAATAGCAAAATGCTTCTTGATTGTTTTCATTCATGAACGTTCTCCCTCGTATTAGGCCATCCATCCTGTTTAAAGTTTTCCCCTGAACTAACGGTTCGAGTGAAGGCCTTACGGTGGCAGTGCATTGAGTGTAAAACGTGCAGCTCCTGTCGAGATCAAGGCAAAAATGCGGTGAGTATCTTTACCTTCTAATATGGGTGTTTCATTTAGTAGTAGAATGTACGACCAGCATTTTCATCTAAGTATGACTGGTTATTTTTCAGACACTTGGTCCAGTAGCATTTAGAATAGCCAGTAACCAGTAGCCTCTTTAAACTACATGTCATTAGTTTAGAATACTTGCTAATTTAGATTTAGATTATGTCTAGGTAATTTGTAAAGCACTTAATTACATATTTGCAGACAGACTAAGCCACATTAAAGAAATACTCCCCAAATTTCTTTGAGCAGTACAGAGGCATTCATTTAGGATGGTCAGTTGATATATTAATTACAAATCACCCTTTTTCTCAGTATTAAAGCAGACAAGGGTTAGCTTATTTCTGGTTATTGGATATTTGAAATTAGTGGAACTTTAGCTCTTTGTCAAAGATTGGCTGGAATATAACTTTTTGCTAACTCTGTCTGTTTACATAGTTAATGCAAATTAAGGAAACTTTTAATGTTGTGGTTGCTCTTTTTTTTTTTTTTTAAGATGGAGTCTCACTCTGTCGCCCAGTCTGGAGTGCAGTGAAACGATCTTGGCTCACTGCAACCTGTGCCTCTCTGGTTCAAGCAGTTCTCCTGCCTCAGCCTCCTGAGTAGCTGGGATTATGGGCACGTGCCACCACTCCCGGCTAATTTTTGTATGTTTTGTAGGGGCGGGGTTTCACCATGTTGGTCAGGCTAGTCTCGAACTCATGACCTCGTGGTCCACCCGCCTCGACCTCCCAAAGTGCTGGGATTATAGGCATGAGCCACCGCGCCTGGTTCATCTCTTTTTTTTAAGATCCCTGAAGCTTTCCAGGTTTTAGGTGGTCATGATCCTAACATGTTTCTGCTTCATAAGGTTAAGCGAAACTGTCCTTTCTTTTTTCTGATAGGATAACATGCTCTTTTGTGATTCGTGTGACCGAGGTTTTCACATGGAGTGTTGTGATCCACCACTCACCCGTATGCCAAAAGGTGAGATACTTTCTGAAATCAAACTGGGAATATAAAGGAGTATGTTAGTGAAAGCACATTTTATCTACTTTGTTAAATGAAAGAGTAATTGGATCTTTCTTTTTGAGGTTGTGCAAGTAGGAAGAGAACTGTCACCTTAAAAGGTGGGGATAGTCTTTCTAATTAGGCATCTTAACATTCTTATATGATATGGATTTATTGTTATTTTCAATATCTAGGCATCCATGAAGGGTGAAGTGGTTCATTTATACGTATTTGCTAGTCTCTAGCTAGAAGATAAAATACTTGCCTTAAATATATCTTGAAATATCTCTTTATTGAAAGGAGGAAATAAAATAGTATTAGGTCGTGTTGATTATATCACTGCTTAGCACTTTTGAGGGCTCCATAACTATAGAGATATGGTTTATTCAGAACTTAAAAACCTTTTTATGAAATACTTTATGAAATAAAAAGTTTATATATATGTGTGTATGTGTGTGTGTGTATATATATATATATGGATGAAATACATTCTGAACAAATAAATGTCCAAATTATAAGGGCGCAGCTTAATGTTACTCTCATTTGATTCCTATTCATTAAGAGGTATTTAGTTTGGGCACAGCTGCCTCATGGTTGGACTTCCATATTCATATGCTTATAATTTCTTTTAAAAAAACTTCAGCCAGTCACCCCTTTTTGTCCTATCACAAATTCCATTTTAACTCTGATTTTATAATTTATAGGCTTCTTAAGTAAAATGCCTATAGGATATTTCATAATATTTGTTTGGAAAAAGTTTTCCTGTGGATAGAAAAGGACTTAACCGTACTTTGTAGCCATGTTAACACTTTAGGTTTTCACTTGAATTCACTTATTCCACCCCCTCACCCATGGAGTGTCACTCTGTCACCCAGAATCTTGGCTCACTGCCACCTCCACCTACCAGGTTCAAAGCGTTTCTCTGCTTCTGCCTCCCATGTAGCTTGGTTTACAGGCGTGCCACCATGGCTAATTTTTGCATTTTTAGTAGAGACGGGGTTTTGCCATGGTGGCCAGGCTGGTCTTGGCCTCAAGTGATCCGTCTGCCTCGGCCTCCCAAAGTGCCGGGATTACAGGCGTGAACCACTGCGCCCAGCCCGAATTCACTTACTGATTGTTACTTTTTGAAAAATCTTAAATTTATAAGTATTAAAAAAAAATACTCACTTTTTCCACTTACATAAAGTCTGAGCAAGGGGCCTTCTAAGAGTCCTTCAAGATAAGAAAGTTTTGTTTTGTTTTGTTTTGTTTTTTTGGAGATGGAGTCTCCCTCTGTTGCCCAGACTGGAGTGCAGCGGCACAATCTCAGCTCACTGTACCCTCTGCCTCCTGGGTTCAAGTGATTCTCCTGCCTCAGCCTCCTGAGTAGCTGGGACTAGAGGCGCATCACCATGCCCAGCTAATTTTTTTTTTGAGATGGAGTCTGGCTTTGTCGCCCAGGCTGGAGCGCAGTGATGAAATCTCGGCTCACTGCACCTCTGCCTCACAGGTTCAGGCGATTTTCCTACCTCAGCCTCCCGAGTAGCTGGAACTACAGGCCCATGCCACCGTACCTGACTAATTTTTTGTGTTTTTAGTGGAGACAGGGTTTCAGCATGTTAGGATGGTCTCGATCTCCTGACCTCATGATCTGCCTACCTTGGCCTCCCAAAGTGTTGGGATTACAGGCGTGAGCCACTGTGTCTGGCCTGCAGCTAATTTTTTTTTGTAGAGATGGGGTTTCACCATGTTGGCCAGGCTTGTCTCAAACTTCTGACCTCAGGTAATCGGCCCACCTCAGCCCCTCAAAGTGGTGGGATTACAGGCATGAACCACTGCGCCCAGCCAAGAAAGATTTCCTTAAGACTCTATTCCTGTGTGGTTAACTTCTACAAAAGAGATTATATAGCAGCTTTAGGCAGGAAACTTTTTTTTTGTTTTTTTGAGATGGGGTCTCACTCTGTCGCCCAGGCTGGAATGTAGTGGTGCGATCTTGGCTCACTGCGACCTCTGCCTCTCGGGTTCAAACAATTCTCCTGCCTCAGCCTCTCAAGTAGCTGGGACTAGAGGCACATACCACCATGCCCAGCTAATTTTTGTATTTTTGGTAGAGACAGGGTTTCACCATGTTGGCCAGGCTGGTCTTAAACTCCTGACCTCAGGTGACCCACCCGCCTTGGCCTCAGTGGACTTCAGGTGCAGTCAGTGGACTTCAAGTGCAGACTTGAAGGTGTATGTGAGTCTCTTCCAATTATTTGTAGAATTTTGTGTGTATATGTTTTAATGTTTATTTTGGGTGGGGGGGCGGTATTCATCAGTTTTTCTAATGACAATCTTTTACCTGAAAAAGTTAAGATTCTGACTTAAGACTATCTGAAACCTTTTAGTATATTTATGTCTGTCACACTTGTATGTGGAATTTTATTTTTTTATAGGCATGTGGATATGTCAAATATGTCGACCTAGGAAAAAAGGACGAAAACTTCTACAAAAGAAGGCAGCACAGATAAAACGGCGCTATGCTAATCCAATAGGACGTCCAAAAAACAGGTTAAAGAAACAAAACACGGTGTAAGTTGTACTTGTGGCAAGGTGAGGGGAGAAAAGGATAGGGTCTTCTCTATAGCGTAGGATTCACTTGTTTTCTCTATGAAAAAACTTTTCCATTGTCATATCTGGCACTTTTGAATAGTAATAATGGCTAACACTTACTGAGCCCTTAATAAGTGCCAGATACTGTTCTTAGTGCTTTACATGCATTGAATTGTTTAATTCTCCCAGCAACCCAGTGAAATATAGCTGCTGTTGTTAACTTTCGTTTTTCTAAGGAAGAAACTAAGGCATAGTACATGTTGAACTGGGATGAAAATCCAAGTAGTCTGGCACCAAAGTCTGACTCTTAACCATTGCCTTATGTTGCTTCTCTTATATAAAAACAGGAAAGAAAAAGTTGTTACTGTGACATTTCACATGCCCCTCTCCTGATCTTGTCTCAGTTGTTAATATCTATTAGGTGTACAAACCACTGGATAGGTTCTTCCTGTTGAGGTGATGGCTAAGTCCCATTTTTGTGTTCTTGGACTGTAAAATAATTTGAATGTTTTCATCTATTAGCAGAAATCAGAAATTGTGGACTAGAAAGCTGGGCTATGTCTGGAGGAGGTGGGGCAAGATTCAGAAGCTAGTTTTGTCTTTTTAAAAATATCTGTAGTAACTCACCTTTGATAAATATGTAAATATCTTCAGGCTTGTCAACCTCCCTTTATTCTCAAAAGTTTTACTTACCTTTTTTACATGTAAGACTATCTTGAAGGTGATATAACTGAAATGAATGGGCATTAGCAACCTGAAGTGTGCAGAACCAGTATTGTAGTCTGTATTCAAAATCTTAAATCAAGCTTTGATTTTCCTATAAAATGATCTTTTGATTCCCAGCCTTCAAAGAATAACCTGGCCTTGTGTTTTAGAGATAAAAGTATAACTTTGAGTTGGTGTAGAGATCACAGTGTAGTAGAACTTTATACCTGGAAGGATCTTAGTTGTTCTTAGTCCAGTTCTCATTTTACAGATGAAGACGTATGTTTAGAAAAAATGTGATTTGTCCAAGTTGTACAGCTAGTAAGAGAGAGAGTTATGACTAGAACAAGTCTTCTGACTCCTGGCCTGTAATTCTTTGCACTATAAGTAGGCTTTCTGGAAATAGATGTTTCTAATATTTAATTTTCATTCATAGAGTACTATTTATCGTTTGCAGAATATTCTTAAAAATACAGATTTTAATAAAGGTATAGGTTACTTACTAATTATATGTTGTGTATTAAATAGGAACCCTATAAGTATCTTTTTTAATAGTTACCCTTTCTCCTGTTTAATTATTTAGATCAAAAGGTCCCTTCAGCAAAGTTCGAACTGGCCCTGGAAGGGGTAGGAAACGAAAAATGACTCTTTCCAGCCAATCAGCATCATCATCATCAGAAGAAGGATATTTAGAACGGATAGATGGCTTGGACTTCTGCAGAGATAGCAGTGTCTCCTTGAAGTTCAACAAGAAAACCAAAGGGCTCATTGATGGCCTTACCAAATTTTTTACCCCTTCCCCTGATGGGCGGAAAGCTCGTGGGGAAGTGGTGGACTACTCTGAGCAATATCGAATCAGAAAGAGGGGCAACAGGAAATCAAGCACTTCAGATTGGCCCACAGGTAAGAGTTTAGAACAAACTTAGAAACAAATAGTATTCTGTACATGTATTATTTGGGATAACACTAATTATCTATAATAGATTTATATTTGATTATAAAAAATTGGTTATATAATATAAGAACACATTGAAAAAAACATATAGATGATACTGAGGTGGTAACTATGGCAGAAATTTAGAGGATGGAGATAAAGTTGCAGAATGGGACCATAGGAACTCTTAGGCAAAAGGAAGCTGCTTTTTTATAGAAGCGCAGAGAATCTGCCTACAGAAACTTGGGGTGTAACCTTGAGGATTACTTTACATTTCATAAATTACTGAAGAAATCATATGGTGAATGTTGTGATGCCTGCTTATTCCAGGAAGGAAACTGGAAAGAATAGAGCTGGGTAAAATGCTGTTTATCTAAGCATGAAGAAAAGACCAAAATATATGCAGATGTGATGAAGTCATTGACTTTTCTACTTCAGATCTTGACAAATACAGTTGTAAGTCATGGATTGCACTTAAAAAGGGAGAGACAGAACGACAGCTCCAGGCTGCGTGTGTATCAGGCTAAGTTCCCTAGTTTTCAAAGTAGAAAACATCTGTGGAAAGGACTTAATAATGTAGCAGATCATTCAAGTCAGAGGATAAGAATTTGATTAACTGTCTGATAAATTAAAGCTTAAAATAGCCTTATTGCTGAGCCTTGAATTTAGAGAAACTAACCCTGTGAAGGAAGTAGAAAGGGCTTGAAGAAAGTAGAATGAGAATGAACTCTTTTGGATCACAAAGGCCAGAGTTGTAGTGTCTCATCTACTGCAAGAGAATTCCCTCACCTTGGTTTCCTCCCTGAATGTCTCCTCGGTGAGGGAGAGTGTATTCACTGCTCTCATTCCTGCTTTCATAAATAGTTGATTGTCCAGTGCAGGAGAGAAAGTCCTTGTAATTGTTAGAGTCCCCTTTGTATGCTTTATTGATTGGTCTTTCACCCTAGTGATGATCAGCTAATTACTCTTTAAGCATTCAAGACTCTTCATGTCTTTATCAGCCTGCAGATAAGCTCCAGGTCTGAGCATGTTTATCTAAGAAAATACGCAATCCGTTTAAACTTGGAAAGAATCTCAAAGTAAATCCTAATGAAAGACATTTTTGAATTAACCTTTTGTACTGGAGATGGTTTATTAGAAAAATTACTAGAAAGCTTTTGAAATAGAAATTGTTAGAGCAAATGTATCAAGTATATGGAGAACCAATATTGAATTTTAGGCAGTGGTGTGAGCATTTGCTTTAATAGGCTCTGTCATTTTCTTTATGAATTATAAAGTTTAAGTACCAAATGCTGTATTAGAGAGGTGCCTGCATCATGCACTAGGGGGCGTTAAAGTCACATAGTACCTTTAGACTGTACTTTTTTCTTCCAGTTTGGGAATGTTGTCAACAGTGAGTCCTTGACCTTTTTCTTCTTGTGTTAAGTTAATAATAAATGGCCTCTATGTGCAGTTGACTTGAGAAGAACTGTCACCAATTGGTCTTTTCAGCCATACTCATAAAAAGAGCAAATGAGCCCATCAGCAGTGTCATCTTCAACTGCAAAGGATAATGATCTGCATAATTCCCAAATACTCTTTTCACTAGTTCTTTGCCCACTTGAGGAAGTTCCATCATTTTGTAGATAATTATCATACGTTTTCATATTTACCCAGATGATTATCATCTGTTATCCTCAGGTTTGTGGAGTTTGTGCTTTAAAAGGGCACCCAGAATGTGATGGGAGTTAGCACTTCTGACATCAATTAAGGTAGCTCAAGAGGTTTTTTTGAACATTAATATATTAAACCTATACTAAAAGTGTCAAATTTATACTGTTTCAAAATGAAATTTATAATCCTTATACCATTTTTCTGTCTGCCTTTCTGTGTATTAAAATATAATCTTTTAATGAAATTTAAATTTAGTTATGTAATATTTTTAGGAAGCTTTAAGACAATTCAGGATTTCCACTATAAGGCAGATTTAATACATAAATATTATTTATTGAGTAGTATTCTTCTAGGAGTCAATTTAATGCTATATTCTTCTTTGTTATATATTAAGTTATTCAAATTTAAATAAAGACTTGAAATTTTTTCTAGTTCATGTATTAATCTGAGGATAGTTAACATGTGAGCTCTTTTTTTATATGCAGACAATCAGGATGGCTGGGATGGCAAACAAGAAAATGAGGAGCGACTTTTTGGGAGCCAGGAAATCATGACTGAGAAAGATATGGAATTATTTCGTGATATCCAAGAACAAGCACTGCAGGTAAAGTTGGATATTCAGGTTGGACATTCAAGCAACTTGTTCATGGCTGAGAAACAGCAGATTAATTACATTATGGGATAAGCACTAACAGCAGTTTGCCTAGTCTCAGAATAGTGGTGGTTTGTGTGTATATGTAGTTCTGCTGGTTATAATATTCCTTTCAAACCCATGATAACTGCTTTGGTTTTGCAGATAAGCAAATGGCTTTGACTAGGCTTTGACTATCAGTATTAAATAAGCTTGGTTTATTTTTGTCTTACTATATGAAGAATTTGGGATTTGACCAAAAACAAACAAAAGACAAGCTTCTCATGAGTGATAATAAAGCACCCATATTTATTAATTCAAGAAATATTTCATGCCTGTAATCCTAGCACTTTGCCAGGGTGGGTGGATTGCTTGAGTCCGGGAGTTCGAGACCAGCTAGGGCAACATGGCGAAACCCCATCTCTACAAAAAATAGAAAAATTAGCCAGGCATGGTGGTGTACAACTGTAGTCACAGCTATTTAGGAGGCTGAGGCAGGAGAATTGCTTGAGCTGAGGAAGTGGAGGTTGCAGTGAGCTGAGATCATGCCACTGTACTCCAGCCTGGGTGACAGTGAGACCCTGTCTTTAAAAAAAAAAAAAAAAGAAAATTGCAGTTCTTTGACACATGGCAAGATTATATAGGCAAAGAGTCTATGTGCCAGATGCTGGAGATGCCAGTGAATGACTGAATTCTTTCCCTGAACTATACGAGAGATTTCTGAATAAATAATGTCATTAACATGAAAAGTTCAATTATAGAATACTTCGTGTTTTGGGAGAATAGGGAAGCCAGCTTCTACTTCTGCCTGGGGAGGTCAGAGGAGGATTCATTGAGGGGCCTTAAAGGATATGTAGGAGTTGTGCATATCCCTTAAAGGGATTATGTAGAGAGTTGGTTCTTATATAATCAGAAGGAACAGAAGTGAAGATGGAATAGACTTGAAGATAAGGGAAAACATGCTTAATTGTGGGAATTAAAATGGCTCAGGATAAAGAATATAGGGTGTGGAGAATGTCAGGAGGTGGTGGAAGAGTGCAAGGCCTGGATCATAAAGGCTCTTCCAGATTATGTTCATTTATTTTTTGTCTTTTCCTTCTTTGCCACCAGCAAATGTACCATGTAAGCCAAGTTCTCTATCTCTTATCTTGAAAAGGATTTCTAGGCTGGGTGCAGTGGCTGGCTCACTCCTGTACTCCCAGCACTTTGGGAGGCCGAGGCGGGTGGATCACAAGGTCAGGAGTTCGAGACCAGCCTGGCCAGCATTGTGAAACCCCGTCTGCTAAAAATACAAAAATTAGCCAGGCATGGTGACACATGCCTGTAGTCTCAGCTACTCGGGAGGCGGAGGCAGAAGAATCGTTTGAACCCAGGAGGTGGAGGTTGCAGTGAGCCGAGATCATGCCACACCACTCCAGTCTGGGCAACAGGGTGAGACTCCATCTCAGAAAAAAAAAAAAAAATTCTAAGGCTGATGCCGAGGATTCTAGGGAAAACTCTTTGTATTAAGAGAACCAGTGGTGGTGAATAGACTGTTGATGTCGGTCATTGTGTGAGTACTTTTGAAAATATAAAACAGCAGTACAAATATTCAGTACACATTTACTCAGCATTCTGCTGTATTATGATTTAACAAAATATTAGCTTTGAGTCAGGTGGGCCTGGGTTCAAGTCTTGGTCTGTTGTTTACTAACTTCTGCTTTGAGCAAGTTGCCCTCAAAGCTTGTTTCCTTTCCTGCTAATATGTTGTTATAGGTACTCTAGTAGAAATCTACATGGACTTCAGTGGGAACTGAAAGAAGGCAGTAATTATGTTCTTCCTGACTGAAAGAATTGTTTTTTTTTCCTCCCCCGAGTAAGTTGCAGACATAATGTTAATATCCCTTTACTCCTAATTATTTATGTATATTTCCTAAAAACAAAAATGTTCTCATACATGACCATGATCCAGTCGTCAAATCAGGAATTTAACACAAATGAAGTACTATTATCTAATTTAGTTATCACGTCTCTCTAAGTCTCCTTCCAATTGGGAACAGTTCCTCAGTCTTTATCTTTCATGACCTTGACAGTTTTGAAGTGCACGGGTCATTTATTTTATAGAATGTCATCACTTTGAGCTTGTTTTATTTTTCATGCTTAGAAAATTCCACAGGTGTGCTGTGTCCTTCTTAGTGTGTCACATCAGAAGGCATGTAATATCCAAGTTCTCATCACAAGTGCTGCTAACAGTGACCACCTGGTTTAGGTGGTGTCCATGTTTCTTCTCTAACATTATTACTTTCTAGCTATAATTAAATATCTTGGGGGGACATACTTTGAGACAGAAATGCAAATATCCTGTTTTTTATCAAACTTTTATCTACCACATGTAGCATCCAGAGATGATTCTTGCCTGAATCATTTACTTTGTTGGTGGCCAAACATTATTTTCTAGTTCTGTCATTTCTTTGGCATTTATTAATTGGCATTCTACCGTAAGAAGAAGCTTTTTCTTCTTCCTATTTATTTATTTTATTTAAACTCATAGATTATTTTGTGGGTTATAATCCATTGCTATTAGTGTTTATTTTGATGCTTAAGTTGTTCCAGATTTAGGCAGAGGGGAACTCCTTTCTAGAAGCTCCTGTGTCCTTTTAACACATCATCATCATTTTTATTTACTTCTGGCCATAGCAAGATGTTCTAGGCTCTTACTGTTGTAGCCATAGATCCTGGCTTTTAGTGGTAAACGAGAGTAAATGGTAGCTCTATCCTATACTTGCTTAGGGCCACAGAGATGTCATCTTGATTTTTTTTTTTCTCTGTTATACTTCACTTTCAGTCCATCAGCAAATCCTAATGGTTCTGCCTTCAGAATATGTCTGTATTTGCTACTGCCAACCCACTGTCATCGCTGGCTTAGGCTGCTGTAATTGCCTCCAGACTAAACTTGCTTCTGCTTCTGCTTCTGCCCCTACCCCACTTTCTATTTTATTTACATGGGGGCCAGGGTAATTATTTTCAGACGTAAGTTGGATTATACTACTCCCTTGCTCAGAAAACCTTTCATGTCTTTCAGTCTTCTTTAGAATAAAAAAAAAAAACAAAAAACAAAAACAGTCTGTTCTCTCATCTCCAAGGCTGTATATGATCTTGTGCCTGCCTCCCTCTTTGGCTGCTCTTCTTGCTCTCAGGCTACTCCAGCCACAGCTGCTGCCTCTTCTTCAGACACACCAAGCACGCCTGCCTTGGGCCTTTGCAGTTGCTGCACCTTGCCTCGATGGCCCTTCCTCTAGAGTCAGTGATTTGGTAGGTTCACTGCCCATTCCATTTGTCTTGCTCATATATCATCTTACCGGAGAGACACTCCTGACTCCCACACGAAGATAGCTTACAGCCCATTTGGTCCCTCTATCCCCTGACATGCCTGCTTTTTCTGCATAGTACCTATCACCTCTTGAATTTAAATTTTTTATTTCTAGAATGTAAGTGCCTTGAGAACGAGGACTTTCTTTTTGGTCACTGCTGTCTACTGAGTACTTGGAATATAGTAAAGCCTCAGTAAATACTTGCCTAATGAATGGAGGATATTGAATGAAATTTTATTATGGGAGAAATGGAACAGGGGTTGAAATAATAGAAAGGTGCAAGAAGGATGACCAAAGAGAGTTAAACGGGGTGCTAAGCCCTGCTGAGGCTTGGGGAGACAGTGTAAATGCTTATTGATGGTAATCGGGCTAATCCTATGTTTCTTTCTAGCAGTTTATTAAACCCAGGATTGTCTGTGTATGTATTGGCACCAAGGAAATAAACAGCTAGATCTTGGAAGTCTAATTCATGCTTATTCTTGTTAGCAGTGCCCTGAAATTCTGATGATGTTGCTGTTTCTCCATGAGGCTTATTCATTAGCATCATGCACCTTCTTTGGTACCAGCACTATAGGGCAAACGAAAAGACACAGACTCTGCCTTCATGAAGCTTTTAGTTTCACAAATAGATAATAAACACTCATAAAAATAAAACTGTACTTACAAACTGATAGTAGGAAGGAAATAAGAATGCAGTGAGGGATTCTGACTGGCTGGGCTACGGTGCTGAGGATTGGGGTTGGAGTGTTTATGGGTGCTGAGGATTGGTGTTGGAGTGTTTATGAGAAGGGAAGACTTTTGAAGAAGTAACAATTTATACATAGTTCCAAAAGATTATTCAAAAGTCAGCAGAGTAAAGAGCTAGAGAAGATTATTTCAGAGACAAGGGGACTGCTTATGTAAACATATAAGGGAGTGAAAGTAGTTGATAAACTTGAGGAACTGAAGTTCAGTGTAACTCAAGTACTGTGAACAAAAGAGTTGCACAAGGTGAAGCTGGGGAAATAGACTGAGTCCAGAAGTTAGGATTGGGGTTTTTATCGTAATTGCAATGGAAAGACATTGAATGGTTTTTAGCAAACAGCAAGATAAATTTTATTAAAAAGTGGTTTTTCTTGGCTACTACGTAAAGAGTGGTTTAGAATTAAGCAAAAGTAGAAGCTGGGAAACCACTTTGCAGGCTTTTCCAGTGATCAGGATGAGAAAAGATGTTAGCTAGGACTAGACGGGTGGTGGTAGAAAAGGGAGAGAAGTGGATGGATTTAGATGTATTTTGGAGATGGAATCAGCAGAACTTAGTGATGAGTTTACTGTGTAGCTTGAGGGAGCAAGAGATGATCAAAGATGACTTCCAAGTTCTCTGACTTAATAATGAAAGTGATTTGAAGCTACTTGGGAAAGTTCATGTTGACTAGAGGACATTTTGAATAATAAAAAGATTCATAAATATAGTGCAGAAAGTCATTTTTGGAGCATAGATATAGCTTAGAAGCTGCTTGAACCGGTGTTTCAAAAATTTTGGAGGAAGATTTTATTACAGGGTCTTTGGTAGTCTTACAGCAACATCAGCAAAAGACATATGGTAAAGGAATCAATATTAGAATCCATCCAACTAATAACACGTTGTTTATTGAATGCCTACTATGTTCTAGATACTAGACTACGTGTAGGGGCTATCAGAAAGACATAATTTCTGTTCTCTTAGAGCTTATAGTCTGGAAGGGACTATCTTGAATAATCAAACTTTGCATGGAACATTATCTAAGTCAAAGATAATTGAAATGTTGAGCAAGATTTATTTCAAAAGGAGTCAGCCACTCATTGGTTTTGATTTTTTTTAAAAACTATTGCAGGCAGTAGGGTAAGTATGGATGTAGTTTGCCTAGTACTGTGTTCCATCATTATCTATACAACATACACGTCCATGAAAAAGAACCACCTCTGGATACAAAAGTGGAAGCATAAAAATTTAGTAGTATAGGTTTTTGTTCTAGAATTTTATTTCAACTATGATCTTATGAGCTTGGAGAAATTACTTTTCTTAAAAGGCTCTATCAGTAGAAAGAAGCATTTGTATTCAGTTCATTCCAGTGGAGCATGACAGCCTTCTTGAAATATATAGAATGATTTTTACATAAAATATCAAAGAGCACATTGTATTTTCATACAAATTTTAATGCTTTCTGATTTTGAAGGATTCCTTTGGTTTTTGTGTGGTTCTGGGAAGTTTCAGAGCATTTTTGAAATCCGTGTGGGTTATTAAAATTTCTTCTTTGCTTGAAGAATTAAATCATTACTAAAAATATAGTAAGCTAGGTTCAACAACTTTATTAACCCCACGATGTAGAGGTGTTATGCCATTTTACATATGAGGAAACCAGCACTTTTAGTTCAGTGACTTCCTGTAAGTTTTTATGCTAGTAATAGTGCAGCCGAAATTAAAACTTAGGCCTGTGTGACTTCCAATTCTGTACCCTTAATCACCGTAACATCCTGCATTATTCTGTATGCAGGATATTAGGGGAGTAGCAAAATCATTAGGCATGTGCTAAATGTAGGTAGGTAAAGGTGCTTAGGAAGATACACAGCAGACAGTAGCTTAGAGTACCAATGAAACATAGTGCATTGCTGTATTAAATAATTCAGACTTGTCTCATATGTTCACAGTATACTAAAATGTGTGAGAATTGGTGCAATCTGAGATGATCACAGAAGCAGCAGGCCTCAGGAATGATGAGGATTTAGGTAGATGGAGAGAACTAGGGCCTATCAGATGGAGTAAACAACATTAACTTCAGCTTTGAGGAAGAAATGACTACTATACAGGAGTCCCTGCTTGTCCACCAGTGATTTGCTCCAAGATCCCCAGTAGATGCCTGAAACCGGGGACTGTACTGAACCCTGTATGTACTGTATTGTGTTTTTTCCTATACATACATACCTATGCTAAAGTTTAATTTATAAATTAGGCATAATAAAATATTAATAATAAAACAATTCTAACAGTATACTGTAATAGTTATGTGAATGTGATCTCTAAATCTCTTAGTGTACTGTTGTACTGTACTCACTCTTCTGACGGTGTCAGATGATAAAATTTGCACTGAGGCTGACGACAGATAACTAGTACCTCGGAAAGCAAAGCTGAGGATAAGGGGAGACTCCTATAAATAATTCTAGCTGGAGGGCAAAGATATATTATCTGTGTATTCCAAGAACCTGCCACTGAGATAGCAAGCAGAAAGTCACATTTATCTGGCACTCACTGCGTGAATGGCATAGTGCTCTAAGTTCTGTGCAAATATCAACTTGTTTAATCTTTTCAACAAATCTAATAGTGACTTGCCCAACTAAGTTGACTCAGTGAGATAGGATTTGAACTGTGCTAGCTTTTTCTAGTTCCCAGGCTCTTAACTACTATCTTAATAAGTAAAGTTGTACTAAATTATCCAGTGAACTAAAAATACATCTATGCAGCCTTTAATATGTGACTTAGTTTAATGGGTACTTTAACACACTAAACATCCCCCCACTTCCCATGCCTACTTTCAGCAATATCAAAGAGAAATCACTTAAACAACAGCAAAAAGATGTCATGGGGGTACCTTAAAATCCTGTCATGCTGAAACTAACATCTTGTTACTAGCTTTCAAAACCCTTCAAAATGCAGCTTAATACTAGTAATTCAATGTATTACTTACCATTGCCCAACAGATGTTCCACCCTGTTTTATCTTAAACTAAACTCCAGCCATTCCTCACTTTGCATGGTGCAATGTTAACTGAAACCCATGCTTATCGAACTAAGGTAGATTGAAGGAACAGGAGATGATCAAAGATGACTTCCAGGTTCTCTGACTTACTGTAATAAAGAAAGTGGTTTTAAGCCAACTGGGAAAGTTCATCTTGGCTAGATAAGAGGATGTTTTGAATAATAAAAAGACTCATAAAGGTAATGCAGAAAGTCATTTTTGAGGGCATAGATACAGCTTAGAAACTGCTTCACTTGTGTTAGGGTTGGCAAAATATGGCCCGTGGCCCAGTCCCATCCACAGCCTGTTTTGTATGACCTGCAAGTTAAGGATGGTTTTAATATTTTTAAATAGTTGGACAGAAATAGAATAATATTTAGGGACATGTGAAAATTATGTGAAAAATGTCAGTGTTCGTAAATAAAGTTTCATTACAACACATACACAAAACCCATGCATATCAGAACTAAAGTCAAATCTGTCACCTCAGAAGCAAGGACACAATTCTGATGTGTACCTGTTTCCATTAACACAGTGCCATCAAAAACAAGGACTGCCTGTCTTACAACACCTTTATGGGCAGATACTGTGTTTTCTATATCATCTCCACAGTGTGACTTGCATGTAGTAAGTCCTCAAATATTTGTTGATGTGATGGACCAATAATCACCCTATCTCCTAATCCCCCTTTTATCTGTGGTTTTGCTTTCCATGGTTTCAGTTACCCTTGGTTAGCCAAGGTCTGAATTTTATTATCATCATTATCTCCTCCTCCTCCTCATCATCAGAAGGGTGCACACTGTGCAGTAGGATATTTTGAGACAGACCACAATTCGCGTAACTTTTATTACAGTACATCGTTGTAATTGTCCTATTTTTAGTTATTGTTGTTAATCTCTTTCTGTGCCTAATCTATAAATTAAACATCATAGGTATGGATGTATAAGAAAAAACATAGTGTATACAGGTTGAATATCCCTTATCCAAAATGCTTGGCACCAGAAGTGTTTTGGATTTTGAATTTTTTTTCCCCAAATTTTGGAGTATTTGCATCATATGCTTAGCAGTTGAGCATCCTCAATTCAAAATCTGCAATGTTCTAATGAGCATTTCGTTTGAGTGTCATTAGTGCTCAAAACGTTTCAGATTTTGCAGCATTTCAGGTTTCAGATTTTCAGATTAGGTATACTCAACTTGTATAACATTTAATACTATCTGCAATTTTCAGGCATTCACTGTGGGTTTTGGAACAGTGTATTCCCAGTGGGTGGATAAGGGGGACTGTTGAATAAATGAGTCATTAAAGCCATGTGGTTAGTAATAGATAACCCTCTTACTATATGCCAAATACTATATTCAGCATTATATATTTGTTTCATTTAATGCAACTTTGTTATTAATTACTTGGCCTTATTTTACAAATGAAGACATGGAAACATTAGGAGGATTATTTTACCTAGAGTTATAAATTGTTAAGTTTCAGAGTCAATATTTGAACCCTGGTATTGTGACACCATGGCCTTAATTCTTAACTGCTTAATTTATGATATAGTATTACTATGGAGATATGCATAAGTTGCAGTGAGAATGAACAGGAAGACATCTAGGGATGTTATTGTTCTATTTTTAGTTATTGTGGTTAACTACAATTTTAAGTCTTCGTAGAGGAGGTGACATTTGTGTAGGGTGTTGAAGGGATGAGTAAGAGTTTACTATTGGAGAAGAGTGAGAAGGCATTTCTAGTAGAAAGTTTGGGTGTGAGAAATCTTATATTCTTGGAGCTGTGTGTAGTTGGTTGTAGTTCAAACAAGAGATGAGATTGGAAAGGTACTAGATCATGAAGATGTTGTGTTTCATATTAAGGAGTTTTTACTTAATTTGTAGGTAAAGTAGTTCTTTAAAGTAGTTAAATAGTAGCTAAATAGCTCTTGGGGAACTGCTAAAGAATTTCTAAAAAGTGGATGACGTATTTGCATTTTAGAAACTCAACTCTGGTGATACTGTGAGCAATGGATTGGAGAACACCTGAGCAAGGGACCAGTCAGATGATTACAGTAGTCAAAATGAAAAGTGACTAGGGCCTAAATGAAGGTAGAAGAGATAGATAGGAGACAGAGATAGATAATCATTTTGAGAAAGACTTAAGATAGAATGGAAAAGACTATTGTTGGATTGGGAGTTAGGATTGAAGGAGAGGGCAGAACCAAGTAGGTCTTCTAGTGTTCTATTTGGAGTAGATGATGATATTACATGTAGGAATATAGGAAAAGGAGCGTATTTAGATGGAAGAAGAGACCATGCTTACATAGGTGTGGGACTGTGTGAAATCTAAAGTGGAGAACTTTGGTAGATGGTTGTGTACGTGTATATACAGGAGACCTTGGGTAGGAGATTTGCCATGTTACCAGCACACAGGTGATTGTTGATAAAGTTTTTGTCTTGGATAATATTTATCTAATAAAAAATATAACTGATTACTGGTTACCATGTTCCAAGCACTAGAGATTTAGCAGTGAACAAAACGTTAAAAAAAAAAAATTCCTTACTCTTGGGAGCTAACAGTTTAGTTTGGGTTGGAATGGGGTAAAATAAATGGTATGCCATGTGGTAGCGTTATGGAGAAAAAGCAGGGGAGGAAGAGGGAGAATTCAGAGGGAGAGGATTAATGTGTGCAATGTTAAATTGGTTGGTTGGGGACTGTCTCTCTGACATTTAGCAAAAACCTGAAGGAGGTGAGGAGATGAAACATGTAGGTAACGGGGGAATAGCATTCCAGGCATAGTAACAGGAAATGCAAAGACCCTGAGTCACGATTTGTGCATGATCAAAGAAGTACAAGGAATCCAAAGTGATTAGAACCAGGTAAGGCTCAAAATAGCAGATGGCAAGGACAGAAAGGTAACTGAAGGCTGGCTTTTGTAGGGTCTTCTTGGCTGTTGTAAGGACTTTGACTTTTACTCTGAATGAGATAGGAACCCTGGGAGGGTTTTGAGCAGAAGAGTGACTTTGGTTTTAACAGGATTACTCTGGCTCCTGTGTAGATTGAGGCGAGGCGGGGCTCGGGGTGGGAGGCAGAGGGCAGTATAGAAGCAGGGAGAACTTCGGGAGACTCTTAAAATTATTGAAGTAAGAGACGTGGTGTTTTGGATCATGGTGGTAGTAGTGGAATTGGAATTCCCGATTATGTTTTGAAGGTAGACCCTTTGGGATATGTTGATGCATTGTGAAAGCAGGGAATCCGAGACGATGCCAGAACACAGTTGGAAGATGGAGTTGCATCTGCTGAGATGGGGGAATAGGAAGAGCACATTTGGGGAAAAAATTTAGGAGTTTGATTTTGGATGCATTAAACTTGACATGCTTATAAGACAGTTCAAGAGGGGATATCAAGTAGATAGTGGGATATGTGTCTCTGGAGTTCAAAGAACAGGTCTGGGCTGAAAATTTCGATTCAGGACTCACCAGCAAGTAGGTTGTTTTTTGAAAAATGAGACTAGATGAGATCACCAAGGGAGAAGAGAAGAACTTTGGGTCTAGGTTATTCCAACTTTTAGAGATTGGAGAAACTGAGAAGGAATGGCCAGTAAAGTAGGAAAAAAACCATGAAGGTGTAGTTCCTTAAAAGCTAAGTGAAGAATGTGTTGTAAGAAGGAAGGATCAATTTTTAAATTCTGCAAATAGACCAAGTAAGATGAGAACTGAAAATTGACTGTCCAGCTTAGCAACAAGGAAGTAATCTTGAGAAACTGTTTCCATGATGGGGACAGGGGACGGTGAAGAGATAATTGGAGTGGGTTCAAGAAAGAATGGAAGGAGAAATTGGTTATAGTAGTAATATGTGGCCACAGCTTTTGAGATTTTTTTACAGTAATTAGGAGCAGAGAAAGGGAGAGTTGGACAGAGCTGTGAGGGCTAAAGAAGATACCCTTTTTTTTTTTGAGATTCAGTCTTGCTCTGTCACCAGGCTGGAGTGCAGTGGCACCATCTCAGCTCACTGCAACCTCTGCCTCCTGGGTTCAAGGGCCTGCCTCAGCCTCCCGAGTAGCTGGTACTACAGGTGCATGCCACCACTGCCAACTAATTTTTGTATTTTGTATTTTTAGTAGGGATGGGGTTTCACCATGTTGGCCAGGATGGTCTCAATCTCTTGACCTTGTGATCCGCCCACCTTGGCCTCCCAAAGTGCTAGGATTACAGGGTGAGCCACCATGCCTCCCCCGCCCTTTTTTTTTTTTTTTTTTTTTTTTTTTAAATATGGAAGGAATAACAGCTCTTTGTATGCTGATGGAATGCCCTGGTAGAGGGAAAGCTGATGATGCAGAAGATAGGAGGGGGACTGTTGGGTGATGTTCTTTGGCTAGGGAGCAGGAAGATGTTATCTCATGGGAAGCTGTAGGCTCAGGAGCTCAATCTCTATCCACGATATTGGTGAAAGGCAGGATGTGTGGCACAAAGGTGGAAGCAGACCGATGTGGGTGGGAAAAATTGCGGAAGTTTTCTTTTGATTTTGTCCAGTTTAGTGCAGTAGGAAGCAAAAGCATTGGCCGAAAGTGAAGGTGGTGGAATAAGCAGGGTTGGAGGCTTGAGCAGGGGAGAAAGGATGCAGTTGTCTTTCAGAACGGGAGAGTGGAGTAGGAAGCATCAGGACCTGCTTGAGGTTTGTGGGTAGGAGTATAATGTGAGACTGGGTAGCATGATTCTCTGTTTTTCTCCACCCATGTTCACATTGAGGTAATAACTTGAATTACGTGAAGAGTTGAATTTAATAGGGGTTAGGATTTTGTTGTTAAATTAGAAGAGAAGCAAGAGAGTTAAAGGTCTCTGCAAAGGGTGGAATTACAGGGAAAAACCTTAGAATCTAAGCTGTGTAGAGAGAAAGGAGGGCATGAGGAGAGTGGAAAACTGATGGAAGCACTGGATTATGGGTCCTCCGGTTGGAAAAGATAAGATGGCCGAGGACAGAATTCTAGATTTTGTCAATATTTTATAGTAAAAGAACTAGCAAAGGAGATGGATAAAGAGAAGTCTGAATGTAGCGCAAAAAGGCTTAGGAAAAGGGAAAGATAGGAAGTAGTATATAGTGTCTTGAGCATTTGTGGCTTAGCTAGGTATCAATGTTTATACAGGTCACAATATCCAGAATCCTGAAATCTAAGGAGTCCTGAAAACTTGAAAAAAAAATCATTGTGGCAACGTAAAAGTTATTTTAACCAGATTTTCTTTTCTTTTCTTTTTTTTTTTTGAGACAGATTCTCACTGTTGTCACCCAGGCTGGAGTGCAGTGGTGCCATCTCAGCTCACTGCAAGCTCCGCCTCCCGGATTTGCACCTTTCTCCTGCTTCAGCTTCCCGAGTAACTGGGATTACAGGTGCCTGCCACCATGCCCGGCTGATTTTTTGTATTTTTAGTAGAGACAGGGTTTCACCGTGTTAGCCAGGATGGTCTCAATCTCCTGACATCATGATCTGCCCGCCTTTTTTTTTTTTTTTTTTTTTTTGAGACGGAGTCTTGCTCTGTTGTCCAGGCTGGAGTGCAGTGGCGCGATCTCTGCTCACTGCAAGCTCCACCTCCCACGTTCATGCTATTCTCCCACCTCAGCCTCCCAAGTAGCTGGGACTACAGGTGCTCGCCACCACGCCTGGCTAATTTTTTGTATTTTTGATAGAGACGGGGTTTCACCATTCACAGGATGGTCTCAATCTCCTGACCTCGTGATCCACCCACCTCGGCCTCCCAAAGTGCTGGGATTACAGGCGTGAGCCACTGTGCCTGGCCCCAGACCATTTTTAAGTGTGCAATTTGGTGGCATTAAAGACATTCACCTTGTTAGGCAATCATCACCATCATCTATTTCCAGAACTTTTTCATCTTGCAAAACTGGAACTTTGTACCCTTTAAACAACTCCCAATCCCCCCCGCCCCTGGTAAACATCATTCTATCTTCTGCCTTTATTAATTTGTCTACTCTAGGTACCATAAGTAGAATTATACAATATTTGTCCTTTTGTGTCTGGCTGTTTCACTTAGCATAATGTCACCAAGGTTCATCTGTGTTTTAGTCTGTGGCAGAATTGCCTTCCTTTTTTCTTTTCTTCTTTTTTTTTTTTTTTTAATAAGACCGAGTCTTGCACTGTTGCCCAGGCTGGAGTGCAGTGGTGCAGTCTTGGCTCATTGCAACTTCTGCCTCCCGGCTTCAAGCGATTCTTCTGCGTCAGCCTTCCGAGTAGCTGGGACTACAGGCACGTGCCACCACACCCAGCTAATTGTTGTATTTTTAGTAGAGTCGGGGTTTCACCAAGTTGGCCAGGATGGTCTCAATCTCTTGACCTCGTGACCTCGGCCTCCCAAAGTGCTGGGATTACAGGAGTGAGCCACCGGCACCCGACCATTGCCTTCCTCTTTAAGGCTGGAGAATATTCCCTTCTATGAATGTACCACATTTGGTTTATCCATTCATCCGTCAGTGGATACTTGGGTTGTTTCCACCTTTTGGTTATTGTAAATAGTGCTGCTGTGAACATGGGTGTGCAAATAGAAAACCCATATACAAAGAACTGCTTTCAGATCTTTGGGGTCTATACCCAGCAGTGGAATTGCTAGATTATGTGGTAATTCTGTTTGCTTTTTTGAGGAACCATCATACTGTTTTCCACAGCAGCTGTGCCATTTTATATTCCCACCAGCAATGGGACAAGGGTTCTGATGTTTCTACATCTTCACCAACATCTGTTATTTTCTGGTGTTCTACATTTAAAACTAATAACCATCCTAATGGGTGTGAAGTGGTATCTGATTGTGGTTTGATTTAAGTTTTCCTAATTATTAGTGATGTTGAGCATCTTTTCATGAGCTTATTGACCATCTGTATATCTTCTTTGGAGAACGGAAAGAAATTTTTTTCCAACTCATTTTGCAATAAGGTCCCACTTGACCTGAACTGAGTTACTGGCAAAACATGATCTGACCTGACGTGAGACTATTTATATTCCTTACTTATGCCAGTTAATGTGAATATTCATATGCTTTGCTAAAGAAATTTTAGTGTGTCTGATTATGGAGTGCTGCCCCAAATCCTACTAGGGTTATACACATGCATATACTATACACATGTATGTACTAATACTTCTATAAAATCAGAAAAAATCAGAATTCCAAAACACATTCTACTCTAGTCCAAGGATTTTGGGTTAAGAGTTTGTGGACTTGTAGCTTCATTTCTTTGGAAAACCAAGTTCTAGGTTTTAAAAACTTACAAACTTTGGGAATTTAGGGAGGAATTAGTTGAGGGCTATCTCTACTTCCGTCACATCTCAACCCATGTCATTCTTTTCTGTCTTTATGCTTCACTTGCCGTTCCTGCCCCGGTGCTTTTGCCTCTTAACCTCTCTGAGGCTTATTTTTTCATCTGCAGAGTGGGTATATTGTTTTCTACTTTGAAGGATGGATTGTGGGGACCAAAGGAGGTAATGACATAAGGCTCAGGTCAGAGTCTAGCACAGTAGGTGCTCCACAAATGCTGATTCGCTCTAGTTCTTAAATTCATGCTCTCTCTGTTGTGGAGCATGTGAATTCGTTCTTTTTTACCTCTTTCATCATGTAACTTAATCCCTAATGAATGGGATTACTTACTATAGTGTTTCTGTGTGAAAATGTTCAAATGCCAAAAAGACATCTCTTCTCCCCACATTTCCCAGCCTCACACTGATAATAAAGAGTTACCTCCCTCTCTCCTCAAAACATTGCACCCCCATGGGGAATGGAGAGGTAAGGGCAAATGAGAGTGCTCCAGTGGACAGATGGGGGAAGGCAGCAGCTCTGTGTTTACAAAAATTGTTAAATTATTTACACAATTTTGGTGTTCCTACCAAATCCAGAGTTGGGGATACTACAAGAATGGCCTTTTAATGTTAGAAATTGGAATTAGATGAGTCATTTAATAGAAGCTTAATTTTTTTGTAGAAGAGTAATAATCTTTTCATATAAACCGGTGGTAATAAAAGCTTTATTATCTAGCAGTAGGCATAAAGTTTTCTTTTAGTTTAGCCCAATTACTAGTGCATTTAATCTGCCCCCTTGCCACTCCCTGTTAGTTATCTTAGCTTAAAAGGTCAGTTCTGGCCTGGAACGTATGTCTTCTTTAATTTGGCATATTTAAATGAGGAGGACATGAAGTGGCAGAACTTGAGTTAAACATTTAAATATATTTTGTGCCCTTGGTTATATTAGACACCTGCTGCTTTGGAAAGTGACATGTTTAATGAAAACGTACTTTGGCTGAAATGTTAAAATGACCTAGCAAAGGTAACCTTATAGTTCAGATATGACAGTTTGATTTTGGTTAGGACTGGAATGAGTGGTTTCTAGGTAGCCATTTCTTCCTCCCTGTGTAGAGAGCCTTGCTAATTTTTAAACCTTTGTAAGAGGAAACACCCTTGCTGTGGAGGCTTGCTCAGGGGAGCTGGGAGTGGAGGCGGGCTCGCACATGAGCGCATGTGTAGGAGCGTTTCGCGGTGCAAAGGTTAAGGGCGGATGTGGGCAGAGGGGAACCTCCCACAGGTCCCATTCTGGACAGACGTGTGTAGTTGTGGTGATGTGCAAACAGCTGTACTGGAACTGGATATCCACTTTCACGTTGGGCATCCGCCTAGAAGAGCAGCTGGCAGCTGATGGGAACACCCTCAAACAACAGGCAGTGTTGCAGCAGGTGCCTGACTTTGACTTTCGGGCTTTCTATCTGATCCTTGCCTCAGGAAGTTAGATCTGGTTTCTGGTATTTGGTTATTTTGAAAGTTTCCTATACTGTTGTTACTACTTTGAGTTGTGAAGATAGATGAAAAGATACTACTTTATGAGTTAGAGTAGTTGATTCTAAAATGTAGTTTCAAGAACAGCCTTTAAAAAATCTTTTTACAAAGTTCTGTTTGGGTTTTGAGAAATGAAAGAAATCTTACTTTAACCCTGTGTTATGTATTCTTTATTGTTTTTGTTTTTGTATTTGGAAGAGCCCCAGTACTTGTTGGTGTTATAACACAATTCATCCCACAAACAGATGTTTGTCTTTTGTTTTGAGGTGTCTAAGGAAGAGCTTGAGGTTTCACTTGGCTACATTCCAGTATGAAACCTGAGTTAAGTCCCTTGGCCTTTTATAAAAGAGAACGGTTAGAAAGACCAGAGAGTTCTCTAATGAGTTATGGTGAAGTGGTGAAGAGACTTCTTTTTCAGAAATGAATTCGTGTAAAACCAATGAATAAAAATCTCTGTTCTTTTTAGTTTTGTTATAAAATATGTGTGTGTGTCTACATTCTCCAACAAGGAATTTTTACTAATCTCTTAGTGGTCTTTAAAGCATAAAATTGAAGGATAATTTCAGTTGTCCTTTTGGGGAAGAGTTATTAATACTTGTATTTGGTTAGGCTAAACTCTTTGTCTTTTGCTTATCAATTAGTATTTATAGAGCATCCATGATAAATCTGCATGCACACACATGGACATGAGTGTGTATATGCATCTGTTGCTAGATTGGGTGCAGAGCAAGTCACGTTACCCTTGAGTTAGCGTGTTAAGACCCTTGACAGCCTTTGTTTTCTTGAGCTACGTACTTAGGTTTGAGTTTCTGATCTGGAAAGTCAGGGAAGTCATAAAGGCTTTAAAAGTTATTCTCTGTTTGGATAGTGTAGTTCAGATTATTGCAGGGATGAGGGGCGTATAGATTGTTTTCATTGTAAAGAGAAGGTAGAAAAAAGAAGGTCTATATATAACAGTATCTTTTTCTTTGGTTAAATCTATGCAGAGCTAGTAATGAAGGGAATTTTAGGCGTAGTATAAAATGAAGACTCTCTTGAATTTGTTTTGTCTGATTCTTTTTATATTTCTCTTAAATATCTACTTTCCCAAACTAGAAAATCATCCTTTGTGTGCTTATGTGTTCAGTAGGGCATCTCCATTGTTGTCAGCAGAGGCAGTGTGGTAGGACTTCAGCAAATATGCAGTGTCCCTCTCCCCTTACTTGTAAATTATTATCTATCTTATATCTCCAAGTAGCAGCAGTTTCTCTTTAATATTAAGTCACTAAGAGTGAGTTTAGTTGAGGAAAATATTTTTAGTGTTATTAAATGTAGAAATGCAGGAACACCAAATGCATTTGTTTCCAAGAGATTTATTAGCATTTTTATTCTTCATCTCGGTGCTCTATTTAAGGAATAATATAACTTATTTCAAAATATGTCAGCTTGTTCTAGCTTTGTTTTTGTTTTCGTGTTTCTCCTTTGGAGTCCTGAGAAGACAACATTTAGATTCAGAACTTTGTTATCTCAGTGTGTCTAATTTAGCTAACTTTTGAATATATTTCTTGACTGCACAGAAAGTTGGAGTGACTGGTCCCCCTGATCCACAAGTCCGCTGTCCCTCTGTCATTGAGTTTGGGAAGTATGAAATTCACACCTGGTACTCCTCCCCATATCCTCAAGAATACTCAAGGTATGTTTTGAGAGACCCTTGACCTTCTGTTTTGAGATCCATAGAAGTCTGGAACTGAAAGGGATCTTGAAGATGTTTGAGTCCACTTTATCCTTGACATTTGAGGAAACTGGGGGCTTTTAAATGTCCGTAATAGCAGCAGCTTTGGTAGCCACTTCATCTCAGTTTGCTTTAGATGTTATCTTCTGTAACCTCTCAGATGCTGATGTTTAAAATGAGAAACCCAAATGCATGGTCACAATAAAAGGGGAAGGCTTTTTTTTGAGAGAAATTTGTCTTCACTCCTATCACTAAGAATTTTGAAAAAGAGAAGAGACTCATATATAAATTAATATAAAGTTTCAGTTGATTAGCCTTTGATCTGAATATTTACAATTTGGCAAACTTAGTAAATGGTGTGTTTTCCCAGAAAAAATTGGACAAATGGTGTAAAATTATATATAAATAGTTGAGGCTTCCAGATATGTTAATAACCATTGATCACTCACCAGCTTGGTGGCGCTCAAGTGGTCTCATGACTCAGCTCTGAAATTGACAAGTTATGTAACCTTAAAAGCTGCCCAACTGCTCTGTGCCTCAGTTTCCTATTCTGTAAAGCAGAGATAGTAATAGTGCTTACTTCGTGGGGATATTAAGAACATTAAATGAGCTACAGCATGTAAATCACTTAGAAAATGGTAAGTGCTCAATAATGTCAATTATATATTTTTTTTATGGTTAAAATTAAAAGATGAAATAAGATGAGATCAGAAAATTAAATACTAGTTAATTGAAGTGCAGTAGTGACATTAATGCTCTCTAATCTATAAACTACTTATGCCTCAGTTTCCCATTTAGCAGGGTGTTACAAGAAATAATATGTCATGGTGCTTTGTGGGTTAAATACATGTTCAGAATATTCTCATCCTGTAAGTTTTCACCCATTTAGTAACATTGCCTGTCCAAAATATTAGCAAAATTTATTTAGTACTTTACAATATATTTAGTGCCTAAACATGGGTTATTTCCAAAAAACTAGGAATAGGCCAGTATAGTTGTTAAAAGGGCCACCCAGTAAAACTCATTTATCTTTTTACTTTTTCTTTCCGTATAATAACTTGCTTCTCTAGTCTATAGTTGAAGTAGAAAAATAGGGGTAAGAATGCCATTTCAGACAGCGACCTCAAAGTGACAACAAACAAAAACAGAAGAAAAAGCAAAACTCCAGGAAACTAACATACAAGCTCATGAAACACAACAATTGAGGGCCATTTACTGTAGGATCAGTTATCCCCAAACACTGTGGTGTGTCTTCAAGGCAGCACATGGTATCATGAGCTGACAACAGTTAATCTGACTTTAAGATAAGGTTACACTGTATTTGCATTTCCATATTATATATGTATATATATTATACATGTATGTATTATGTATAATATATATTATTCCTCAGGAGTTCTGAATAGCCAAGATCTTTTATGACTGAAAAGAAATATGCCAAGGACACGTCGCCTGTAATTATTCAAGAGAATGATGAGAATGGAGTAATAAACTGTTGTCTTTTAAAATAGATGTTTAAAGGATTCATTGAAAATGTAACTTTTGTTCTGATGAGATTTTCATTAGAAAGAGGTGTGAGGAGACTATCAGTAAAAGAATAAATAATGGCATCAAAAAATAACTAAAAAAAGTATAGTAGGAAACAGTAGAAAGCAGAAACAGGGTAGGAACTTGTAAAGTTCATCAACTTCCTTAAGCAGTTTTAGACATTTTCTGTATATTTTTTCATCCATTGGGTAGGGTTCTTTGAGTTTTCAATTAGAAAATATCCTGTAATTTTTAATAGGTTCTTGAGTAATTATGACTTTTTTCTATCTTTATATTCATAGTTCTCTTGGTTACATTTTTTAAAAATTTATTTAAGTAAACTTGAAACTTGAGGTGACTAAAATGTTTGGAGATCTTACATTTTCCAAATAGTAAACCTCTATTCTTAATTTTGTTACTGCTTATTTATTATTTTGTGCTAAACTACTTCTAAGTTATTTTCTTATTAAAGGTTTTAAACACTGTAACGTACAAAAACAGGGCAATAGGAGCAAACAAAAATGAAAAGATCATAAGAACAACCTCTTTTGGGAAGTGGGATTATGCTTTAGGGAATGTCCTTTCATATCCAAATATTTGTGTATGCATTGTCTAAGTAATCTTGTATCCCTGTCTTTAAAAATCAAAACAAAGCAATGAAGCAATAATACTGTTTCATTTGGAGCAGTGTGATTAAGTCTCAGACATTATAGAGTGTAAAACAGGGTTTTAACTATGAATTTCTCCAGTGCCATGTGGTGCCCACACATGGCAGAGACAGGTTCATCACGAAACCTACTCTGCCATTAAGAGCATGACATAGATAGGCTTAAGGCAAAAGAAATTGTCATCATGGGATGCCCTCTGCTCCTGTGCTGCTTAGAGCTTAGCTTGTAATAACCTCTTTGCTTTGAGATCCTAAAGAGGCAGATTCCTAGGTGATAGAGTAGCCTAGGAAGATTCCTCTGCCTTTTGATTCTCCTCTGGGCTTTATTTGATGCTTAGATTATGAGATTGTCACTAGAACCAGTTTGATTATTCTCATCATTCTAGTTACTGAAGAAGAAACCAAATAGGATCCCTAATGCCTTTGGCTATTAAATTATTGAGTAAAATTGATGAAAGAAGAATACAAATAATAATTGTTAAGTAATAGCAACTGTTATTACCGTCCATTGAGCTTGGTACTGGACTAAGCATCTCTGGTGTAATTCCGTGAGATGAATATTACTGTCTTCATTTTGCAGACCTGGTCCCAGACAGTACAGTGTATAAGTGGCAGAACTTGAAGCTCACTTCTCTCTTACTACGTAGCCATAACCATTAACCACTGGGCCTATGCTACTCCATGTAGCATGTATATCTAGGTTGATCTCACTTGACTTGTACCATAATCTTAGATTTAAGTGATATTTGGTATAAATTATATTGTTACATTAAAAATTTGCTACAAGTTGACTGCACAAACTGCTACTATGTTGCGCCATGTTCAGCAGCCAGAAAGTACTGTAGAAATTCCTGAGAATAATAATTGCATCATTCTAGAAGTTAGAGAAGCACGCCCAGCTGCAGCACAGCCCTGGTTCCATGGGCTGGGTTGTCAGCGTTGCGGCAGACTTTAGAATAAACTTCCAGTGTGGAGGTGACACTTCACGTACAGTTGATCAAAACCACCGTACAGCTACATATTTGATAGCTGAGACCTAGGTCCTGCCAGAAAGAAGATCACTAAAAGCAGCCCCCAACAAGATTCTCCAGAGCTAGGAGTATTCATAATCTTTATAAATACATTTCATTTCATGTAGTCTCATGTTCTTTCTTTATGATAGATCTTTTTTCAGTGAGAGAACGGCAGTTGTTTATAATATTACTAGAAATATTTTGGTTTTCCAGTAGTGTTTTTCCAGATGATTCCCTTTAGATTAGCAGTGTCATCCCAGTGGGCTTGGTTCTAATAAAGTAAGGGGCTTTTAAAATGTTACCAGCGAGAACTGGATTGGAATAAAGTAGATCACAATGCTTGTTTTCAGTTTACTATTTTTCACATAATAACGTTCACGAAAGTTGTTTCTTTTTTTTAATCATCAGTTAAATGCCATACATGCCGTACATCTTGCCATTCTAAGGAAGTGGCATGAACTCTTCATTTACTGGAGAAGACTTCACAGTAATTTTCTCAGAGCTTTTACTTCTCCTGATGTTTCTTGAGCAATTTAGTTACTGTGACAGCATTAAACATTTTTGGCCTTTTCTCACAGACCTTAGGAAATAAATTGTACTTTCTTTCCCTCTCTCCCTCCCTCCCTCCCTCCCTTACTTGCTCCCTCCCTCCCTCCCTTGCTCCCTCTCTCCCTTCCTCTCTCCCCTCTCTTCCTTCTGTTTCCAGAAAAGTAATTAGCATTTATTGAATGTTTTCTATTTTTTAATTGACAGATGAAATTGCATGTATTATGTGCAACATGATGTTTTGAAATATACACATTATGAAATATGACTAAATCTAGCTAATTAACATAAATGGTACTTTATTTTCATGTCTCTGTGCTAAGATCTAACAGTTGGATTGGATGCTGTTAAAGTTGGCATTTATCTTTACCATGATTCGGTAAATGATCTGTCACTGTTTTTTCCTCTATCATTTTTGCAAAAATACTTTAAAAAGCACAAAATTTTTAAAGCTTCTCAGATTCGTATTATAGGAAGTATTTAGTTGTAATATTTAGCCCTCAAAGTGAAACTGTACACAGATAAGTGTTACTTCTGTATCTTCATGCCGTGACAAGTTAAGATTGCTCATTGAGAATTTAGCACAGATAAGAGGTAAGTAAAACAGTTAGGGAGGGAGGTGCCACCCATTACATCTACATAAGGAGACTCATTCTTCCTCTTCCTTTCAAAAAGAAATTACTCAGAATCCAGGTATTCAGGAAGGTGGTCTCGCAGTTATAGGTCACCTGTAAGGCTTATTTCATACATTTAGTGCTCGTATTAGATGATGAAGTTTATAAGGAGCCATTTCATTCTGTGGTTTGTAGCTCTGGTGGTGAAGAAGGAAAAACCTCTTCATCTGGTGGTTCCTCCTGAATAGCGGGGCTTGAGGCAGAATGCAGTGGAAACAAAGTAGCCAACGACACATTGCTTTCCATGCTCTTAGCTCCTGCTTCTTGACTTTAATTTATAGTGCCAGTTCATTATCTGTTTCACTCAGTGCTTAATTTTGGAGTGGTTGTACTAATAATATAATTACAAGTTGTATTGGTGTGGCTAACATTAGAGATTTTGAAAAACAATATTGTATACCATAGATGTTTAGTAATATTGTAGTACAAAAGTTCCTTGAAAGCTTTTAGTGTGCTGAATTGAATGACAGTTTAAAAAATAAAAATAAGATGTGAGATTATATGGGAAGAATTAATGCACATTGTGAATCCCCCAGGAAAGGTGGGAAAAAGCATGTGCCCTCTTGCCCTTATTTGAGCACGAAATCCTTAGTACCTGCAGGATTCGTGTTCCGTAAATAAACCTTGGGAAAAACTTTAATAGAATGTTAGATGTTTTCAGATAAATTGAATTATATTTTAAAAGCTGCTTTCAAAGTGGGAACTTGAAAAAATAGTTGTGATCTTCACAGAAACCAAACCTTTTTTTTTGTGTTAACCTACTTAGCAAATATTATTTGCTTTAATTCTAGGGTAATATTTTAAGCATAACTATCCAAATTGATAGCAACTAAATTAATTTTTTCTTTTCATCTCAGTACTTAATATGAGACAAGATACAGTAATTTATTTGAATTATATATTTTGTCATTTTACCATCCAATATTTTTGCATATGCATTTTTTTTTTTAAACCTGTTACCTGGGTAGTAATGAGAGGCAAGAAGATGATTATTGTGCAAGTTTGAAATTCTCTAAAATATAAAGCCCTGTCTTGTTTGTTTAATTATCATTTACAGGCTTCCCAAATTGTATCTTTGTGAATTTTGTCTAAAATATATGAAAAGTAGAACTATTCTGCAGCAGCACATGAAGAAATGTGGTTGGTTCCATCCTCCTGCCAATGAGATTTACAGAAAGAATAATATTTCTGTCTTTGAGGTAAGGTAGATACACTTAGTAATTGTCCTCTAATCCATTTCAAAAGTAGGGCCACCTATATTGCATCTGTTGTGCAACTTACTATTGTCTTACTATTTTATGTATCACTAAAAAGGAAAAAGTTCTAATTACAATTTTTAAAACTTCATTTGATTATAAAATGCCAGTTGATTTTGCATAAAGATGTGATAAAAGTACATCTTAGAATCTATGAAATATGGCATTTAAATGAAAGGATTTCTATCACTTATTTAAAAGGAATATCTCACAGAGATCTGTTTAATAGTAAATCTTAACGTGATAATGATGATGTGTGACCTCTGCTCTCTGATTCTCTATTGCTGTCAGTAGTGCTCTTGATCCTCAGTTCTGTGGTTTTCGTGCCAAATATTAATTGAATACTTGCTTGTGTACTCTGTTACTTACTCTAACAGTAAAATTTCAGATTGTCAGGATCCCCTCAGTCTCTCACTTTCTTGGTCCTCCCTAAGACTCTTAAGTGATCAGTAGAGGAATTCTTTACCTTGGGAGAAACTGGGATAGGTGTGGTATAAAATACTGTTTGAAAAGAATATTAAACTACCTGGGTTGTTTAGGAGTTCTGTTAGTATCCCAGACAGTGTCTTAGGAGCTAATGTGGGCATCCATTGGCATTTTGATAAAAGAGAAAGCTCTGGCAACTCCATCAACACAGACAAGGCCTGCCAGGAGTGAAAGAGCAGAGTGCTCCTGGGCCTGGCCAACCTGGAGCTGCATTTACCACATGATTACTTGAGGAACCCACTTGGTACTTCTGCTTGGCAATAATTAGTACCCCCTCAAGTAGTTTTATGTGGGTTCAAGCCCGATCGTGTAGTTAGATTGCATTGCTTCAGGCTGCTGGCATAGATTAGACTACATAGTTAGATCTTATTTTACCTAATAAATGTATTTTAGAAGGATTGTATTTAGATCTTTCGTTGTGTTAAATACTTTGAAAATAAAGCTTGCTATCCAAAGGATTGCTACAATTCATCTTTTTATTAAAGCAAAAATTGCTCTTTTAAAACCAGATTATCACCTCCTTATCTGGCTGTTCCTGCTTTGTTGAAGGTACGGTGTTTTATATATTTGGTTGTCTTAAAACAGTAGATACCAGCCAGGCGCGGTGGCTCACGCCTTTAATCCCAGCACTTTGGGAGGCCGAGGCAGGTGGATCACGAGGTCAGGAGATCGAGACCATCCTGGCTAATACGGTGAAACCTCGTCTCTACTAAAAATACAAAAAAAAAAAAAAAAAAAAAAATTAACTGGGCGTGGTGGCGGGCGCCTGTAGTCCCAGATACTCAGGAGGCTGAGACAGGAGAATGGCATCAACCCGGGAGGCAGAGTTTGCAGTGAGCCAAGATCGGGCCACTGCGCTGCAGCCTGGGCGATAGAGTGAGACTGTCTCAAAACAAACAAACAAACAAACAAAAAACCAGATACCATAATACTGCTATTTCAAAGGATGGCTTCCAGGTTCCATAGTGTTCTGGTCATGGACACCTTCTCCTAGGCTGGACTGTGGATATCTAGAGTTGCTTTTAACTGATACATATTATTCTAGAACTAAAGAGACACTCTATTGACTGTTTTGTTCCGTTTATTTCTCTAGGTTGATGGGAATGTGAGTACCATTTATTGTCAAAACCTGTGTCTCTTGGCAAAGTTGTTTCTTGACCACAAAACCCTCTATTATGATGTGGAGCCATTTCTTTTTTATGTACTAACACAGAATGATGTCAAGGGCTGCCACCTTGTTGGCTACTTTTCTAAAGTAAGTATGTTAGCTTAAAGTTTGTTTGAATTCTTATGGAAATCTGAAACAGTCTTTGCTGGTTCTCACTCGGGGACTCAACAAGATGCAGCACCTCCTAGGTGTCATCTAGTTATTTGGAAAGAATAGAAGGAACATTTGGAAACTTACCAGGTGCTAGAAGGTGCTTAGTAATATTCAACAACCTGTATTCTCCGAGGAGTATAGACTGCTGGCAATACTCACGAGGAAGGTTTTAAATGGCTTCGCTTCCCATGGTAATAACATGGAACTTGTGAAATAAACAGTCATTAGCTCTCTGAGTTCTGTCTCAGCTTAAATCTTCTTTTCTTAATTTGAACTTTAGGCATAGAAATAAGAGTAGTAAGGCATTTTGATTAAAGAATATTTTATCCTTTTTTAATCTTCCATTCCCTTAGAGGGAAAAAGTTTCTTTTCTAGTCAGACAGCATAAAAGATATACTTTTATTTAAGCAAGCCCATGGTAAAATCTAAGTGTATAAAACAGTTAAGGGGAAGCTTTTTATAAGCATTTATAAGAATTCTTTAGGCTACTTCATTAGTTAGATATGACTTAAAATAGACTTAAAATATACTGACTCATTTATAAAATTATAAAAATGACTTTTGTTTGAAGTTAGATACAACTAATAGGACTGCTCTGAATAGCACCAGAGCAGGAGAGAAAGAAAACTCTGACATAATTAATGAGTCTTCTCACTTCTAGAGTGGCACACTGATTCATCATTTGTAGCTTTACAGATTGTTTGGGACTCACATTCCAGTGCTGATCCTTAGGCATTGGCGTACTGTTTTTGAGTTGCAGATGGTGTTGGATGACATTGTTTTGTTTTATAGTTTTACTCTCCTGGGATGGTTGCTTTGTGGGTAATGGCAGTGACTTGACATTATCCTATCTTCTCCCAGTTGGGTAGTTTTTTCTTGATGTATATTGCTATTCCCAAAGGACCAGGGCTGTGGGTTTTGGCCATTAGTCTTTGTTTCTTAATTCGCATTATTACTCACTTTTACCAGCCTGTTTTAAAACTTGACTTGTGTTTTCTCCACCAGGAAAAGCACTGCCAACAGAAGTACAATGTTTCCTGTATAATGATTCTTCCTCAATACCAGCGTAAGGGCTATGGCAGGTTTCTCATCGATTTCAGTAAGGATTATATTAATTTCTCATTGGTCTCTTCCAGTGGACCTTCTGTATATATATTTTTAAAGATTTGTAGGTGCTTTGTTGGCTGCTGGTATCGTTTTGTCATATTGCTGTATGAGTCTTTAAAACCTAAAGCCGCTGCTGGACATTGTGGCTCATGCCTATAATCCCAGCACTTTGGAAAACTGGGGTTGGAGGATTGCTTGAGCCCAGTAGTTCAAGACCAGCTTAGGCAACATGTCAAGAGCCTGTCTCTACAAAAAATTTAAAAAGTTAGGTGGGCATCATGGCATGCACCTAGGGTTCCACCTACTCAGGAAGCAGAAGTGAGAGGATCACTTGAGCACCCAGGAGGTTGAGGCTGCAGTGAGCAGTGCTACTCCTGCATTGTAGGCTCCAGCCTGGGCCACAGAGCAAGACTCTGTCTCAAAATAAAAATGAAAATAAATAAAACCTAAAGCAACACGTTCCTTTTTATTTTGGGTGGACACAAAATATTTTTAAACAGCTAATATTGAATAAAATTTTGTGTGATGTATAGCATGTACCTTTAATTTCCAACTGTTCATTTACAGTGGAACCTAGTTTTATGCAGTAATACTAATAATACTAAAAACATTGTATAACTACTTCAATTAGAGATAATAAGGAAGTACTGTGAGCCAGGCGCAGTGTCTCACACCTGTAATCCCAACACTTTGGGAGGCCAAGGTGGGCGGATCACAAGGTCAGGAGTTCGAGACCAGCCTGTGCAACATGGCAAAACCTCATCTGTATTAAAAATATAAAAAATTAGCTGGGTGTGGTGGCAGGCACATGTAATCCCAGCTACTCGGGAGGCTGAGGCAGAAGAATTGGTAGAACCCGGGAGGCGGAGGTTGCAGTGAGCTGAGATCATGCCACAGCACTCCAGCCTGGGCAATGAGGGAAACTCCATCTCAAAAAAAAAAAAAGAAGAAAGAAGAAGTACTGTGCCTGCCCTAGTTTTGTTATTCAGTTATCTGAGAAAATGTGTGCATTTTTTAGGTAGGCTCTACCTAGCGGTTAAACATATGCAACACATCTTTAAATATCTGAAGAAGTGAATGATAGAGAAAATTGTTTAATCTGAGTTCAAAAGTGACAGCTCACAGTTGTGAAGAGATCATTGTGGAACTGTATTTTGTTTCACACGTTGGTGAAACAAAGTGAAATAGTAATTTGAGGGAATATTTTACCTCAGATACTGCTATAAAATGATATTTACATGAATATATGCAGAACTAATGGTTCAAACAAAGGATTTTGATTCCAGTCTTGAGATGTTAATTAAGCCTCTTCTTGGCTTTAGACTGTCCTTTAGACTGTCCTTCTGTTTAATATTTTATTGGAAGCATGTACTACTGGTTGTTTTACACATTTTCTGGTGTTTTTAGATGAGCAGTAGGGGATGGAACTCAGATTACTTCCTTTAATGTTAATATATTGTTTTGAAATAGGACTGAATTAGACATGTTATATATACCATTAAATTGCAAAGTTAGGAAAAATATTTTCCTTTTGGCGATTGGGGGGGTTGTGTGTTTGTGGTATACAAACTGTCCATGCAATAACAGTGATGTTTGTATTTACTTTTCCTAATGTAATATGTTTCCACAATAACATTCTTAGACTGGTTTTACGTTTTCTTTAAACAGTAAAAATAACTTTCTCTGCCATCTCCATTTTCGATGCTTTTCCTTAGAAGTTAGGCCTTTGTTTTTCAGTTCTTGAGAGTCATGCACTATAGAGGACAGAGTCCACAGTTCCACACTTATGTTGGCAGTCCTGCTTGCCTAGAGTTGGAGTGATAGGTAATTGTGAAGAGTTTTGGTTGAAGTGAAAGATTGTCATCCACTTCGCTCACCGAACTACAGTTTTAATAGGATTATGTGAAAAGGAAGGCATTCTTTCGTCCTTTGGACTTCTCAGTTCAGATAGAGCAGTTGCCACCTAGTGGTCCAAATAAAGCATGCAAGGCTTGTTTTCTCCAGAACGTTGAATGAAACTGTTAAGATTCCTGATTTTTAACACTTTGAATATTTTAACAAGGTGACTGATACTAACTGTAGACATAATAATACTTAGTCTTCAATACATGTAAGTTTTGTATTCTTTCTGCAAATTTGTTTTAAAGTAGTTTTGCAATTTTTTTCTTTTTTTTTTGAAGGAATTTATCTTTGGAGTTATTTTTGGTTGTAGAAGAGGGGATTGTTATTTTGGTGAATCCAGTTTTCCAGAGTCTCTAACCTAGTTCTGATTTGAGTTACTTGTGATTCTTTAGGTTATTTGTTATCAAAGCGTGAAGGCCAAGCAGGGTCTCCAGAGAAACCATTATCCGATCTGGGTCGTCTTTCCTACATGGCATATTGGAAAAGTGTAATATTGGAGTGCCTTTATCACCAAAATGACAAGCAGATCAGCATTAAGAAATTAAGCAAGTTGACTGGAATCTGCCCTCAAGACATCACTTCCACACTCCACCACCTACGAATGCTGGACTTCCGTAGTGACCAGTGAGTATCACATCCTTTTGTATACCTTTGAAAGATAATTAGGTTGAAGTTTTTTGGATCAGCCAGTCAGATTATTGATGAAAGGGCATTAACTAATATAAATGATATACTTGGTGATAATGAGATATCATTTTCCTTTCTAGGATATTTTATTTGATTGACTATATATATGTGTATATATTGTGTGTGTATGTGTGTATATATATATGGTCTATATATAGTCTCTATATATGCTTTTTAAACTGAACTGTTTTTCTGGTATTCCTGCTAATTTTTGAACCTAAGCTACTGAATCTTTCATATTCTAGTATTGGGAGCTCTTTCACAATATTAGAAGTAACCAGTCTAGAAACAGAGTCGTTAAATAAAATGCCCATGATAAATTTTCATATAAATGGCACAAAGTGAATATAGATTGAAAGGAAGAACAACAGTTCACCCTTCCCTAAAGTGGTCAGGAAAAGGTCACAAAGAAAGGAGACATTTGAGCCAAATAAATGGAGAATAGGAAAGAGAGTGCAAAAGAGCAGCAGAACTTCTGGAGCGGGACATGTGAGACAGTAGGCAGTGAAAACAGCCCGCGGCCACGGTAGAGAGCGAAGCGTTTGTCCTGCTTCATGCTCCTGGTTGTCTTCATGTCGTGGCACATTTCTGCGTTCCATCTTCCCGGGCAGGCTATCTTTGCAGTACCCATCATCTTCTACAGGCTTCACCGGAGGTCTCATCTCCACATTCATTTTTATGTACATCTCGTACATGGTTGATTGCTATAAACTTTTCTCTGGTTCCAGATTTGTGATTATCCGCCGGGAAAAACTTATCCAGGATCACATGGCAAAGCTTCAGCTGAATTTGCGACCTGTAGATGTAGATCCAGAATGTTTGCGCTGGACTCCAGTCATAGTGTCCAACTCTGTGGTCTCAGAGGAAGAAGAAGAGGAGGCTGAGGAAGGAGAAAACGAAGAGCCACAGTGCCAGGAAAGAGAATTAGAGATCAGTGTAAGGGCACGAATAGTCTCTATTTTTGATGATAGAAGATATATTTTTGATTTCATGAGTATTTATGATAATGTATTATGATAATCTTTCACATAAAAGTAAATTCACATTAGAACGTCAAGAGTTTTATTTCAATGGTAGAGATTTCAGGAAGACTGGGCCTGGTTTACTTAGGTATTTTTAAGCCTTTGACAATTAGGAGGAGACCATCAAATTTCTTATAATGTGTTACTTGTGAGAAAAATACTTCTTACGAGGGTGCCAAGAAGCAGCTCAATTTTAAGCTGGATAGTAGTTGAGAAATCTGAATTGAATCCAAATCTGACAGTTTTAAAAAATGAAACAGAGGTTGGATGTGGTGGTTCACGCCTGTAATCTCAGTGCTTTAGGAGGCCCAGGCAGGAGGACTGCTTGAGACTAGAAGTTCAGGACAACCAGGGAAATATAGTGAGGACCCATGTCTACCAAAAAAACCAACAACAAAATGAAGTGGAGATACTATTAAGTAACTATTGTAAACTTGTGTATGTTTTCTAATGGAGCACCAAAACATCCCGTGGACACACAGATCTCTTTAGCCGTTAAAGGGTTGCTGGTGAACTGTAGTGCGTGTGTCATTGTCAGTATTCTTCATGTGATGCATACTTTTATAGCTCTTTTTTTTAAGCAGTGCTTCATCTTTTCAACACCTGTGTCCTTTAATAAACATAAAAAATCCCATGCCCCTCTTTAGTGCAGTTTAATTTTCAAAATGAAATTATTCAGAATAAAAGTAAATTTTAAAATTACATAAATTTTCTTTCATATTTCTCAAATGCCTCCTTCCTCTTGCCCATGTCATGTGTCCCAAGATCCTGTCTCCTCCACCCTGTTTACAAATTTTTATTTCTGAGAAATTTTATTAAACAATCTCATTTAACATTTAAAAGAACAATAGTATTCACTTTGCTTATGGAGGGTGCTACTGCAGAAAGGTTCAGAGCACAGGCTCCAGAGTCAGACTGCCAGGCTTTCTATCCCAGCATCTTCACTTGTTCTTGCGTGATCTGGGGCAGATTACTTAAATTTTTTTGTACCCCACACACCTCATTTGTAAAGTGGAGATGTAGTGGTAATTCTCCATATGATTGTTGGGGAGATTAAATGAATAATGCATATACAGAATTTAAAATAGTGCTGAAACAGGAAATATCCATGTTAAATAATTGATCATTTTCTTTTTAAAGCTCAGTTTCCTTTTCTTCTCTCAGTACTTAAAAGGTCAGAATAGGTAAATGTAAGCAAACAAGACTGAAAAATTAACCAGCATTGTTTTATTTTCTAAAATCAGGTGGGAAAGTCTGTGTCTCGTGAGAACAAAGAACAAGATTCTTATTCAGTAGAAAGTGAAAAGAAACCAGAAGTTACAGCTCCAGTCAGTTCTACACGTTTGAACAAACAAGTCCTTCCTCGTGATAGTCTTCCTGCAAATAGCCAGCCATCTCGGAGGGGCCGCTGGGGGAGGAAGAACAGAAAAACCCAGGAACGCTTCGGTGATAAAGATTCTAAACTGCTCTTGGAAGAGACGTCTTCAGCTCCTCAGGAACAATATGGAGAATGTGAGGAGAAATCAGAAGCCACCCAGGAACAATACACTGAAAGTGAAGAACAGCTGGTGGCCTCTCAGGAGCAGCTAAGCCAGGATGGGAAACCTGACCTTCCCAAAAGAAGACTCAGTGAGGGGGTTGAGCCCTGGCGAGGACAGCTCAAAAAAAGCCCTGAGGCTCTGAAGTGCAGATTAACAGAAGGAAACGAGAGGCTGCCCCGCCGCTACAGTGAGGGTGACAGGGCTGTCCTCAGGGGCTTCAGTGAGAGCAGCGAGGAGGAGGAAGAGCCGGAAAGCCCTCGGTCAAGCTCGCCACCAATTCTCACAAAGCCCACGCTGAAGCGAAAGGTAACGCATTTCTTTCCAGGTCTTCTCTTCCTCTAATTCCAGTTTATCATACACCTTTTCGTTTTAGCTTACACTTCTGAAAGAGTATAAGTTAGAAATTCCTAGTGTGTTGCGTTAGAAACCTTAAGCCTCTATATATTGTAGCTCAAGATCTTCCCAGTGAGCATTTGAGATGTGTGTGTTTGACTTCTTTGATTCATGGGAATTCACTTAGAAATCATAAGCTTATTTAAGGGCTTCACCTCCTGGGATGCAAACAAACTTTTTTCCAGCTTACTGGTTATGATGTTCAAATCATGACTTTTAGGGGCTTTAAAGATATTTTTGAAGTATGTACAGATTAGAAGTGTTTATGTTAGAAAAGGAGGCCAAAATATTATATAATTAATTGGAAAGTGAACATAGTGCTGCCGTACTCAGAGTGAAGTCACTCATCTTGGGTGCTACTGTTTTCTCTGTACTCGCCCCACTTCTCACACATGCCTCCAGTGGTTTAACTTGGTCTCTCTTGCTTTAAAAACATTTTCTAAACTATATTCCATCATAATGATAGCCAATTAGTTATTAAATAATGTATGATGATGATAATGAATTCTGTTAAGCCATTTACCAGAAACATCCCAGGCTATGGAGTGGATTTTAAGCATTGCCAGGAGGCAGCCAGACTAAAGCGTGGCCGCTCCCTGGAAGAGCTACTCAGCCAGCTTCCAGCCAAAGCAGCACAATCGTTCCTTTCTTTACAGGGTCTTGAAAAGCAAGGCAGGATCCTTTTTTTTTTTTTTTTTTTTTTTTTTTTTAAGAATAATATCTTTAGAGCAGTTTTACATTTACAGAATTACTGCAAAGAAAGTACAGAGAGTTCTCGCATACCCCAACCAGTTTCCTCTATTATTAATCCCTTGCGTTGGTGTGGTATATCTATCACAGTTACTGAACCAGTGTAGATACATCAGTAACTAGAGTTCTTACTTTATTCAGATTTCCATAGTTTTCCCTAACGTCCTTTTTCTGTTCCAGGATCCCACCCAGCATATCGCATTACATTTAGTAGTCGTGTGTCTTTAGGTTCCTCTTGGTTTTGGTAGTTTCTCAGAATTTCCTTAGTGTCGATGGCCTTCACAGTTTTGAGAATGACTGGTCAGATATTTATAGATGATCCCTCGTGATATTAGAATGAAGTAATATATTCTTGACAGGAAGACAATAGAGGTAAAGTGCCATTCTCATCATACAACTAAAGGGTACCTGTCGGCATATATCTATCAGTATGTATAGGGAAACTGGGCATAGTGGTCACTCTTGTAATCCTAGCTGCTTGGGAGGCTGAGGTGGGAGGATCACTTGAGCTGGAGGCTGTCGTGCACAATGATTGTACCTGTAAATAGCCACTGCACTCCAACCTGCGTGACATAGCAAGACCCCATCTGTAAAAATAAAAAGAAAAGTATCAAATATGAGGATATTATCAATTTGATTTTTCCCTGTTGAAGTTAACTTTGATGACCTGGCTTAAAATATTGTTTGTCAGGTTTCTACTTCTCTTTTTTATTTTCCCTGTACTGGAAGAAAGTCACTGTGCATATAGCCACACTTAAGATTTCTGCCCCCTCAGAATAGAGGCTCACCATAAATTTGAATTTCTGCTTGGGAGATTTGTCCTTTCTCCCTCATCTGTTTATTTGTCCAAGCATTTATTTATATCATTATGGACTCAGATATTTACGTGATACTTCGACTTATAATCCAATACTACTACTTTTTAAAATTTGTTGCTCAAATTGTTCCAGTTTTGACCATTAGGAGCTCTTTTCTCTCTTTCTGTTTCCCTTTTGGGCTTCTTCCCCCCCCCCATGGAATCTTACTCTGTCACCTAGGCTGGAGTGGAGGGGCATGATCTCAGCTCACTGCAAACCTCCACCTCCTGGGATGCAAGCAATGCTCCCACCTCAGCCTCTTGAATAGCTGGGACTACAGGCATGTTCCAACACGCCTGGCTAATTTTTTGTACTTTTTGTAGAGACAGGGTTTTGCTATGTTGCTCAGGCTGGTCTTGAACTCCTGAGCTCAGGCAGTCTACCTGCCTTGGCCTCCAAGATGCTAGGATTACAGGTGTGAGCCACTGCGCCTGGCCTCCTGTGTTTAACATATATACTGTTGTTGTCGTTGTGGAGTCTTTTTGTTTGGTTTTAAGCATTTCCTTTTTTGGCACTACAAGGTAATTCAAGTTCATGCCCTAGTCCTAGAATCAATCAGCCATTTCTCCAAGGACCAGGCCATTTCTAATCTAATTTAAAAATTACATACTCAATTGGGACTAGTAAGTTTGAAGCAGAGAAAAGTTGAACATTGACTAACTCTGCTGTTCATTGCATGATCATGAAGAATAGATCTTTGTCATCCTACCGCTTATATTGCCAATTTATGAAGTAAAACAAATCATGTTTAAAAAAAAAAAAGAATAGGCAGTAAGCTCACATGCAAAGTAATTTTGAAGTTAATGCATAAATGCTTTGACTGGATGTGTGAACTTAAGCAAGTGTTATAGCCTTTCTGACTTCTGTAGAATGAAGGGATTGGATTAGATCATCTCTGGGGCATCCTCTCTCATTTTGTGATCTTAGTTGTATAATTTAAGCTATTTGGTCAGTCCAGTGCAAAGTTGTCCTCAGTGTGCCCAAATTTCAGTAACCGATTTATTTTACTTTTGAAATATTTCACTAACACTGAGTAAATACATTTCAGCCCCATATTTCTACATTCGACAACTTTTTATGAGTGGTTCATGAAAATGGCATACAACTTTACTGATAGTTCTGCAAACCTTCACAGTAGTGCTATAAGACAGTGTTTTTATTTCTCTTTTGCTCTTAAGGAAGAGTTAAGGGATTAGCCTCTGGGTCATTTCAGTATTAAAATAGGCAACTCTCTAGGGTGCTAAATTTAACTGAACTATTAAGAGAATTATAATGTCTGCTATTTGGAGATGGCTGCCTGTTCTTTTACAAAGTTGTGTTCAGTTGCCTAACACCTTTGTATGTATAATAAGTATATTATCTTACTATAGTATTTTGAAATAATATTCAAAATATTTTTTGGCAGACAACATTCTCATTTTATATGTGCTAATTCTATTTGGTTTTAAAACTGTTTTCGTGTTATTAATAGAAAGGATAGTGTTCCTAACTGTAAATACTTGCTTTCTCTATTAAACAGAAACCATTTCTCCACCGAAGGAGGAGAGTCCGAAAGCGCAAACACCACAATAGCAGTGTAGTCACGGAAACTATTTCTGAGACCACTGAAGTGTTAGATGAACCTTTTGAAGATTCTGACTCCGAGAGGCCAATGCCAAGATTAGAACCCACATTTGAGATCGATGAAGAAGAGGAGGAAGAGGATGAAAATGAACTTTTCCCTAGAGAATACTTCCATTGTTTGTCTTCGCAGGATGTACTTAGGTGTCAGTCCTCTTCTAAGAGGAAGTCTAAAGATGAAGAAGAAGATGAAGAGTCAGATGATGCTGATGGTATGTTTTACAGAACTCACTTACTGTGGATTATCGTCTTCAGATATACAGCAGTAGCAGTGACAGACCTTCAGTAAAAAGGCTAAAAAATGAACACAACCCACTAAGCAAGAAAAGGAACGTTTGGCAGTCTCTAAAAAGTTGTATCAAGTATATCCATGCTGATTTTTAAATATGTTTTCCCTTCAACTCAGAACCTGTATTAATTTGCCTCTGCAGAAAATATCTTACAATTAGGCAACTGTTCTTTTTTGCCTAATGCTTTCTAAGCCTTTATCAGAATCTTTAGTTAATGGGAGAGTTGGACTCAGCATCAGGAAGATGTAGTAACCCTTCACTAGAATGTGCATTCTCCAGACCTAATCTGTTTTGCTCATTGTTGTATGCTGAGTGCTTAAGCCAGGTGCTCAGTAAGTAGTGTTAAATGAGTGAATGCTAAGAAGACAATTCTCCAGAAAGAGCAGATTCATGTAAATCAGAACTTGTGTCAGATCTGTTCAGGAGTCCTTCCTGAATTGTATCTCTAATGTGTCTTACCCAACTAGTAGTAAATTTCTCACAAATGGTAACAGTAACTCAAAATACATTTTATAGTGTAGATACAAATCCAATTATTTACTTTTAAAGTAGCCTAGTTGTCATTTCTTCTCTAGAGATACTGAAACTAGCTCTCATATATATGAGCCAGGTCAGAAACAAGTCTTTTTCACCCTAGCCTAAAGTTTTCCCGGTGTGTCATGCTGCCTGCATCTGCAGAGTGTTTATCTCCCGTGGGCTCAGAATGAGCTTTTTTACTTTGTTGGGTAAATTTGAAGAAATCTGTTTGTCCAGTCTCGGTACATAAACCTTTAGCTTTTATACATTAACTAGTTGAACTTTTTAATTCTTTTAAAAATTCAGTTTCAAATCTAGAAGATAAACTTGCATTTCCTCCATTCTCATATTGTCTATATAAAAGATACTTTTTTTTTTTTTGAGATGCAGTCTCTCTCTGTCACCCAGACTGGAGTGCAGTGGCACAATCTCAGCTCACTGCAACCTCCACCTCCCGGGTTCAAGCGATTTTCATGCCTCAGCCTCCCAAGTAGTTGGGATTATAGGTGCATGCCACCACGCCCGGCTAATTTTTGTATTTTCAGTAGAGACGGAGTTTCACCATGTTGGCCAGGCTGGTCTCAAACTCCTGACCTCAAAGTGATCCGCCTGCCTCGGACTCCCAAAGTGCTGGGATTACAGGCCTGGCCAACAAATACTTTTAATATAGTGATAAGATGAATGAGTTCTTTGCTCTATCATGAATGATTCTACAAAGTTTAACTTGTTATGTTTTGAAATACGTAACTAAGAAACTAAAAATTTATTTTGTAAATTTGGCACTTTACATTCTTAGATCATTGTACACTAAAATAGTACCCCTGATGAAGTTCCCGTTGACTTAGATTTTTGCTGATGCAGCCATTTCCTTTGTTGACTTTCAAGTTGGTACTACTAACTGTGTCTTCTTTTTAGCTGTGCCCCCACCGCATCATGTTCTTGTCTTGGTATTCTTATCCTTTAAAAATTAATGGGGAATGTGAGTGTACTTAATGCCATTGAACTTACACTTAGAAATGGTTAAAATTTTAAGTTTTATGTTACGTATAGTTTACCATTGTTTTTTTAAAATGCTAATAATATAAAATTTATTTTTAATGAATGTAATTGGTGCTTTAATTTTTTCTTGTTTGTCTAGGTCTAAATGTCAGTTTTTGTCTAGGACTAAATAAATGCTTTGCAGCTATTCCCATACAAACATAACATTAACTGAACAGCTGTTCACATACAATGGCTCAGTCATGGCCTAGAGTAATTGGTTCATCATACTACCTGAAGTGATGATTTGTGGAAACTAAGAAAGTCGGAGATACAATATAAGTCACAAGCAGAAAAAAAAGAAAATAAGCTAATTTGTAACTTTTAGTAGAGACAACTTGATAAAAGTACTGCTTACTACTAATTTGCCTCTTTATAAAGTTCATCTCCGTTCTACAGATGAAGAAACTGAAACATAGAATAACTTCCCACAGCCATGCAGCTGATGATGATAGTCTTGAATTGGTTCTAACTAGTGTCTTATAACATAATGCTGACCAGGATTCTTTCATAGTTCTGCCAATTCACTGTGACTTAGAATGTCACTAATTAGTTTTATCCTGTAGGTTCTTAACTTTAAAATAAAGACAATCAGCAGTTTTTAAAAGTAATGATTAATAAAGTCATTTCTGTTGTACATGCTAGTCTCAGAAGAAAGAACTAGAAAATGTAAGACCTTGTAACCTGTCTTTATTTTTTTTTTTCCCTTCCTGTATAGACACTCCTATCCTAAAGCCAGTATCTCTCTTGAGAAAACGTGATGTGAAGAATTCTCCTCTTGAGCCAGATACATCCACACCTTTGAAAAAGAAAAAGGGATGGCCCAAAGGCAAGAGTCGCAAACCAATCCACTGGAAGAAAAGACCTGGTCGAAAACCAGGATTTAAGTTGAGTCGGGAAATCATGCCAGTTTCTACTCAAGCATGCGTCATTGAGCCTGTTGTCCCCATTCCTAAAGCTGGACGTAAACCCAAGATCCAGGAGAGTGAAGAAACTGTTGAGCCAAAAGAAGACATGCCCCTAACCGAGGAGAGGAAGGAGGAGGAGATGCAAGCAGAGGCAGAAGAAGCTGAAGAGGGTGAGGAAGAGGATGCAGCCAGCAGTGAAGTCCCAGTAGCCTCTCCAGCAGACAGCAGCAATAGTCCTGAGACCGAAACTAAGGAGCCCGAGGTGGAGGAGGAAGAAGAGAAGCCCCGTGTCTCAGAGGAGCAGAGGCAGTCGGAGGAGGAGCAGCAGGAATTAGAGGAGCCAGAACCAGAGGAGGAGGAGGATGCAGCTGCAGAGACTGCCCAGAATGATGACCACGATGCTGATGATGAGGATGATGGCCACCTGGAGTCCACAAAGAAAAAGGAGCTGGAGGAACAGCCCACGAGGGAAGATGTCAAGGAGGAGCCTGGTGTTCAAGAGTCTTTTTTAGATGCTAATACGCAGAAGAGTAGGGAAAAAATAAAGGATAAAGAGGAAACTGAGTTGGATTCCGAAGAGGAGCAACCTTCCCATGACACGTCCGTGGTGTCAGAGCAGATGCCTGGGTCTGAGGACGACCACGAAGAAGACTCCCACACTAAGGAAGAGTTAATCGAATTAAAAGAGGAGGAAGAGATTCCTCATAGTGAACTGGATCTGGAAACTGTACAGGCAGTGCAGTCTTTGACTCAAGAAGAAAGCAATGAGCATGAGAGCGCCTACCAGGACTGTGAGGAAACTCTAGCAGCATGTCAGACTCTGCAGAGTTATACCCAGGCTGACGAGGACCCTCAGATGTCCATGGTTGAAGACTGTCATGCATCAGAACATAACAGCCCTATCTCCTCTGTTCAGTCTCACCCCAGCCAGTCAGTCCGTTCAGTCAGCAGTCCCAACGTGCCTGCCCTTGAGAGTGGCTACACCCAGATCAGCCCGGAACAAGGATCCCTGTCCGCACCCTCTATGCAGAACATGGAGACCAGCCCCATGATGGATGTGCCTTCCGTATCAGACCACTCTCAGCAGGTGGTGGACAGCGGCTTCAGTGACCTGGGCAGCATTGAGAGCACCACAGAAAACTATGAGAACCCGAGCAGTTATGACTCCACGATGGGCGGCAGCATCTGTGGGAACAGCTCTTCCCAGAGCAGCTGCTCCTACGGTGGGCTGTCGTCCTCCAGCAGCCTCACCCAGAGCAGCTGTGTGGTCACTCAGCAGATGGCCAGCATGGGCAGCAGCTGCAGCATGATGCAGCAGAGCAGTGTCCAGCCTGCTGCCAACTGCAGCATCAAATCACCTCAGAGCTGTGTGGTGGAGAGGCCTCCCAGTAACCAGCAGCAGCAGCCACCGCCACCACCTCCACAGCAGCCGCAGCCACCGCCGCCACAACCACAACCAGCACCACAGCCTCCACCACCCCAGCAGCAGCCACAGCAGCAGCCGCAGCCTCAGCCCCAGCAGCCTCCGCCCCCACCCCCTCCCCAGCAGCAGCCCCCGCTGTCACAGTGTAGTATGAATAACAGTTTCACCCCAGCTCCTATGATCATGGAGATACCAGAATCTGGAAGCACTGGGAACATAAGTATCTATGAGAGGATTCCAGGGGATTTTGGTGCTGGCAGCTACTCTCAACCATCAGCCACCTTCAGCCTAGCCAAGCTGCAGCAGCTGACCAACACCATTATGGACCCTCATGCCATGCCTTATAGCCATTCTCCTGCTGTGACTTCCTATGCAACCAGTGTTTCTCTGTCCAATACAGGACTGGCTCAGCTGGCTCCGTCTCATCCCTTAGCTGGGACTCCTCAAGCACAAGCCACCATGACGCCACCCCCAAACTTGGCATCCACTACCATGAACCTCACATCTCCTCTGCTCCAGTGCAACATGTCTGCCACCAACATTGGCATTCCTCACACGCAGAGATTGCAAGGGCAAATGCCAGTGAAGGGGCACATTTCCATCCGCTCCAAGTCTGCACCACTGCCCTCTGCGGCTGCTCACCAGCAGCAGCTGTATGGCCGCAGCCCGTCGGCAGTTGCCATGCAGGCTGGCCCTCGTGCACTGGCTGTTCAGCGTGGCATGAACATGGGGGTTAATCTGATGCCTACCCCCGCCTATAATGTCAATTCCATGAATATGAACACCTTGAATGCCATGAACAGCTATCGAATGACACAGCCCATGATGAACAGCAGTTACCATAGTAACCCTGCCTACATGAACCAGACAGCACAGTATCCTATGCAGATGCAGATGGGAATGATGGGGAGCCAGGCCTATACCCAGCAGCCTATGCAGCCAAACCCTCATGGGAACATGATGTACACGGGCCCCTCCCATCACAGCTACATGAACGCTGCTGGCGTGCCCAAGCAGTCACTCAATGGACCTTACATGAGAAGATGAGCAAGATGGACTTGCAATCAAAAACTTAAATATATATAAATAAAGGAACCTTTTATACTGACAAACCAGAGAAAAATGGACCTTTTTCCAGTTAAAATATTGCTGTAGGTTTAGAGGAATTTTTCTTTGGTTTATTTTATTTTTTAGAAAACCTGATCTTCTCTTTTTTTGGGTTCATTTTGTTCTGGGTTTTGGTTTTCTTCACAATCTTGAACATTTTACAGTAGAACTCATCTAAAAATGGATTTGGGGATGGGGAAACATGCACAAAATCTTTTCATAATTAAAAAGAGCCTTACTTTCTTTACATACCACATGGACAGATTTTGTGTAAAAGTGAATTATCTTTATTTTAAAATGTATGTTTCCCCTCACTGTTTGCAGCTCCCAGTGTTGTCATTTTTAAATGTTATATACATCTCAAGGGTTAACCAGACCCTTTCCTCCAAACCCAACCTTTCATTTCCTACTTCATTCCAGCAGGAGGCACTTAGGGGAGACTTGGATGGGGACATGGAGAACAACCCAAGCTCCTTAAACTTATTATTATTGTTAATATTATTATTATTATTATTAATAAAGTGAGGCAGGAAAATGCTTCTCCTTTTAAAATCCCCTCCACTCCCCACACACACACACCTCTTGAAACCCTTCCCCAAGAATGTTTCTTTATAGACGGACTTCATTGAAATCTTTGTTCTTGAATCAAGTGTAATATAATTTTCTTCTTTTTTAAAATACTCCCACTCAGCACTCAGAGACACAAAAATACTGTAAGTCTCAATTAACAGCAGAATCTCAGAGAAAAGCTGTTTGCAATCCAAATCCAGCCTTTGGAGGAATAGAGATGGTCAATTAACAATCAAAAAGAGGAGATTAACCTCTTGTTTTTTACCACCTGGTGAATCAGCCATAACGCACACACGCCACCTAGCCTCTTGTTTCTAGTATGTACTTTGAAATGCTAACTGAGGGTCTTGATGCTTGAGCCTTTGATAAAACTCAAATAGCAGTCCCCAGTGATTTGCCTCTTAACGTTCTTTCTTAAAATGTTGGTGGATGACTGTACATTTTAGTGATTTGAAAAATAACTGACAAACCATTGACACTGTTTATTTTTATGTTGGAAGAGATGGCACAGATGCGTGTCAGAAGGGAGATCACAGTGTGAGTTTCATAGCTATTTAAATGATACATACCTCTAGTTTTTGTTTGTCTTTTGAGGTCTTGAGTTCATCCCCTGTGAATCAGAGTGCACAAGCACCTCTCCTGTGAGTGGCTAATGAGAAGAGGGACAGACCGACCACCAGCACAGTAGGGCAGATCTGGACAGCAGGATGTTATAACGCAGGTTCATGTATTGCTCCCAACTCCCTTCTGTTTTTCTCTCGTGCAACTAGTTCGCCCATTCTCTTCCTTTTACTTGCTCCAGGGATAGGTAAAAAATATATATATATATATGTGTGTGTGTGTGTATATATATATATATATATATATATTCCATCATTAGAAGATGGAAACTATTATACCACTTGGTATGTGCAGTCAAATATCCAAAAGGGGGAAGTACTGCTTAAAGAAATATCTGTAAGCATTAAATTCTCTCCTTTATTTGTACATTTTATATAGATAAATTTTTAAAGTACTAATTAGGCATTAACTTTTTTCAAATGCACAGGTTTGTTGGTTTTTTTATACACTTTAATTGATTTTCTCAAGCGTGCTAGGTAGAAACAGGCAGAATTCCACATCTTCCCACTCTCAGCTCTGAGCATGTGCAAGGCTGTGTAGGACCCAGTTTCTCTGTATATACTATTCCAGTTCCCAGTCATCTATGTAGAAAGTGCACTGTGCTGCCCTCGCCCTACATTTTCAGCTGTGTCATTGCTTCCTGGTTGGGGTGGGGACGGGGTGGGTCGGGAGGGAGGTATATTGGGAGGAGGGTGGGTCAAGGCAGAAGGAGAAGCTGTTGAAATGAGGGCCGTGAATTCAGTTTATGTTGGTTTGCAGTTGTGTTTGGTTTTGTTTCTTTAAAAAAAATTCAATCGGGCAGCTCCCTTTTCCACAAGCCTCTTTGTGACTGTAGAACTATTGTAGAAAAAAATGTTCTTTTCTATATTATAAAAGAAATTATCCAACACAGTAATATTGGTACCTGTCATTTTTTCACTTCTGTTTAAAAAAAAATGTATTTTTAGCAAGATAACTTGGGTAATCTTCTAAAAAATAAATTTAAAAACTCACTGTTAGTGACTTTGATGCCTTTTAAAATGAGAGCTTTTTCATTTCATTCCATCTTTAAAATTTTTTATCTTTGTTGTAGAATATTAAAAACTATTTTAAGAAAGATAAAAATTCTCTTTAAAGAGATCTTTAGCGTGTGTGAATAGAGCTCCAGATGCCTCTAAAAGCCGCATGTACAAAGGAAGCCACGTCTATCCTGTCTGTTTATATTTGCTTTTCCTGTTTTGTAACCTCTTTGTACTTTGTTCCTGGTGACTTGTAAGCTAAGGGGAAGGGGTGCCTAGATGCCTTTGTATCTCTCCATGTCACGCGCTCCTGGGCCAGCCGGCCTCCCTTCCTCTCCTTGTATGTAATATCTTTTTTTCCCCTTTCTAGCAAGTACTTTCAAAAGAACTCTGTACATTTTAACATAAAAAATAAATTATGTTGAGCCATTTTGGATGTCTGTCTTGCATGTGGAGTTTTTCTCCCTTCCCAGAATGTCAGAACTCTTCATTTCTTGTTCTACACCCAGAGACCTATAAACATTAGCCTTTTGATTTCCCTCTCTATTATAGAAGTACAAGTCCATGGCCTTGCTTTGAAATTCTGGTTTTCATTTATGTCTGTGTTTAAATGCCAACAATATGGATGGGTTTTCCATTTCCAAAGAACATGGCAGAGTAACCCTACTTTGGATTTTGTAGGGGCATTCATATGAAAAGCTTCTAAAGGGATTTTAATTCCTGTCCCCTGGGCTTCCCCCAAAAAAGCAATTGCAATAACAAGTAGCTCCTAGACTTGTGATAAATTGGAGGAGTAATTTTTATAGATCTTATTTTATAATGTAACAGTATTTTTAAAGGAAAGCGGTTTTTTTTTTTTGTTTTTTTTTTTCCTCATTTCATTTTACCTAATTGAGTAATCTAGGAAGATTTGTCATTCTCGTTTTGCCAGAATTCAAGGCTCTGAACACTGACTACTTTTTAGTGTTCTCTTTTGGGTTGTGTTTGCCTCTTATCATTTAGAATTGTGGACAGGAGGCAGAGTCCAGAAAATTAGATGGGAAATTGGCCTTAGTTTCTGGCGGTAGGCACTAAGGCAGATTCAAGTTTTAGCGGCCTCCACACTTCCTCACACACTGAGGAGTTGAGGAACTGTACATGACATTACCTATAGCAGACATTTGTTCTGTATAGTCATGTCATCTCAAAAGGAATGGTTTGTGTCCCTTGATTTCTTGGCTGGCTCACATAACCATTATTTGGACACAGGCTGTGTCACTGTGCTATGCAGTTACTAGTGGATTGTCTTGAAAACATTCTTGCCTTGCTACTGAAAAGTATTGCTTAAAGTAATTTCAACATAAAGCAATTCTGTTTTTTCAGTATAAGAGAATGTAGCCAAAGACCGTATTCTAGACTTTCAAAAAGCGTATATGAATATATTTACTATATATTGCATTTAAGTATAATTTGAATTATATAATCCCATGGAACGAATGAATTGTTCGGAGTAGGGAAGGTGTTCCTATTTCTTTGTTGTCTGTCCACATCCTGCAGAGAGTAGATGGGGGAGGAAAATGAAGTGACACACAGTCAATGTGTGTGATACTGAGAGCCCTAGTCCACCAACCTATTGTCGAACATTCAGAAACTAGAGCACCAGGAATCCCATTCTTTTAAAGCCTTTCTGGGCACTTTAGGTGGTGCTTGGCTTCCTTTGTAGCATGGTGGCACCTGTATGAACTCCCTGAACACCAGAGTCTTGGCAGCCTCACAATTCCAGCTCTTTAGGTGAAAATTATTTCAGCTTATCCAAATCACAGCTCAGGCAGTGTGGTGATTTTCGTCATATTCCTTCCTTTAGTTCATAATGTACAAGATGTGGGTCAATGGTGATGGTAATTGAAAGGAATAGTGAAACAAAAATTGCTCTCTTCGGCAGAATAGAGTATCCAGGATCCTTATGATGAGTGGTGGGGAAAAGGAGCTCTACTTCTTATTGATGTGATATTCAAGAAATCTAAAAATTTGAATGATTCCTGTAAACTCAAAATATAATTTAGAGTAACATTTTTAGTGTTGGCAAGTGTCTGGAATTCTTTTTTTTTTTTTTTCCAGGACGGAGTCTTGCTCTGTCGCCCAGGCTGGAGTGCAGTGGCACGATCTCGGCTCACTGCAGGCTCTGCCTCCTGGATTCACGCCATTCTCCTGCCTCAGCCTCCTGAGTAGCGGTGACTACGGGCGCCTGCCCCCACGCCCAGCTTATTTTTTTTTGTTTTTAGTAGAGGTGGGGTTTCACCATGTTAACCAGGATGGTCTAGATCTCCTGACCTCATGATCGGCCTCCCAAAGTGCTAGGATTACAGGCATGAGCCACTGCGCCCGGTCGTGTCTGAATTCTTGAGCATGGTCATCCAAGTAAAAGCCTACAGTCCCCAGAACAAAACCCAACCCATTTTTGCTAATAAGTTTCTGTTAGTGGGCAGCATGGGTTTGTTATGTAAATTGATATGATTACGTAACACAACATAGACCCATAGATTTTCTTTCCAGAGTGACAGCTACAGATGGGGCTTCATGGAGATTTTTAGCTATGTTAGTAAGGAGCCTACATACTGGTATACCAATTGCATAAAGCCTCAAAAGGGTGGCAGCTGTCATTTTTGCCTAAAATAAGGAAAACTGGAGATATGATGGACTTTGGTTTTTGAGGTCTTTTAAAGCCCTAGACAGAGATAGTCATAGGGAATGTTTTCCTGTGGCTATCAATGAACAAACTTTGTGAGTGTGAAATACACATTCTTGTTATTTCAAGGAGAAAATGTTCTAACATTTAACTTTTTACTAAATAGACATTTCTGAAAGTCACATTTAAGCCATTTCAAAAAAGAAATAGTGAATGTGTTCTCTGGGATGGTGAGTTCATTTTTAACTGTACTTAGTTTATACATGCACAAAGATGAGCCAGTAAGGTAAGCATGATGAACTGATGAGCCAGTAAGATAAGCATGATGAACCAACGTCAGCTGTCGCCTGTGCTTCAAGTGCACACCAATGTTTCACTTTAGAGCTGGTGCATTTAATTGGAATTTCTATTAATAGGCATTGAAAAATGAACATCTACTTAATGTTGGAAGACATGAGTCATTCAAATCACCTCTCATTAAAATTGGCCTTAAAGAGCTTTTTGAGCCCCAGAATCTTAATATTTTAAAAGTTTTATATAAAACCTTTAAATTGGTATCCTGAGTTTAAAGTCTGTTGTGAACAAAGTAAAGAAAAATGTTCATACACAATTTCCTTGCTAAGACTGAGGCTCTGTCCCATGTACAAGCAAGTTTTACTGGTTTAATTGATGTGTTACATTTAGTAAAATTGCTTGATTTAGTTTTTTTCTTTTTTTCTTTTCTTTCTTTTTTCTTGAGACAGAGTCTGACTCTGTCACCCAGGCTGGAATGCAGTGGCACTATCACAGCTCACTGCAGCCTCGACCTCCTGGGCTCAAGTGATCCTCCCACCTCAGCCTTTCCAAATGCTATGGTTTTCTTTGTAAATGAAGGTTAATAAAGCAATTGTAGTCAATTACATCAAAATGGTTGAATTTGATCATAGTTTTCCAAAGAAAATGAAAACATTGACAAAGAGACAGTGATTAAGACTTTACTAAAGGCAAGGACTTGTTGCAAAATGGGATAATTACATGCTTTCAAAGAAGTTTGTCTTACTTCCTGTTTAGAGAAAACAGCTAAAATTAACTAGAACTCCTAACCTGACATCCTCAAAGGATGACTGAAAGTTGTAAATCTGAAAGCTGAATCATATGGAATATTGCAAGAACAACTTTAAAGGCCAGGAAGTAGTTCAATTAAAAGAACAGAGGAATACAAAGCCAAGCAGACCCAAGCCAGCTGCTGCCACTCACCTTTGCTGAGTCACTGCCCGGGGATCTCAGGTTGCAGTGCTGCTTCTATCAGGCGACTCCCCGCTCCATGGGGTCGGCCTTGCTGCTGGCAGGCTGCTGTCTAAACTGCTTTCCTCTGCAGCCTCAGGTGTCACGCAAAGACATGAAAATGCTCATGCAATAGAGGGACTTGGTTCTCTTACATCTTTTTTAAACCCCTTGTTATTGTGAAAATAAAGCACATACAGAAAAGTCAATAAAACATATGTAGCTGAATGCATTTGTCTAAAGTGAATACCTCTGTACAAATAAATCAGGCTGTAAAATAGAACAGCAGCTCAGTAGTCCCTCCACTGTGGCTCAGAGGGCCGTTCCTAAGCACAGTCTTCCCTCCCAAGTGGAGATAATCACCACACAGGCTTAGGCGGTAAATCTTTTTCTTGTATCTTACTACCTAGGTGTGCATTCTTAAGCATCGTAGCTTCGCTCTATCGTGTTTTGAAGTTAACGGAAATGGAATCACACAGTTTGCATCTGTACGATTGTGAGATTTTGTTTATGAGATGTTTGTGAGATTTGTTTATGAAGTTGGATGTTGCTGTAGTTCATTTATTTTAACTACTGTATAATATTCTATTATATGACTACAGAAAATGTGTTTATACATTCTAAAGTTGTCAAATATACAGGTTTCAGTTTGGGTTATTACCAATGATGCTGCTGTGTTTAATCCCACATGCATCTGGTGCACATTTGCAGACATTGCTCATAGGTATGCTCCTAAAAGGGGAATTGCTGGATGATCAGGCAGGCGTAACTCCAGCTGCACCACCTAATGCCAAGCTCAAAAGTAACCATTCAATTTCTTCTTTTTGGCCCCCATCAGCCGTGTATGAGAGTTCTTGTTATTCCACATTCTTGTCAATACTTGATATTTTCAAATATTTCAATTTCTGCCAGTCTGGTGTGTGTGTGTAGTGGAATCTCTGTGATTTTCTTTTGCATTTCTCTGATTACTAATGAGGTTGAGTACCTTTTCATATGCTTATTGGCTATTTGAGGTTCCTCATTTGTGAAGAGTGTGTTTAAGTCTTGTGCCTGGATCGTTATTGAGTTGCCTTTTTCTTATTGATTTATAGGAGTACTTTATATACTTTGAATAAGAGTCTTTGGTCAGTTACATATGTTACACATATCTTCTGCCATTCTGGGACTTGCCCTTTCACTTTAAGGATATCTTTTGATGAACATAAGTTTTTAATGTGTTCCAAGTTCAATAATATCTTCCTTTATGGGTAGAGCTTTTTTCTGTGTGGGTTGGGAAATCTTTCCCTACTCTGAGATTATAATGATTTTATCTGATATTCCCTAGTTTCTAACAGCTTCATTATTTTGCTTACATCGTTAAATCTTTAATATATCTGAAATTGATTTTTGTTCATGGTATGAGGTAGGGACCAGTTTCATTTTTTCCTCATATGGAGACACAGTTCTGACAGCACTCATTCTTTCTCCACTGCTCTATGTCAAGTGTCTATATACGCATCAGCCTATTTCTGGATGATTTATTCTGCTTCATTGATCTCTATGTCTATTCTGGCTTGATTACTGTAGCTACAAAATAAATCTTCATATTAAGTAAAAAAAGTCCTCCTCCTAAGTTGTTTTTCTTCTTCAGAAGTGATTGACCCTTCTAGGCTTTGTCCATATATTTTTAGAATTAATGTATTAGATTCCTAAATGATCATATTGACATTTTATTTTGATTGCATTTATTCTAAAAATCAATTTAATGAAAATTGACAACAGTATTGATTCTTCCATTCATTGAACATAATATATATATATTTTTTTGGTCTTACAACACTGGCTCAGTACAGTGTTGAAGTCATTAGAGCAGGCATACCCTTAATCAGATGAAGAACTATCCATTCAATTCCTAGTTTCCTAAGAGTGTTTATCATAAAAGGATGTTGAATTTTATCAAACACTTTTTCTGTATTATTGGAAAGGCATGATTTTTCTCTCTCATACACACATGCATTGCATATAATTAAACACAAGACAATTTCATATCAATTCGGAAGGGATAAATGGAGTTAAAGTGCTTCAATGTCTTTCCAATGTCTTGATTAATATTACTGAGAAAGATACTTTTTTTGAAAGACACATATTTTAATTTCCAGGGTAATCACTAAAAGAACAGAAACAGTGTGTAACTTCCAAAATAATACAAGGAGAAAATGGAATGATAAAATGTAAAAAATAATCTGAAGGAAACAAAGGAGAGAAAAGACAAAGACATGTAAATAGAAAATCCATTATAAATAGACTTAAACCCAAATATATCAGTAATCAAGTGATTTGTAAATGGACTAAATATTCCAATTAAATGACACAGATTATTAGAAAAAGCTAAAAAATCTTATATGTTGTTTATAAGAGAAACATCAAAAACATAAGAAAAGCAAAAGTTAAAAAAATAGAAAAACTGAGAGGCGGAGCAAGATGGCCGAATAGGAACAGCTCCAGTCTCCAGCTCCCAGTGCAACTGACACAGAAGACAGGTGATTTCTGCATTATCAACTGAGGTACTGGGTTCATCTCACTGGGGAGTGCTGGACAATTGGTGCTGGTCAGCTGTTGCAGCCCGACCAGCGAGAACTGAAGCAGGGTGAGGCATCACCTCACCTGGGAAGCGCAAGGGGGAAGGGAATCCCTTTTCCTAGCCAGGGGAACTGAGACACACAACACCTGGAAAATCGGGTAACTCCCACCCTAATACTGTGCTTTAAGCAAATGGGCACACCAGGAGATTATATCCCACACCTGGCCGGGAGGGTCCCACGCCCACGGAGCCTTCCTCATTGCTAGCACAGCAGTCTGCAATCTAACCACAAGGCAGCAGCGAGGCTGGGGGAGGGGCGCCTGCCATTACTGAGGCTTAAGTAGGTAAACAAAGCCCTGGGAAGATCGAACTGGGTGGAGCTCACAGCAGTTCAAGGAGGCCTGCCAGTCTCTGTAGACTCCACCTCTGGGAACAGGGCACAGCTAAACAATAACAACAACAACAACAACAAAGCAGCAGAAACCTCTGCAGACGCAAATGAGTCTGTCTGACAGCTTTGAAGAGAGCGGTGGATCTCCCAACACAGAGGCTGAGATCTGAGAACGGACAGACTGCCTGCTCAAGTGGGTCCCTGACCCCTGAGTAGCCTAACTGGGAGACATCCTCCACTAGGGGCAGACCGACACCCCACACCTCACACGGTGGAGTACACCACTGAGAGGAAGCTTCCAAAGCAAGAATCAGACAGGTACACTCGCTGTTCAGCAGTATTCTATCTTCTGCAGCCTCTGCTGCTGACACCCAGGCAAACAGGGTCTGGAGTGGACCTAAAGCAATCTCCAACAGACCTACAGCTGAGGGTCCTGACTGTTAGAAGGAAAACTATCAAACAGGAAGGACACCCACACCAAAACCCCATCAGTACGTCACCATCATCAAAGACCAGAGGCAGATAAAACCACAAAGATGGGGAAAAAGCAGGGCAGAAAAGCTGGAAATTCAAAAAATAAGAGCACATCTCCCCCCTCCAAAGGAATGCAGCTCATCGCCAGCAACGGATCAAAGCTGGACAGAGGATGACTTTGACGAGATGTGAGAAGAAGGCTTCAGTCCATCAAACTTCTCAGAGCTAAAGGAGGAATTATGTACCCAGCGCGAAGAAACTAAAAATCTTGAAAAAAGAGTGGAAAAATTGATAACCAGAATAATTAATGCAGAGAAGGCCATAAACGAACGGACAGAGATGAAAACCATGACACGAGAAATACGTGACAAATGCACAAGCTTCAGTAACCGACTCGATCAACTGGAAGAAAGAATATCAGCGATTGAGGATCAAATGAATGAAATGAAGCGAGAAGAGAAATCTAAAGAAAAAAGAAGAAAAAGAAATGAACAAAGCCTGCAAGAAGTATGGGATTATATAAAAAGACCAAATCTACGTCTGATTGGGGTGCCTGAAAGTGAGGGGGAAAATGGAACCAAGTTGGAAAACACCCTTCAGGATATCATCCAGGAGAACTTCCCCAATCTAGTAGGGCAGGCCAACATTCAAATTCAGGAAATACAGAGAACGCCACAAAGATACTCCTCGAGAAGAGCAACTCCAAGACACATAATTGCCAGATTCACCAAAGTTGAAATGAAGGAAAAAATCTTAAGGGCAGCCAGAGAGAAAGGTCAGGTTACCCACAAAGGGAAGCCCATCAGACTAACAGCAGATTTCTCAGCAGAAACTCTACAAGCCAGGAGAGAGTGGGGGCCAATATTCAACATTCTTAAAGAAAAGAATTTTAAACCCAGAATTTCATATCCAGTCAAATTGTTTCATAAGTGAAGGAGAAATAAAATCCTTTACAGATAAGCAAATGCTTAGAGATTTTGTCACCACCAGGCCTGCCTTACAAGAGACCATGAAGGAAGCACTAAACATGGAAAGGAACAACCGGTACCAGCCATTGCAAAAACATGCCAAAATGTAAGGACCATCGAGGCTAGGAAGAAAGTGCATCAACTAACGAGCAAAATAACCAGTTAATATCATAATGGCAGGATCAAGTTCACACATAACAATATTAACCTTAAATGTAAATGGACTAAATGCTCCAATTAAAAGACACAGACTGGCAAACTGGATAAAGATTCAAGACCCATCAGTCTGCTGTATTCAGGAGACCCATCTCACGCGCAGAGACATACATAGGCTCAAAATAAAGGGATGGAGGAAGATCTACCAAGCAAATGGAGAACAAAAAAAAGCAGGGGTTGCAATACTAGTCTCTGATACAACAGACTTTAAACCATCAAAGATCAAAAGAGACAAAGAAGGCCACTACATAATGGTAAAGGGATCAATTCAACAGGAAGAGCTAACTATCCTAAATATATATGCACCAAATACAGGAGCACCCAGATTCATAAAGCAAGTCCTTAGAGACTTACAAAGAGACTTAGACTCCCATACAATAATAATGGGAGACTTCAACACCCCACTGTCAACATTAGACAGATCAATGAGACAGAAAGTTAACAAGGATATCCAGGAATTGAACTCATCTCTGCAGCAAGCAGACCTAATAGACATCTACAGAACTCTCCACCCCAAATCAACAGAATATACATTCTTCTCAGCACCACATCGCACTTATTCCAAAATTGACCACACAGTTGGAAGTAAAGCACTCCACAGCAAATGTAAAAGAACAGAAAGTATAACAAACTGCCTCTCAGACCACAGTGCAATCAAACTAGAACTCAGGATTAAGAAACTCAATCAAAACTGCTCAACGACATGGAAACTGAACAACCCGCTCCTGAATGACTACTGGGTACATAACGAAATAAAGGCAGAAATAAAGATGTTCTTTGAAACCAATGAGAACAAAGATACAACATACCAGAATCTCTGGGACACATTTAAAGCACTGTGTAGAGGGAAATTTATAGCACTAAATGCCCACAAGAGAAAGCTGGAAAGATCTAAAATTGACACTCTAACATCACAATTAAAACAACTAGAGAAGCAAGAGCAAACACATTCAAAAGCTAGCAGAAGGCAAGAAATAACTAAGATCAGAGCAGAACTGAAGGAGACAGAGACACAAAAAACCCTCCAAAAAATCAATGAATCCAGGAGTTGGTTTTTGGAAAAGATCAACAAAATTGATAGACCACTAGCAAGACTAATAAAGAAGAAAAGAGAGAAGAATCAAATAGATGCAATAAAAAATGATAAAGGGGATATCACCACTGACCCCACAGAAATACAAACTACCATCAGAGAATACTATAAACACCTCTATGCAAATAAACTAGAAAATCTAGAAGAAATGGATAATTTCCTGGACACTTACACTCTCCCAAGACTAAACCAGGAAGAAGCTGAATACCTGAATAGACCAATAGTAGGCTCTGAAATTGAGGCAATAATTAATAGCCTACCAACAAAAAAAAGTCCAGGACCAGATGGATTCACAGCTGAATTCTACCAGAGGTACAAGGAAGAGCTGGTACCATTCCTTCTGAAACTATTCCAATCAACAGAAAAAGAGGGAATCCTCCCTAACTCATTTTATGAGGCCAACATCATCCTGATACCAAAGCCTGGCAGAGACACACACAAAAAAAAGAATTTTAGACCAATATCCCTGATGAACATCGATGCAAAAATCCTCAATAAAATACTGGCAAACCAGATCCAGCAGCATATCAAAAAGCTTATCCACCATGATCAAGTTGGCTTCATCCCTGGGATGCAAGGCTGGTTCAACATACGCAAATCAATAAACGTAATCCAGCATATAAACAGAACCAAAGACAAAAACCACATGATTGTCTCAATAGATGCAGAAAAGGCCTTTGACAAAATTCAGCAGCCCTTCGTGCTAAAAACTCTCAGCAAATTCGGTATTGATGGAATGTATCTCAAAATAATAAGAGCTATTTATGACAAACCCACAGCCAATATCATACTGAATGGGCAAAAACTGGAAAAATTCCCTTTGAAAACTGGCACAAGACAGGGATGCCCTCTCTCACCACTCCTATTCAACATAGTGTTGGAAGTTCTGGCTAGGGCAATCAGGCAAGAGAAAGAAATAAAGGTATTCAGTTAGGAAAAGAAGAAGTCAAATTGTCCCTGTTTGCAGATGACATGATTGTATATTTAGAAAACCCCATTGTCTCAGCCCAAAATCTCCTTAAGCTGATAAGCAACTTCAGCAAAGTCTCAGGATACAAAATTAATGTGCAAAAATCACAAGCATTCTTATACACCAGTAACAGACAAACAGAGAGCCAAATCATGAATGAACTTCCATTCACAATTGCTTCAAAGAGAATGAAATACCTAGGAATCCAACTTACAAGAGATGTAAAGGACCTCATCAAGGAGAACTACAAACCACTGCTCAGTGAAATAAAAGAGGACACAAACAAATGGAAGAACATACTATGCTCATGGATAGGAAGAATCAATATCATGAAAATGGCCATACTGCCCAAGGTAATTTATAGATTCAATGCCATCCCCATCAAGCTACCAATGAGTTTCTTCACAGAATTGGAAAAAACTGCTGTAAAGTTCATATGGAACCAAAAAAGAGCCCGCATTGCCAAGACAATCCTAAGTCAAAAGAACAAAGCTGGAGGCATCACGCTACCTGACTTCAAACTATACTACAAGGCTACAGTAACCAAAACAGCATGGTACTGGTACCAAAACAGAGATATAGACCAATGGAACAGAACAGAGTCCTCAGAAATAATACCACACATCTACAGCCATCTGATCTTTGACAAACCTGAGAGAAACAAGAAATGGGGAAATGATTCCCTATTTAATAAATGGTGCTGGGAAAATTGGCTAGCCATAAGTAGAAAGCTGAAACTGGATCCTTTACTTACTCCTTATACAAAAATTAATTCAAGATGGATTAGAGACTTAAATGTTAGACCTAATACCATAAAAACCCTAGAAGAAAACCTAGGTAATATCATTCAGGACATAGGCATGGGCAAGGACTTCATGTCTAAAATACCAAAAGCAATGAGCAACGAAAGCCAAAATTGACAAATGGGATCTAATTAAACTAAAGAGCTTCTGCACAGCAAAAGAAACTACCATCAGAGTGAACAGGCAACCTACAGAATGGGAGAAAATTTTTGCAATCTACTCATCAGACAAAGGGCTAATATCCAGAACCTGCAAAGAACTCAAACAAATTTACAAGAAAAAAACAACCCCATCAAAAAGTGGGCAAAGGATATGAACAGACATTTCTCAAAAGAGGACATTCATACAGCCAACAGACACATGAAAAAATGCTCATCACCACTGGCCATCAGAGAAATGCAAATCAAAACCACAATGAGATATCATCTCACACCAGTTAGAATGGCAATCATTAAAAAGTCAGGAAACAACAGGTGCTGAAGAGGATGTGGAGAAACAGGAACACTTTTACACTGTTGGTGGGATTGTAAACTAGTTCAACCATTATGGAAAACAGTATGGCGATTCCTCAAGGATCTAGAACTAGAAGTACCATATGACCCAGCCATCCCCTTACTGGGTATATACGCAAAGGATTATAAATCATGCTGCTATAAAGACACATGCACATGTATGTTTATTGCAGCACTATTCACAATAGCAAAGACTTGGAATCAACCCAAATGTCCATCAGTGACAGATTGGATTAAGAAAATGTGGCACATATACACCATGGAATACTATGCAGCCATTAAAAAAGATGAGTTTGTGTCTTTGGAGGGACATGGATGCAGCTGGAAACCATCATTCTCAGCAAACTATCGCAAGAACAGAAAACCAAACACCGCATGTTCTCACTCATAGGTGGGAACTGAACAATGAGATCATTTGGACTTGGGAAGGGGAACATCACACACCGGGGCCTATCATGGGGAGGGGGGAGGGGGGAGGGATTGCATTGGGAGTTATACCTGATGTAAATGACGAGTTGATGGGTGCTGACGAGTTGATGGGTGCAGCACACCAACATGGCACAAGTATACATATGTAACAAACCTGCACGTTATGCCCATGTACCCTAGAACTTAAAGTATAATTTAAAAAAAATAGAAAAACTATGTTAGGAAATCACTAACAAAAGAAAGCATTAGTATAGGTATATTAATATGAGACAAAATAGAATTTAAGGCAAAAAGGATTACCAAAATAAAGAGGGTTAATAATGGTAAAAGTTTGAATTCATCAGGAAGGTATAAAAATTCTAAATTCATTTGGCCTTATTAATGTGATCCTAAAATATGTAAGTCAAAAATGGGCAAAACTGTAATGAGAGAAAAATCATAGAGGGAGTTTTTTTTTAAAAAAAAATTAATATACTTGATTTACTAGACCAGTTTTAGGTTCACAGCAAAATTGAGTGGAAAGTACAAAATGTTCCTTGTCCCCACACATGTACGGCCTCCCCAATTATTGGCATCCTCCTCCACAGTGGTACATTTGTTACAATTGATCTACATTATCACCCAAAGTCTATAGTTGACATTAGAGTTCACTCTTCATGTTATACATTCTATGGCTTTTCCCAAATATATGATGACATGTGTCCATAGTCATACAGAATAGTTTGACTCCCCTAAAAATTTTCTGCCCAGTCATCCCTCCCCGCTATTCCTTGGCAACCTCTAATCTTATTCCTGTTTCCATAGATTTGTCTTTTTCAGAATGTCATATAATTGGAGTCATACCACATGTGACCTTTCAGATTGGCTTCTTTCACTTAGTAATAATATGCATCTAAGTTTCTTCCATGTTTTTTCATGGCCTGACAGCTCATGTCTTTTTAGTGCTAAATAATATTCCGTAGTCTGGATGTACCAGTTTATCCATTCATCTACAGAAGGACATCTGGTTCTTGCCAATGCTGGCTATTGTGAACAGAACTCATAAATGTCTGTTTGCAAGTTTTTGTGTGCAGACAAGTTTTGAATTCTTTTGTATGAATACCAAGAAGGAAAATTGCTGGATTATATGGTAAGAGAATGTTTAGTTTTGTAAGAAGTTACTAAATTGTCTTCTAAAGTGACTGTACTGTTTTGCATTCCCACCAGCAATGAATAAGAGTTCCTGTTGCTCCACATCCTCACTAATATTTGGTGTTGTCAATGTTTTGACAACAGAACTGCTAAAAGAAAGTTCTTTGGTGGCTCATACCTATAATCCCAGCACTTTGGGAGGCTGAGGTGGGTGGATCACCGGAGGTCAGGAATTCGAGACCAGCCTGGCCAACATGGTGAAACCCTGTCTCTACTAAAAATACAAAATTACCCTGGCATGGTGGCACATGCCTGTAATCCCAGCTACTTGGGAGGCTGAGGCAGGAGAATCACTTGAACTCTGGAGGTGGAGGTTGCAGTGAGCTCAGATTGTGCTATTGCACTCTAACCTGGGCAACAAGAGCGAAACTCCATCTAAAAAAAAAAAAAAAAAAAAGATAACTGGAAAATTCCCAGATATTTAGAAATTAAGAAATACTTTTAAATAATTAATGAGCCAAAGAAGACTAGAAATTAGGAAATATGCCCGGGTGCGGTGGCTCACACCTATAATCCCAGCACTTTGGGAGGCTGAGGCAGGCGGATCACAAGGTCAAGAGATCGAGACCATCCTGGCCAACATGGTGAAATCCCCTCTCTACTAAAAATTAGATGGGCGTGGTGGCACACGCCTGTAGTCCCAGCTACTTGGGAGAGTGAGGCAGGAGAACTGTTTGAACCTGGGAGGTGGAGGTTGCAGTGAGCCAAGATCACACCATTGCACTCCAGCCTGGGTGACACAGCAAGACTCCATCTCAAAACAAACAGACAAACAAACAAAAAAACTGAAATAAGTATTGATGCAAGGATATTATGTCTGGAATTTGCTTCAAAATAGTCCAGCGTTGGTCTAAATGAAATAGTATTAACAATAAGCTGATAATTGTTGAAATTGGCTAGTGAGTACATGGGGGCTCATGACACTATTCTCTCTACTTTTGAAGATATTGAAAGGCTAAAGAAGTATTTAGACGGAAATTTATGGCCTTAATGAAAAATGTATGTAGTCAAAAAAGAAAAAAAGAGCCAAAGATGAACGGCCACTGTGCACCCACTAGATTAACGTCAAAAGGATTGAAAATATAAAGTATTGGCTAGGCGTGGTGGCTCACACCTATAATCCCAGCACTTTGGGAGGTGGAGGAAGGTGGATCACTTGAGGTCAGGAGTTTGAGACAAGCCTGACCAACATGGTGAAACCCTATCTCTACTAAAAATACAAAAATTAGCCAGGCATTGTGGTGCACACCTGTAATCCCAGCTACTTGGGAGGCTGAGGTGGGAGAATTGCCTGAACCCGGGAGGTGGAGGTTGCAGTGAGCCGAGATGGCACCACTGCATTATTCCAGCCTAAGCAACAGAGAGAAACTCCGTCTCAAAAAGAAAAGAAAGAAAAAATAAAGTATTGATGAGAATGTGAAGCAACTTATAAACTACTATGGGAGTATAAGTTAGTTTAACTACTTTTGAAAGCTTCTTGGCATTATCTGGTACAGTTGAAGCTATGCATATTCCGTCCCCCAGCAATTCCACTGTAAGTTACAAACTTAGAGAAATTTAAGTCCATGTGTCTCAGGGTACATGTACAAGAATGTTCACAACAGCATAATTTGTAGTGGCTCAAAACAGTCCACATACCATCACTATAGAATGGTTATTTGCAGTATGTACATGCCAAATTCTACATGCCAATGAAATTGAAAGAACTACAGTTAAATGCAGTGAATGAATCTGAAGTATAATGTGCAAAAGAAGCCAAAAAAAGAATACCTAGGACACCAAAAAGCACAATCCATTGAAGAAAAAAAAAACTGATAAATTGAATTTCATTGAAACGAAACAAAACAAAACTCCTGCTCTTTGAAAGACACCATTAAAAAATGAAAAGTTTGGCCACAGGGTGGGAGATATGCATATTTACAATATGCATATCTGACAAAGGACTGGTGTCCAATATGTAAAGAACTCTTTCAACTTGGTAATATAAACAACCTAATTTAAAAAAATGGGTAGGAGATTTGAACAGACACTTTACCAAAGAAGATATATGAATGACCAATATGTGAAAAGATGTTTAGTATTATTAGTCAGTAAGGAAATACAAATTACAACTGCAGCAAGATACTGTTTCCCACAATTAGAATGGAAAAGACTAAAAAGTGACCATGTTAAGTGTTGATCAGGACATGGAGAAATTTGTACTCTCATGTATTGCTGATGGGAGTGTAAAAGAGTAAACCACATTGAAAAGCAGCACTATGGCCATTTCTTAAAAAGTTAAACATACACTTCCCACATCCGTCCCAGCAGGTCCACTCCTAGGTATTTACCCAAGAGAAACAGAAGCATATGTTCCCCCAAAGACTTCTACACAAATGTCTGTAGCAGCTTGAGTCACAAATGACCAACACTGGGAAGAACCCAGATGTCCATTAGCTGTTGAGTGGACACACATGGCATAGCCATACAATGGAACAGTAACTGTCCAATAAAGGACATACACAACAATATGAGTGAATCCCAAAACCCTTTGCTGAGCAAAAGAAGCCAGATTCAAAGAGTACTTTCTATATCATTCAGTTTATGTAAAACTTTAGAAAAAGCAAAACTGCTGGGCGTGCCTGTACTCCCAGCAACTTGGGAGGCTGAGGAACGAGAATCACTTGAACACTGGAGGTGGAGGTTGCAGTGAGCTAAGACTGTGCCACTGCACTCCAGCATGGGGAGCAAAGTGAGACACTATCTCAAAAAAAAAAAAAAGAAAGAAAAGAAAAGGCAAAACTGACCTACGGTGAGAGCAGAGCAGGGGTTGCTGGGCATTGGGGGAGAGATTAACTGCAAAGGGCACAGGAAATTTCCGGGGCAATGGAAATGTTCTGTATCTAGATGACATCTAGCAAACTGCACACGAAAATGGATACATTTTACTGTGTATAAATTATACCTAATCAAATTTAATTTCTTTAAAAATAAGTGATATTCATACACCCCAGTAGCATTATTCATAATACCCCAAAGATGGAAACAACCCAAATATTCATGAACAGATGAATGAATGAACAGATGTGGTCTATTCACACCACGGGATATGACTCACCCTTTAAGAGGAAGGGGATGCTGCACACCCTGCACCGCAGATGCACCTTGAGGGCGCGACACAGAATGAAAAGGCCAGTCACAAAGGGACAGATCCCATGTAGATGAGGCGTCTCCAGAGCCCTGCCTGGTGGTCACGCCATCCACCTGCAGGCCCCTGGATGGCCCACTAAACACCTGTGCCAGCCGCTGAGTGTTGGGTGGCTCCTATGCAGTTTTACAGTGGCAGTCACTAAGTCATTGGAAACAGAAACAGCTTGACAGGGGGAGGGGACATGTAGGGGGATTTTGAGTGGAGGATTGTTATCGTCTGTCCTACACCTGCTGTGCTGTGGAGGACCAGGGTGGAAACGTGGGGAACAGCAAAGAGGCTACTGCGGTGGCCTGGCTGAGACTTGATGGTGGCTGGGACAGGGAAACCATGATGGAGGTGAAGGGAAGGTCAGGGCTCGGGTTATATTTTGGGTATAATACCAGTGCAATACCAAGTTAAAGAGTTTGCATTTGGGTGGGTGGGCAGGTCAGAGATGGCAGCTGAAGGGCAATTGCAGGTTTGGGGGGAAGATGGGGTCAAGATCTGAGACAACCTTTGAAGCAGTGGTGAGGGTGGAATGGAGTGAGGTGGGGCAGGAGTCTGAGACCGACAGCCTGGAAGAAAGCCTGGCAGTGGCCAGGAGACTATGCCTGTATGGACTGGGTGACCCAGGAGAGCCACATCGAAGGGTGAGTACATGAAGCCATGGGCTACCACCAACACTTTTGCACAAAATTGGCACTGGGTCAGTCATGTGAACTTAAGGGAAATAGGCAAAGAACGGATGCATTTTAATGGGTGCAGATAAGGGAGAAAGGTCTTAACTTGGGGCTCTGGGTGATAAATAGGATTATGGGGGGAGGGTGGAGGCTGAGGTGCATGGACAGCAGGAGAGACCTTGATATCTCCAAGTCAGGGAAGCGGGACAAGATGGAAGGGAAGGAAAATCTCCTACGAGCCTGTGCTAACAAGAGAGTGTGGTCCCAGCATAAAGACAGACATATAGACCAATGGAACAGAAAAAAGAGATCAGAACTAAACCCTCGTGTGAAGACGGGCAGCTGATTCTCAACAAGGATGCCAAGGCCATTCAGTAGGGAAATGACAGACTTTTCAACAAATAATGCTGAGAAAATTGGATATCCACATGCAAAAGAATGAAGCCACACCCTTGTTTCACACTACACACACACACACACAAACACGCACACACGCACACACACACGCAAAACTCAAAATGGATCACAAAACAAAATGTGAAAGCGAACTCTACAAAGCCCTTATTAGGGAAAAGTTTCATGACACTGGATTTGGCAGTGATTTCCCGGACATGACACCAAAAGCTCAGGCAACAAAAGAGAAAATAGACAAATTGAACTTCATCAAGATTAAAAACATTTTGTGAATCAAAGGACACTATCAAAAGAGAGAGAAGGCGACTCACGCAATGGAAGAAAACATTTGCAAGTTTCCTTTTGGAGAAAGGATTAATATCTAGAATATACAAAGAATCTTACAACTCAAAGACAAAAAACCGAACAACTCAATTAGAAATTGGGTGTGGCAGGGCATGGTCATGCCTATAATCCCAGCACTTTGGGAGGCTGAGGTGGGTGGATCACTTGAGCCCAGGAGTTTGAGACCAGTTCTGGCAACATGGCGAAACCCCGTCTCTACAAAAAATACAAAAATTAGCCAGGGCTGGTGGTGTGTGCTTGTAGTCCCAGCTACTTGGGAGGCTAAGGTGGGAGGATTGCTTGAACCTGGGAGGCACAGGTTGCAGTGGGCCTCAATCACACCACTGCACTCCAGCCTGGGTGACAGAGTTAGACCCTGTCTCAAAAAATTAAAAAAAAAAAAAAAAAAGAGAGAGAAATTGGATGAGAGACTTGAATAGCTATTTCCCCAAATACGATATACAAAAAACCAATAAAGACAGGAAAAAAATGCTCAATTTCGCTAATCTTTAGGAAAATATGAACCAAAAGCACATTTAGCTCTGACCTCATACCCATTAGGCTTACTATTATCAAAAAACAGAAAACAGTAAGCATCGGTGAGATTGTTGTGTAGCTGGAGCCGTTGTGCTCTGTTGGTAGGAATGCAAAATTGAATGACTGCTGTGCAAAGCAGTAGGGCAGTTTCTCAAAAAATTAAACAGAATTACCATATGATCCAACAATTCCACTTCTGGGCCTATATCCAAAAGGAATGAAAGCAGGGGCTCACACAGACATTTGTCCATCTATGTTCTAGCAGGCTACTTCACAATGGCCAAAAGGCAAAATCAACACAAGTATCCATAGACAGAGGAACAGACCACAAAATATAGTCAATCCACACAATGGAATATTATTCAGCCTTAAAAAGGAAGGGGATTCTGACACATACTGCAACAGAGATGCACCTTGGAGACATTATGCTAAGTGAAAGAAGCCAGTCACAAAAATACAAATGTTACACAATTCCACTTATACAAGGTACCTGGAATAGGCAAATTCAGACACAGAAAGTCTGGTGCAAAAGTAAATTGCGGTTTTTATATTGTTGAAATTTGCCATTTGATATTGGAATACATTCTTAAATCAATGTGGTTATGTTACGCATCATTTTAATGTGCATTTCTCACTTTATATTTTTGCTAATGACTTATTACTGTTGTTTTTTCTATATTTATTTATATTAGACTATGGAAATGATGTTAGACAAAAAGCAGATTTCAGCGATTTTCTTATTCAAGTTCAAAATGGGTCATAAAGCAGCAGACACAACTCTCAACATCAACAACACATTTGGCCCTGGAACTGCTAACGAATGTAAGTGCAATGGTGGTTTGGGAAGTTTTACAAAGGAGGTGAGAGCCCTGAAGATGAGGAGTGTATGGCCGGCCATCAAAAGATGACAACAACCAGTTGAGAGCAATCATCAAAGCTGATCCTCTTACAACCACTCGAGAGGTTGCCGAAGAACTCAACGTAGATGATTCTATGGTCCTTTGGCATTTGAAGCAAATTGGAAAGGTGAAAAAGCTCGGTAAGTGGTTGCCTCATGAGCTGAGCAAAATTAAAACAAACAAACAAACAAAAAACTGTCATTTTGAAGTGTCATCTTCTCTTATTCTACTCAACAACAAGGAACCATTTCGAGATTGAATTGTGATGTGCCATGAAAAGTGGATTTTATGCAACTGGTGATGACCGGCTCAGTGGTTGGACTGAGAAGAAGCTCCAAAGCACTTCCCAGAGCCAAACTTGCACCAAAAAAAGGTCACGGTCACTGTTTGGTGGTCGGCTGCCGGTCTGATCCACTACAGCTTTCTGACTCCCAGCCAAACCAATACACCTGAGAAGTATGTTTGGCAAATCGATGAGACACACTGAAAATTGCCACGCCTGCAGCCGGCATTGGTCAACAGAAAAGGCCTGATTCTTCTCTGACAATGCCCGACTGACCGCACATCACAAAACCAATGCTTCAGAAGCTAAACGAATTGGGCTATGAAGTTTTGCCTCATCTGCCATATTCACCTGACCTCTCGCCAACCAACTACCACTTCTTCAAGCATCTCGACAACTTTTTGCAGGGAAAATGCTTCCACAACCAGCAGGATGCAGAAAATGCTTTCCAAGAGTTTGTCGAATCCTGAAGCATGGATTTTTACGCTACAGGAGTAAACAAACTTATTTCTCATTGGCAAAAATGTGTTGATTGTAATGGTTCCTATGTTGATTAATAAAGATGTGTTTGAGCCTAGTTATAATGATTTAAAATTCACGGTCCTAAACCTCAATTACTTTGGCACCAATTAGGCACCCCTGGAGAGTAGTTACCAGGGGCTGCAGGGAGGGCGAATTGGGGAGTTACTATTTTTTTTTTGTTTGGAGTGCAGTGGTGCAATCTCGGTTCACCACAACCTCCACCTCCTGGGTTCAAGCGATTCTACTGTCTCAGCCTTCGGAGTAGCCGAGACTACAGGCACACGCCACCACACCGGGCTAATTTTTGTATTTTTAGTAGAGACAGGGTTTCACTATGTTGGCCAGGCTGGTCTCAAACTCCTGACCTCATGGTCCACCCTCCTCGGCCTCCCAACATGCTGGGATTCCAGGCGTCAGCCACTGCACCAGGCTGAGAGTTACCGTTAACAGGGACAGAGCTGCAGCTTGGCAAGAGGAAAAGGTTCCGGAGATGGATAGTTTTGATGGTTGCACAACAATGTGAATGTAGTTAGTGCCCCTGAACTGTGCATCTAAAAATAGTTAAAATGGTAAATATTTGTGTTACATATAGGTTAGTATATATATATTTTTTTAAGTGAAGAAAGAGAGCCGACAAAGGAGTGCCAGGAACCAGTTTATTCAGAATCATTTCTAAGAGACAGCCCTGATCACGGGGCTGGGGCTCTAAAGGGTTCATGACCAGCAGGACGGTGGGTCTGGTCCCCTGTGAGCAGGGTCAAGTGAGGGATTGGGGTGAACTTGAGAGCTGACAGCGCCTGCAGGAAGGATAAATAAGGAGCAGTGGAAAGGAAACTAGGCTCGCAGTGGCAGGAGTCCTCCTTGGTGGTTCTGCCAGGAGGTAACCAAGACTCTACAGGAGAGAGATGTCAGAGCACACAGGTAGCCAAAGAAGAGCCTTTGACATTCTGTTCTTAGGCTGGGTGCTGTGGCTCATGCTGAGGAAAGAGAGAGACCCTCTCATATTGTTTTATATTGTTTTATACCAGTACCTGTTTTAAGAAAAAACAAGGAAGTAAAACCAAGACAGGCAGCCCAGCGCCAGGCCCGAAACCAGGCCTGGGCCTGCCTGGCCTAAACCCAGTAGTTACAAATCAACTCATAACTTAGAAACCAATGTTATTCATAGATTCCGGACATTGTATAGAAGAACACTGTGAAACTCCCTGCCCTGTTCTGTTTCTCTCTGACCACCAGTGCAGGCAGCCCCTGTCACGTACCCCCTACTTGCTCAAATCAATCATGACCCTGTTATGTAAAATCTTTAGTGCTGTGAGCCCTAAAAAGGGACAGAAATTGTGCACTCAGGGAGCTCGGATTTTGAGACGGTAGCTTGCCAATGCTCCCAGCTGAATAAAGCCCTTCCTTTTACAACTTGGTGGCTGAGGAGTTCTTGTCTGTGGCCTGTCCTGCTATATTTCTTGGTTCCCTGACCAGGAAGTGAGGTGGCTGAGGCGGCCCCTTAGGCGGCTTACTCCTGCTCTGTGGAGCATCTCTGTGGGGGACTCCAGCCAGCCTGAGTGATGCGAACCAAAGAGCGCTCCTGGGTAGGCAATTGTCCCCGTGGAACGCCTCACCAGAGCAGTGTGTAGCAGGCCCCCACAGAGGATTAATACAGTGGCTGAACCCGGGGAGGGAACTGGCACTGGGAGTCCGGACATCTGAAACTTGGTAAGACTAGTCTTTGGAACTTGCCCACTCCATTTGAGTGGAAGTGTGGCCTGATCACCCATGGCATGCCTTTATTGGCACTTTGGTGGACTGGTCTTGGGAAATTGCTTACTCCATCTGAGTAGAAGCGTGGCCTGATCACCCACTGTGTGCCTGTACAGACACTTTGGTTTTTGTTTTTGACTTGACTTGGATTGCTTGATACTTTGGTTTTGGTTTTGACCTGGCTTGGATTTCTGGATACTCTGATTTTGGTTTTGATTTTGGTTGGTGTAAACTGCAGAAATGTGTGTGTGCCCTTTTTTACCTGTTTTGTTGTTGTTGTTGTTTGTTTGTTTGTTTTGTGGTGTGCGTGTGGTGTGAGCGTGGTGTTTTGTCTCAAAGAAGCATGGGTCAGGCACAAATAAGCCCACCCCAGCAGGAACTATGTTAAAAAATTTCAAGAAAGGGAAAAAAGGGGGGAGGCAAAATTTATATAAAAAGAAAGTTATATGGTAAATTCTTGTCCTGAAATAAATTAACTGGTTGTTTTAAAAACAAAAAGTTTGTAATAAGTCAGAAAGTTGAAACATGTTGAAAAATTGTCTGCAAAAGTCATAAAAGAAAAAAGTTATAAAACATTTTTATGCAAAAAATGTTGTGTAATTTAAAAGTAATAAGGCCTCCTGAGTATTATTGAAGAAACAGTTTATGTGCAAGGTGTATAAGAAAAGTAAAATATACCTTTGGTAAAAAGATTATAAGGAGGCATAAAAATGTGGATTTTTACCTACATTAAAAGGTTAAAAAATTGTTGTTTTAAAAGTTTAAGCAAGTTTTAAAATGTTAATTGTAAAGAAAATTCTGTGTGTAAACATATTAGCTAAAGTTGAAAAGGTATCATCCAGTTTTTCTGTGAACTGGACATTAAAGTAAAATGCAACAGGTTTTTCTTAAAGCATCAACCTACTCTTTAACAAAAATTATAAAAGGTTAAAAAAAAAGTCTATAAAATCTTACCTTATGATCAAACATAAAAACTTGGATAAATATGTCTACAAGGTTTTATTAAAATTAAGTTTAACATTAATAACATACTAATATACAGGTAAAATTTAGCTTATCTCATATACAAATCATACAAGAAGCATTATTAAATATAAAATGGTGTTTAGCTTTCTTTGGTCTAAAAACTAATAAAGATAGGTGCTAAAGAAAATGTTCATTTTACTAAAGGATCATAAAAGTTAAAGACTTAAAACAAACTTTGGCAATTAAGACAGCATACCAAGATGCAAATGCCTGGTTAAAATGGATCAAATATTCCATCTGCACGTTAAACAAAAGCAATTGTTATGCTTGTGCACATGGCAGGCCAGAGGCCCTGATTGTCCCCCTTCCACTAAGGTGGTCCTCCAGTCGACCAGGCATGGGCTGCATGGTAGCTGCTTTCCAGGATTCTATAGCCTGGAGTAATAAGTCATGCCAGACTCTCTCTGCTATATCCCAGAGTCCCTGCAAGTCAGCCCCCAAGGGTCATCCAGCTTCTGTTTCCCAACACTAAGTTCACTTCGTGTCTCTCATGGCAGGGAGGAGACTTAGCATTCCTTGGAGACCTGAAGGGATGCGATGAGCTTAAGAATTTTCAAGAGCTTATCAATCAGTCAGCCCTCGTTCATCCCTGAGCAGATGTGTGGTGGTATTGTGGTAGACCTTTACTGGGCACTCTGCCGAATAACTAGAGTAGCACTTGTACTTTAGTCCATTTGGCTATCCCTTTCATCCTGGCATTTCATCAACCAGAGGAAGAAAAAAAACAATAAGATATTGTAAAGCGAGAGAAGCCCCTTATAGGTCTTTCAACTCTCACATCTATTTAGATGCAATTGGAGCCCCGCAAGGAATACCAGGTCAATTTAAAATTTGAAATTAGTTACAGGATTTAAGTCAATATTTTGGTAGAAGACAGTCAATAAAAATGTAGATTAGATAAACTACATCTAATACAACCAACAGCAATGAGTTTTTCATGAGTTAAAAAGAAAAACTCATATCGGCACCAGACCTGAGGCTACCTGACCTGACAAAACTCTTTACACTCTATGTGTCAAAAAGAAAAAAAATGGCAGTTGGAGTTTTAGCCCAGACTGTAGGGCCCTGGCCAAGGCCAGTGGCCTATCTCTCAAAACAACTAGATAGGGTTTCCAAAGGCTGGCCCCCTGTCCAAGGGCCCTGGCAGCAATGGCCCTGTTAGCACAAGAAGCAAATAAGCTAACTCTTAGGTAAAACCTAAAGTCCCCCCCCGCAAATGCTGTGGTAATTTTAATAAATACCAAAGGACACCATTAGCCAATGAATGCTAGACTAACTAGATACCAAAGTTCGCTCTGTGAAAATCCCCACATAACCATTGAAGTTTGCAACACCCTAAACCCTGCCACCTTGCTACTGGTATCAGAGAGCCCAGTTAAATGTAACTGTGTAAAAGTACTGGACTCAGTTTATTCTAGTGAGCCCAACCTCTGAGACTATCCTTAAACGTCAGTAGACTGGGAGCTGTACGTGGATGGGAGCAGCTTCGCCAACTCCTGCAAAGTGACTCTGAAGAAGACGACAAGCCCTGATCCAGTCACACCCAGAAGCTGATTGGTCCACGCATGGCCGAAGCATGAGGAAACTCATTGCAGGACTCATTTTCCTTGAAATGTGGACTTGTACAGTAGGAACTTCAACTGGCCTTCCTCAGACTGAGGGCTGTTCCCAGTATATATACATCAAGGCACTGAGGTAGGATAAAAGATTGCTACAGTCCTATTATTTTGTGGTTGTTATAAGTGTACCAGGACTCTAAAAGAAACTTGTTTGTATAATGCTATTCTATCCAAGGTATGTAGCCCAGGAAATAACCAACCTGATGCATGTTATGACCCATTTTAAGCCTCCCATGATCACAGTTTTTAAAATAAAATTAAGAACTGATCCTTTTCTAGGTGACACAAGTAAACTAATAGCTACGACAGAAGACAGAGGGGTCTCCAAGCATATAACCCTAAAATTTAATGCTTGTGCCACTATCAATAGCAATCAGCATAGAATAAGATGCAGTTCTTTAAATTAAAAAAAAAAGGTTTTACACGGCAGGAAATGAATATATCTGCCATGAATTAAGCTCATATGCAAATGTGTGTAATTACTGGTCTTGTGTAATCTAGACTATTTTAAAAAATGATAAAAAAGATACTTTTTAGCTTCAAAAAGGAGAAGGCAGCCCCTCCTGTACAAGTGGAAGCTGCAACCCCTTGAAATTAATAATTACAAATCCCTTAAACCCAAGGTAAACAAAAGGAGAACATGTATCTCTGGGCATCAATAGAAAAGGACTAGGTCCTAAAGTAAATATCTTAGTAAAAGAGGAGGTTCGTAAACTGTCTCTGGAACCAGTATTTCAGACTTTCTATGATAAACTAAATGTGCCAGTACCAGAGACTCCAGGAAAAAACAGAAATTTGTTTTTGCAATTAGCCAAGCACGTAGCCCAATCTGTAAATGTCACTTCATGTTATGTTTGTGAAAAAACTGTAATAAGAGATCAATGGCCATAAGAAACCCAAGAATTAGTGCCTACAGACCCAGTTCCTGATGAACTCCCGGCCCAAAAGAATCACCCTGATCATTTCTAGGCTCTAAAAGTCTCAATTATTGGACAATATTGCATAGCTAAGAAAAAGAAAAAAATTCACTCGTTCTGTAGGATGACTTAGTTGTCTGGGGCAAAAACTGTATAATGGTACCAAAAAAACAGTTACATGGTGGAGTTCCAATTACACAGAAGGAGATCCGTTCAGTAAATTTCCAAGGTTGCAGACTGTCTGGACCTACCCAGAATTCCACCAGGACTGGACTGCCCCCACCGGGTTATACTGGATATGTAGACATAAAGCCTATGCTAAGCTGCCTGACCAGCGGACAGGTGGTTGTGTTATTGGCACTATTAAACCATCTTTCTTCCTACTGCCCATAAAAGC